>NW_026291507.1:0-353564 GCF_023091745.1 Budorcas taxicolor
CCTGCCTGGAAGCCAAGTGCACGGTCCGCTTGGAAGCGAGCCTCCTTGGGAAGAGTCGAGGGAGCCAAGCCGCGTGCAGCTGCAATCCCTGCTTGGGCCGAGCCGAGTGTGCCTCCAGGACGGCAGAGCTCCAGCTCTGCTCAGAGGCCGGATCTAGTCAAGTGCCTTGCGCGAGGCTGCTCTGCCCTGGGCGAGACTTGCCCAGGCTTGCCTCGCTGCTAGGCTTGCTGCCCGGGAAGGAGCAGGCTGTGCGATGCTGGGAGAGACCACTGGCGCCTTCCTGGCCTCAGCTCCACTCCTGCCTTGCCTTTGCATCTAGGCCCCGGGCGTCCTTGGGGAAGGCTTAGGAGCCGGTGGCTTGCACACTGCCAAGCCCTCCAGCAGTGAGGCCTCTCGTAGAGGGGAGGGGAGGGCAAGTGCAGGGCTCCACCAGCGGTTGCTTGGCCGCCCAGACTCAGCGCCGCACGGAGAGCACAAGGCTCCCAGGTCCCCTGGCTGTGGTCTGCAGCCCCACACTCCCGGAGGCTGACTCCGTGGGCGCCCAGAAGGTGCCTGACAGACGTCATGTCCCTAGCGCTCTGCTCCCCAGCAGAGACGTGTGCAGGTGGTGGGGCCTGCCCCTGCGTGTCTGGGCTCCCGCCGGCAGCCCCAGCTCCAGGGAAGCAGCCCCTGAGCCAAGACCTGTAGGAGGCGCGGGGCGCCCCCGCCTGGAAGCCTGGTGCACAGCACGCGGGAAGCGAGCCTCCTCGGGAGAAGAGGAGGCAGCCCAGCTGCGTGCATCTGCAATCACTCCTTGGGCGGAGCCCAGTGAGCCTCCAGTACGGCAGAGCTCCAGCTCTGCTCAGAGGCCCGATCTGGCAGAGTTGCTGGCGTGAGGCTGCTCTGCCCTGGGCGAGCCTCGCCCAGACTTGCCTCACTGCTAGGCTTCCTGCCCGGGAAGGAGCAGGCTGCGCCAGACAGGCAGACGCTCCTGGCGCCTTCCTGGCCTCAGCTCCACTCCTGCCTTGCCTTTGCACCTAGTCCCCAGGCGTCCTTGCGGAGGGCTTAGGGGCCGGTGGGGTGCCCGCTGCCAAGCCCTCCAGCCGTGAGAGCTCTGTCATAGGGAAGGGAATGGCAAGTGCAGGGCTCCTCCAGCGCTCGCTTGGGCGCCCAGACTCAGCACAGCACGGAGAGCACCAGGCTTCCCAGGGCCCCTGGCTGTGGTCTGCAGCCCCACACACCCGGAGGCTGACTCCGTGAGCGCCCAGAAGGTGCCTGACAGACGTCATTTCCCTAGTGCTCTCCCCACCAGCAGAGACGTGTGCAGGTGGTTGGGGCCTGCCCCTGCGTGTCTGGGCTGCCGCCCACAGCCTCCGCTCAGGGGAAG
Source organism: Budorcas taxicolor (assembly GCF_023091745.1). Classification (NCBI taxonomy): domain Eukaryota; kingdom Metazoa; phylum Chordata; class Mammalia; order Artiodactyla; family Bovidae; genus Budorcas; species Budorcas taxicolor. Next base: position 1,367 of record NW_026291507.1, read on the forward strand.
CAGCCCCTGTGCCAAGACCTGCAGGAGGCGCGGGGCGTCCCTGCCTGGAAGCCAAGTGCACGGTCCGCTTGGAAGCGAGCCTCCTTGGGAAGAGTCGAGGGAGCCAAGCCGCGTGCAGCTGCAATCCCTGCTTGGGCCGAGCCGAGTGTGCCTCCAGGACGGCAGAGCTCCAGCTCTGCTCAGAGGCCGGATCTAGTCAAGTGCCTTGCGCGAGGCTGCTCTGCCCTGGGCGAGACTTGCCCAGGCTTGCCTCGCTGCTAGGCTTGCTGCCCGGGAAGGAGCAGGCTGTGCGATGCTGGGAGAGGCCACTGGCGCCTTCCTGGCCTCAGCTCCACTCCTGCCTTGCCTTTGCATCTAGGCCCCGGGCGTCCTTGGGGAAGGCTTAGGAGCCGGTGGCTTGCACACTGCCAAGCCCTCCAGCAGTGAGGCCTCTCGTAGAGGGCAGGGGAGGGCAAGTGCAGGGCTCCACCAGCGGTTGCTTGGCCGCCCAGACTCAGCGCCACACGGAGAGCACAAGGCTCCCAGGTCCCCTGGCTGTGGTCTGCAGCCCCACACTCCCGGAGGCTGACTCCGTGGGCGCCCAGAAGGTGCCTGACAGACGTCATGTCCCTAGCGCTCTGCTCCCCAGCAGAGACGTGTGCAGGTGGTGGGGCCTGCCCCTGCGTGTCTGGGCTCCCGCCGGCAGCCCCAGCTCCAGGGAAGCAGCCCCTGAGCCAAGACCTGTAGGAGGTGCGGGGCGCCCCCGCCTGGAAGCCTGGTGCACAGCACGCGGGAAGCGAGCCTCCTCGGGAGAAGAGGAGGCAGCCCAGCTGCGTGCGTCTGCAATCACTCCTTGGGCGGAGCCCAGTGAGCCTCCAGTACGGCAGAGCTCCAGCTCTGCTCAGAGGCCCGATCTGGCAGAGTTGCTGGCGTGAGGCTGCTCTGCCCTGGGCGAGCCTCGCCCAGACTTGCCTCGCTGCTAGGCTTCCTGCCCGGGAAGGAGCAGGCTGCGCCAGACAGGCAGACGCTCCTGGCGCCTTCCTGGCCTCAGCTCCACTCCTGCCTTGCCTTTGCACCTAGTCCCCAGGCGTCCTTGCGGAGGGCTTAGGGGCCGGTGGGGTGCCCGCTGCCAAGCCCTCCAGCCGTGAGAGCTCTGTCATAGGGAAGGGAATGGCAAGTGCAGGGCTCCTCCAGCGCTCGCTTGGGCGCCCAGACTCAGCACAGCACGGAGAGCACCAGGCTTCCCAGGGCCCCTGGCTGTGGTCTGCAGCCCCACACACCCGGAGGCTGACTCCGTGAGCGCCCAGAAGGTGTCTGACAGACGTCATTTCCCTAGTGCTCTCCCAACCAGCAGAGACGTGTGCAGGTGGTTGGGGCCTGCCCCTGCGTGTCTGGGCTGCCGCCCACAGCCTCCGCTCAGGGGAAGCAGCCCCTGTGCCAAGACCTGCAGGAGGCGCGGGGCGTCCCTGCCTGGAAGCCAAGTGCACAGTCCGCTTGGAAGCGAGCCTCCTTGGGAAGAGTCGAGGGAGCCAAGTCGCGTGCAGCTGCAATCCCTGCTTGGGCCGAGCCGAGTGTGCCTCCAGGACGGCAGAGTTCCAGCTCTGTTCAGAGGCCAGATCTAGTCAAGTGCCTTGCGCGAGGCTGCTCTGCCCTGGGCGAGACTTGCCCACGCTTGCCTCGCTGCTAGGCTTGCTGCCCAGGAAGGAGCAGGCTGTGCGATGCTGGGAGAGGCCACTGGCGCCTTCCTGGCCTCAGCTCCACTCCTGCCTTGCCTTTGCATCTAGGCCCCGGGCGTCCTTGGGGAAGGCTTAGGAGCCGGTGGCTTGCACACTGCCAAGCCCTCCAGCAGTGAGGCCTCTCGTAGAGGGCAGGGGAGGGCAAGTGCAGGGCTCCACCAGCGGTTGCTTGGCCGCCCAGACTCAGCGCCGCACGGAGAGCACAAGGCTCCCAGGTCCCCTGGCTGTGGTCTGCAGCCCCACACTCCCGGAGGCTGACTCCGTGGGCGCCCAGAAGGTGCCTGACAGACGTCATGTCCCTAGCGCTCTGCTCCCCAGCAGAGACGTGTGCAGGTGGTGGGGCCTGCCCCTGCGTGTCTGGGCTCCCGCCGGCAGCCCCAGCTCCAGGGAAGCAGCCCCTGAGCCAAGACCTGTAGGAGGCGCGGGGCGCCCCCGCCTGGAAGCCTGGTGCACAGCACACGGGAAGCGAGCCTCCTCGGGAGAAGAGGAGGCAGCCCAGCTGCGTGCGTCTGCAATCACTCCTTGGGCGGAGCCCAGTGAGCCTCCAGTACGGCAGAGCTCCAGCTCTGCTCAGAGGCCCGATCTGGCAGAGTTGCTGGCGTGAGGCTGCTCTGCCCTGGGCGAGCCTTGCCCAGACTTGCCTCGCTGCTAGGCTCCCTGCCGGGAAGGAGCAGGCTGCGCCAGACAGGCAGACGCTCCTGGCGCCTTCCTGGCCTCAGCTCCACTCCTGCCTTGCCTTTGCACCTAGTCCCCAGGCGTCCTTGCGGAGGGCTTAGGGGCCGGTGGGGTGCCCGCTGCCAAGCCCTCCAGCCATGAGAGCTCTGTCATAGGGAAGGGAATGGCAAGTGCAGGGCTCCTCCAGCGCTCGCTTGGCCGACCAGACTCAGCACAGCACGGAGAGCACCAGGCTTCCCAGGGCCCCTGGCTGTGGTCTGCAGCCCCACACACCCGGAGGCTGACTCCGTGAGTGCCCAGAAGGTGCCTGACAGACGTCATTTCCCTAGTGCTCTCCCCACCAGCAGAGACGTGTGCAGGTGGTTGGGGCCTGCCCCTGCGTGTCTGGGCTGCCGCCCACAGCCTCCGCTCAGGGGAAGCAGCCCCTGTGCCAAGACCTGCAGGAGGCGCGGGGCGTCCCTGCCTGGAAGCCAAGTGCACAGTCCGCTTGGAAGCGAGCCTCCTTGGGAAGAGTCGAGGGAGCCAAGCCGCGTGCAGCTGCAATCCCTGCTTGGGCCGAGCCGAGTGTGCCTCCAGGACGGCAGAGCTCCAGCTCTGCTCAGAGGCCCGATCTGGCAGAGTTGCTGGCGTGAGGCTGCTCTGCCCTGGGCGAGCCTTGAACAGACTTGCCTCGCTGCTAGGCTTCCTGCCCGGGAAGGAGCAGGCTGCGCCAGACAGGCAGACGCTCCTGGCGCCTTCCTGGCCTCAGCTCCACTCCTGCCTTGCCTTTGCACCTAGTCCCCAGGCGTCCTTGCGGAGGGCTTAGGGGCCGGTGGGGTGCCCGCTGCCAAGCCCTCCAGCCGTGAGAGCTCTGTCATAGGGAAGGGAATGGCAAGTGCAGGGCTCCTCCAGCGCTCGCTTGGCCGCCCAGACTCAGCACAGCACGGAGAGCACCAGGCTTCCCCGGGCCCCTGGCTGTGGTCTGCAGCCCCACACACCCGGAGGCTGACTCCGTGAGCGCCCAGAAGGTGCCTGACAGACGTCATTTCCCTAGTGCTCTCCCAACCAGCAGAGACGTGTGCAGGTGGTTGGGGCCTGCCCCTGCGTGTCTGGGCTGCCGCCCACAGCCTCCGCTCAGGGGAAGCAGCCCCTGTGCCAAGACCTGCAGGAGGCGCGGGGCGTCCCTGCCTGGAAGCCAAGTGCACAGTCCGCTTGGAAGCGAGCCTCCTTGGGAAGAGTCGAGGGAGCCAAGCCGCGTGCAGCTGCAATCCCTGCTTGGGCCGAGCCGAGTGTGCCTCCAGGACGGCAGAGCTCCAGCTCTGCTCAGAGGCCGGATCTAGTCAAGTGCCTTGCGCGAGGCTGCTCTGCCCTGGGCGAGACTTGCCCAGGCTTGCCTCGCTGCTAGGCTTGCTGCCCAGGAAGGAGCAGGCTGTGCGATGCTGGGAGAGGCCACTGGCGCCTTCCTGGCCTCAGCTCCACTCCTGCCTTGCCTTTGCATCTAGGCCCCAGCCGTCCGTGGGGAAGGCTTAGGAGCCGGTGGCCTGCACACTGCCAAGCCCTCCAGCAGTGAGGCCTGTCTTAGAGGGGAGAGGAGGCCAAGTGCAGGGCTCCTCCAGCGGGTGCTTGGCCGCCCAGACTCAGCGCCGCACGGAGAGCACAAGGCTCCCAGGTCCCCTGGCTGTGGTCTGCAGCCCCACACTCCCGGAGGCTGACTCCGTGGGCGCCCAGAAGGTGCCTGACAGACGTCATGTCCCTAGCGCTCTGCTCCCCAGCAGAGACGTGTGCAGGTGGTGGGGCCTGCCCCTGCGTGTCTGGGCTCCCGCCGGCAGCCCCAGCTCCAGGGAAGCAGCCCCTGAGCCAAGACCTGTAGGAGGTGCGGGGCGCCCCCGCCTGGAAGCCTGGTGCACAGCACGCGGGAAGCGAGCCTCCTCGGGAGAAGAGGAGGCAGCCCAGCTGCGTGCGTCTGCAATCACTCCTTGGGCGGAGCCCAGTGAGCCTCCAGTACGGCAGAGCTCCAGCTCTGCTCAGAGGCCCGATCTGGCAGAGTTGCTGGCGTGAGGCTGCTCTGCCCTGGGCGAGCCTCGCCCAGACTTGCCTCGCTGCTAGGCTTCCTGCCCGGGAAGGAGCAGGCTGCGCCAGACAGGCAGACGCTCCTGGCGCCTTCCTGGCCTCAGCTCCACTCCTGCCTTGCCTTTGCACCTAGTCCCCAGGCGTCCTTGCGGAGGGCTTAGGGGCCGGTGGGGTGCCCGCTGCCAAGCCCTCCAGCCGTGAGAGCTCTGTCATAGGGAAGGGAATGGCAAGTGCAGGGCTCCTCCAGCGCTCGCTTGGGCGCCCAGACTCAGCACAGCACGGAGAGCACCAGGCTTCCCAGGGCCCCTGGCTGTGGTCTGCAGCCCCACACACCCGGAGGCTGACTCCGTGAGCGCCCAGAAGGTGTCTGACAGACGTCATTTCCCTAGTGCTCTCCCAACCAGCAGAGACGTGTGCAGGTGGTTGGGGCCTGCCCCTGCGTGTCTGGGCTGCCGCCCACAGCCTCCGCTCAGGGGAAGCAGCCCCTGTGCCAAGACCTGCAGGAGGCGCGGGGCGTCCCTGCCTGGAAGCCAAGTGCACAGTCCGCTTGGAAGCGAGCCTCCTTGGGAAGAGTCGAGGGAGCCAAGTCGCGTGCAGCTGCAATCCCTGCTTGGGCCGAGCCGAGTGTGCCTCCAGGACGGCAGAGTTCCAGCTCTGTTCAGAGGCCAGATCTAGTCAAGTGCCTTGCGCGAGGCTGCTCTGCCCTGGGCGAGACTTGCCCACGCTTGCCTCGCTGCTAGGCTTGCTGCCCAGGAAGGAGCAGGCTGTGCGATGCTGGGAGAGGCCACTGGCGCCTTCCTGGCCTCAGCTCCACTCCTGCCTTGCCTTTGCATCTAGGCCCCGGGCGTCCTTGGGGAAGGCTTAGGAGCCGGTGGCTTGCACACTGCCAAGCCCTCCAGCAGTGAGGCCTCTCGTAGAGGGCAGGGGAGGGCAAGTGCAGGGCTCCACCAGCGGTTGCTTGGCCGCCCAGACTCAGCACCGCACGGAGAGCACAAGGCTCCCAGGTCCCCTGGCTGTGGTCTGCAGCCCCACACTCCCGGAGGCTGACTCCGTGGGCGCCCAGAAGGTGCCTGACAGACGTCATGTCCCTAGCGCTCTGCTCCCCAGCAGAGACGTGTGCAGGTGGTGGGGCCTGCCCCTGCGTGTCTGGGCTCCCGCCGGCAGCCCCAGCTCCAGGGAAGCAGCCCCTGAGCCAAGACCTGTAGGAGGCGCGGGGCGCCCCCGCCTGGAAGCCTGGTGCACAGCACACGGGAAGCGAGCCTCCTCGGGAGAAGAGGAGGCAGCCCAGCTGCGTGCGTCTGCAATCACTCCTTGGGCGGAGCCCAGTGAGCCTCCAGTACGGCAGAGCTCCAGCTCTGCTCAGAGGCCCGATCTGGCAGAGTTGCTGGCGTGAGGCTGCTCTGCCCTGGGCGAGCCTCGCCCAGACTTGCCTCGCTGCTAGGCTTCCTGCCCGGGAAGGAGCAGGCTGCGCCAGACAGGCAGACGCTCCTGGCGCCTTCCTGGCCTCAGCTCCACTCCTGCCTTGCCTTTGCACCTAGTCCCCAGGCGTCCTTGCGGAGGGCTTAGGGGCCGGTGGGGTGCCCGCTGCCAAGCCCTCCAGCCGTGAGAGCTCTGTCATAGGGAAGGGAATGGCAAGTGCAGGGCTCCTCCAGCGCTCGCTTGGGCGCCCAGACTCAGCACAGCACGGAGAGCACCAGGCTTCCCAGGGCCCCTGGCTGTGGTCTGCAGCCCCACACACCCGGAGGCTGACTCCGTGAGCGCCCAGAAGGTGTCTGACAGACGTCATTTCCCTAGTGCTCTCCCAACCAGCAGAGACGTGTGCAGGTGGTTGGGGCCTGCCCCTGCGTGTCTGGGCTGCCGCCCACAGCCTCCGCTCAGGGGAAGCAGCCCCTGTGCCAAGACCTGCAGGAGGCGCGGGGCGTCCCTGCCTGGAAGCCAAGTGCACAGTCCGCTTGGAAGCGAGCCTCCTTGGGAAGAGTCGAGGGAGCCAAGTCGCGTGCAGCTGCAATCCCTGCTTGGGCCGAGCCGAGTGTGCCTCCAGGACGGCAGAGTTCCAGCTCTGTTCAGAGGCCAGATCTAGTCAAGTGCCTTGCGCGAGGCTGCTCTGCCCTGGGCGAGACTTGCCCAGGCTTGCCTCGCTGCTAGGCTTGCTGCCCAGGAAGGAGCAGGCTGTGCGATGCTGGGAGAGGCCACTGGCGCCTTCCTGGCCTCAGCTCCACTCCTGCCTTGCCTTTGCATCTAGGCCCCGGGCGTCCTTGGGGAAGGCTTAGGAGCCGGTGGCTTGCACACTGCCAAGCCCTCCAGCAGTGAGGCCTCTCGTAGAGGGCAGGGGAGGGCAAGTGCAGGGCTCCACCAGCGGTTGCTTGGCCGCCCAGACTCAGCGCCGCACGGAGAGCACAAGGCTCCCAGGTCCCCTGGCTGTGGTCTGCAGCCCCACACTCCCGGAGGCTGACTCCGTGGGCGCCCAGAAGGTGCCTGACAGACGTCATGTCCCTAGCGCTCTGCTCCCCAGCAGAGACGTGTGCAGGTGGTGGGGCCTGCCCCTGCGTGTCTGGGCTCCCGCCGGCAGCCCCAGCTCCAGGGAAGCAGCCCCTGAGCCAAGACCTGTAGGAGGCGCGGGGCGCCCCCGCCTGGAAGCCTGGTGCACAGCACACGGGAAGCGAGCCTCCTCGGGAGAAGAGGAGGCAGCCCAGCTGCGTGCGTCTGCAATCACTCCTTGGGCGGAGCCCAGTGAGCCTCCAGTACGGCAGAGCTCCAGCTCTGCTCAGAGGCCCGATCTGGCAGAGTTGCTGGCGTGAGGCTGCTCTGCCCTGGGCGAGCCTTGCCCAGACTTGCCTCGCTGCTAGGCTCCCTGCCGGGAAGGAGCAGGCTGCGCCAGACAGGCAGACGCTCCTGGCGCCTTCCTGGCCTCAGCTCCACTCCTGCCTTGCCTTTGCACCTAGTCCCCAGGCGTCCTTGCGGAGGGCTTAGGGGCCGGTGGGGTGCCCGCTGCCAAGCCCTCCAGCCATGAGAGCTCTGTCATAGGGAAGGGAATGGCAAGTGCAGGGCTCCTCCAGCGCTCGCTTGGCCGACCAGACTCAGCACAGCACGGAGAGCACCACGCTTCCCCGGGCCCCTGGCTGTGGTCTGCAGCCCCACACACCCGGAGGCTGACTCCGTGAGTGCCCAGAAGGTGCCTGACAGACGTCATTTCCCTAGTGCTCTCCCCACCAGCAGAGACGTGTGCAGGTGGTTGGGGCCTGCCCCTGCGTGTCTGGGCTGCCGCCCACAGCCTCCGCTCAGGGGAAGCAGCCCCTGTGCCAAGACCTGCAGGAGGCGCGGGGCGTCCCTGCCTGGAAGCCAAGTGCACAGTCCGCTTGGAAGCGAGCCTCCTTGGGAAGAGTCGAGGGAGCCAAGCCGCGTGCAGCTGCAATCCCTGCTTGGGCCGAGCCGAGTGTGCCTCCAGGACGGCAGAGCTCCAGCTCTGCTCAGAGGCCCGATCTGGCAGAGTTGCTGGCGTGAGGCTGCTCTGCCCTGGGCGAGCCTTGAACAGACTTGCCTCGCTGCTAGGCTTCCTGCCCGGGAAGGAGCAGGCTGCGCCAGACAGGCAGACGCTCCTGGCGCCTTCCTGGCCTCAGCTCCACTCCTGCCTTGCCTTTGCACCTAGTCCCCAGGCGTCCTTGCGGAGGGCTTAGGGGCCGGTGGGGTGCCCGCTGCCAAGCCCTCCAGCCGTGAGAGCTCTGTCATAGGGAAGGGAATGGCAAGTGCAGGGCTCCTCCAGCGCTCGCTTGGCCGCCCAGACTCAGCACAGCACGGAGAGCACCAGGCTTCCCCGGGCCCCTGGCTGTGGTCTGCAGCCCCACACACCCGGAGGCTGACTCCGTGAGCGCCCAGAAGGTGCCTGACAGACGTCATTTCCCTAGTGCTCTCCCAACCAGCAGAGACGTGTGCAGGTGGTTGGGGCCTGCCCCTGCGTGTCTGGGCTGCCGCCCACAGCCTCCGCTCAGGGGAAGCAGCCCCTGTGCCAAGACCTGCAGGAGGCGCGGGGCGTCCCTGCCTGGAAGCCAAGTGCACAGTCCGCTTGGAAGCGAGCCTCCTTGGGAAGAGTCGAGGGAGCCAAGCCGCGTGCAGCTGCAATCCCTGCTTGGGCCGAGCCGAGTGTGCCTCCAGGACGGCAGAGCTCCAGCTCTGCTCAGAGGCCGGATCTAGTCAAGTGCCTTGCGCGAGGCTGCTCTGCCCTGGGCGAGACTTGCCCAGGCTTGCCTCGCTGCTAGGCTTGCTGCCCAGGAAGGAGCAGGCTGTGCGATGCTGGGAGAGGCCACTGGCGCCTTCCTGGCCTCAGCTCCACTCCTGCCTTGCCTTTGCATCTAGGCCCCAGCCGTCCGTGGGGAAGGCTTAGGAGCCGGTGGCTTGCACACTGCCAAGCCCTCCAGCAGTGAGGCCTCTCTTAGAGGGGAGAGGAGGGTAAGTGCAGGGCTCCTCCAGCGGGTGCTTGGCCGCCCAGACTCAGCGCCGCACGGAGAGCACAAGGCTCCCAGGTCCCCTGGCTGTGGTCTGCAGCCCCACACTCCCGGAGGCTGACTCCGTGGGCGCCCAGAAGGTGCCTGACAGACGTCATGTCCCTAGCGCTCTGCTCCCCAGCAGAGACGTGTGCAGGTGGTGGGGCCTGCCCCTGCGTGTCTGGGCTCCCGCCGGCAGCCCCAGCTCCAGGGAAGCAGCCCCTGAGCCAAGACCTGTAGGAGGTGCGGGGCGCCCCCGCCTGGAAGCCTGGTGCACAGCACGCGGGAAGCGAGCCTCCTCGGGAGAAGAGGAGGCAGCCCAGCTGCGTGCGTCTGCAATCACTCCTTGGGCGGAGCCCAGTGAGCCTCCAGTACGGCAGAGCTCCAGCTCTGCTCAGAGGCCCGATCTGGCAGAGTTGCTGGCGTGAGGCTGCTCTGCCCTGGGCGAGCCTCGCCCAGACTTGCCTCGCTGCTAGGCTTCCTGCCCGGGAAGGAGCAGGCTGCGCCAGACAGGCAGACGCTCCTGGCGCCTTCCTGGCCTCAGCTCCACTCCTGCCTTGCCTTTGCACCTAGTCCCCAGGCGTCCTTGCGGAGGGCTTAGGGGCCGGTGGGGTGCCCGCTGCCAAGCCCTCCAGCCGTGAGAGCTCTGTCATAGGGAAGGGAATGGCAAGTGCAGGGCTCCTCCAGCGCTCGCTTGGGCGCCCAGACTCAGCACAGCACGGAGAGCACCAGGCTTCCCAGGGCCCCTGGCTGTGGTCTGCAGCCCCACACACCCGGAGGCTGACTCCGTGAGCGCCCAGAAGGTGTCTGACAGACGTCATTTCCCTAGTGCTCTCCCAACCAGCAGAGACGTGTGCAGGTGGTTGGGGCCTGCCCCTGCGTGTCTGGGCTGCCGCCCACAGCCTCCGCTCAGGGGAAGCAGCCCCTGTGCCAAGACCTGCAGGAGGCGCGGGGCGTCCCTGCCTGGAAGCCAAGTGCACAGTCCGCTTGGAAGCGAGCCTCCTTGGGAAGAGTCGAGGGAGCCAAGTCGCGTGCAGCTGCAATCCCTGCTTGGGCCGAGCCGAGTGTGCCTCCAGGACGGCAGAGTTCCAGCTCTGTTCAGAGGCCAGATCTAGTCAAGTGCCTTGCGCGAGGCTGCTCTGCCCTGGGCGAGACTTGCCCACGCTTGCCTCGCTGCTAGGCTTGGTGCCCAGGAAGGAGCAGGCTGTGCGATGCTGGGAGAGGCCACTGGCGCCTTCCTGGCCTCAGCTCCACTCCTGCCTTGCCTTTGCATCTAGGCCCCGGGCGTCCTTGGGGAAGGCTTAGGAGCCGGTGGCTTGCACACTGCCAAGCCCTCCAGCAGTGAGGCCTCTCGTAGAGGGCAGGGGAGGGCAAGTGCAGGGCTCCACCAGCGGTTGCTTGGCCGCCCAGACTCAGCGCCGCACGGAGAGCACAAGGCTCCCAGGTCCCCTGGCTGTGGTCTGCAGCCCCACACTCCCGGAGGCTGACTCCGTGGGCGCCCAGAAGGTGCCTGACAGACGTCATGTCCCTAGCGCTCTGCTCCCCAGCAGAGACGTGTGCAGGTGGTGGGGCCTGCCCCTGCGTGTCTGGGCTCCCGCCGGCAGCCCCAGCTCCAGGGAAGCAGCCCCTGAGCCAAGACCTGTAGGAGGCGCGGGGCGCCCCCGCCTGGAAGCCTGGTGCACAGCACACGGGAAGCGAGCCTCCTCGGGAGAAGAGGAGGCAGCCCAGCTGCGTGCGTCTGCAATCACTCCTTGGGCGGAGCCCAGTGAGCCTCCAGTACGGCAGAGCTCCAGCTCTGCTCAGAGGCCCGATCTGGCAGAGTTGCTGGCGTGAGGCTGCTCTGCCCTGGGCGAGCCTTGCCCAGACTTGCCTCGCTGCTAGGCTCCCTGCCGGGAAGGAGCAGGCTGCGCCAGACAGGCAGACGCTCCTGGCGCCTTCCTGGCCTCAGCTCCACTCCTGCCTTGCCTTTGCACCTAGTCCCCAGGCGTCCTTGCGGAGGGCTTAGGGGCCGGTGGGGTGCCCGCTGCCAAGCCCTCCAGCCATGAGAGCTCTGTCATAGGGAAGGGAATGGCAAGTGCAGGGCTCCTCCAGCGCTCGCTTGGCCGCCCAGACTCAGCACAGCACGGAGAGCACCAGGCTTCCCAGGGCCCCTGGCTGTGGTCTGCAGCCCCACACACCCGGAGGCTGACTCCGTGAGTGCCCAGAAGGTGCCTGACAGACGTCATTTCCCTAGTGCTCTCCCCACCAGCAGAGACGTGTGCAGGTGGTTGGGGCCTGCCCCTGCGTGTCTGGGCTGCCGCCCACAGCCTCCGCTCAGGGGAAGCAGCCCCTGTGCCAAGACCTGCAGGAGGCGCGGGGCGTCCCTGCCTGGAAGCCAAGTGCACAGTCCGCTTGGAAGCGAGCCTCCTTGGGAAGAGTCGAGGGAGCCAAGCCGCGTGCAGCTGCAATCCCTGCTTGGGCCGAGCCGAGTGTGCCTCCAGGACGGCAGAGCTCCAGCTCTGCTCAGAGGCCCGATCTGGCAGAGTTGCTGGCGTGAGGCTGCTCTGCCCTGGGCTAGCCTTGAACAGACTTGCCTCGCTGCTAGGCTTCCTGCCCGGGAAGGAGCAGGCTGCGCCAGACAGGCAGACGCTCCTGGCGCCTTCCTGGCCTCAGCTCCACTCCTGCCTTGCCTTTGCACCTAGTCCCCAGGCGTCCTTGCGGAGGGCTTAGGGGCCGGTGGGGTGCCCGCTGCCAAGCCCTCCAGCCGTGAGAGCTCTGTCATAGGGAAGGGAATGGCAAGTGCAGGGCTCCTCCAGCGCTCGCTTGGCCGCCCAGACTCAGCACAGCACGGAGAGCACCAGGCTTCCCCGGGCCCCTGGCTGTGGTCTGCAGCCCCACACACCCGGAGGCTGACTCCGTGAGCGCCCAGAAGGTGCCTGACAGACGTCATTTCCCTAGTGCTCTCCCAACCAGCAGAGACGTGTGCAGGTGGTTGGGGCCTGCCCCTGCGTGTCTGGGCTGCCGCCCACAGCCTCCGCTCAGGGGAAGCAGCCCCTGTGCCAAGACCTGCAGGAGGCGCGGGGCGTCCCTGCCTGGAAGCCAAGTGCACAGTCCGCTTGGAAGCGAGCCTCCTTGGGAAGAGTCGAGGGAGCCAAGCCGCGTGCAGCTGCAATCCCTGCTTGGGCCGAGCCGAGTGTGCCTCCAGGACGGCAGAGCTCCAGCTCTGCTCAGAGGCCGGATCTAGTCAAGTGCCTTGCGCGAGGCTGCTCTGCCCTGGGCGAGACTTGCCCAGGCTTGCCTCGCTGCTAGGCTTGCTGCCCACTAAGGAGCAGGCTGTGCGATGCTGGGAGAGGCCACTGGCGCCTTCCTGGCCTCAGCTCCACTCCTGCCTTGCCTTTGCATCTAGGCCCCAGCCGTCCGTGGGGAAGGCTTAGGAGCCGGTGGCTTGCACACTGCCAAGCCCTCCAGCAGTGAGGCCTCTCTTAGAGGGGAGAGGAGGGCAAGTGCAGGGCTCCTCCAGCGGGTGCTTGGCCGCCCAGACTCAGCGCCGCACGGAGAGCACAAGGCTCCCAGGGCCCCTGGCTGTGGTCTGCAGCCCCACACTCCCGGAGGCTGACTCTGTGGGCTCCCAGAAGGTGCCTGACAGACGTCATGTCCCTAGCGCTCTCCTCCCCAGCAGAGACGTGTGCAGGTGGTGGGGCCTGCCCCTGCGTGTCTGGGCTCCCGCCGGCAGCCCCAGCTCCAGGGAAGCAGCCCCTGAGCCAAGACCTGTAGGAGGCGCGGGGCGCCCCCGCCTGGAAGCCTAGTGCACAGCAGGCGGGAAGCGAGCCTCCTCGGGAGAAGAGGAGGCAGCCCAGCTGCGTGCGTCTGCACTCACTCCTTGGGCGGAGCCCAGTGAGCCTCCAGTACCGCAGAGCTCCAGCTCTGCTCAGAGGCCCGATCTGGCAGAGTTGCTGGCGTGAGGCTGCTCTGCCCTGGGCGAGCCTTGCCCAGACTTGCCTCGCTGCTGGGCTTCCTGCCCGGGAAGGAGCAGGCTGCGCCAGACAGGCAGACGCTCCTGGCGCCTTCCTGGCCTCAGCTCCACTCCTGCCTTGCCTTTGCACCTAGTCCCCAGGCGTCCTTGCGGAGGGCTTAGGGGCCGGTGGGGTGCACGCTGCCAAGCCCTCCAGCCGTGAGAGCTCTGTCATAGGGAAGGGAATGGCAAGTGCAGGGCTCCTCCAGCGCTCGCTTGGCCGCCCGGACTCAGCACAGCACGGAGAGCACCAGGCTTCCCCAGGGCCCCTGGCTGCGGTCTGCAGCCCCACACACCCGGAGGCTGACTCCGTGAGCGCCCAGAAGGTGCCTGACAGACGTCATTTCCCGAGTGCTCTCCCCACCAGCAGAGACGTGTGCAGGTGGTTGGGGCCTGCCCCTGCGTGTCTGGGCTGCCGCCCACAGCCTCCGCTCAGGGGAAGCAGCCCCTGTGCCAAGACCTGCAGGAGGCGCGGGGCGTCCCTGCCTGGAAGCCAAGTGCACAGTCCGCTTGGAAGCGAGCCTCCTTGGGAAGAGTCGAGGGAGCCAAGCCGCGTGCAGCTGCAATCCCTGCTTGGGCCGAGCCGAGTGTGCCTCCAGGACGGCAGAGCTCCAGCTCTGCTCAGAGGCCGGATCTAGTCAAGTGCCTTGCGCGAGGCTGCTCTGCCCTGGGCGAGACTTGCCCAGGCTTGCCTCGCTGCTAGGCTTGCTGCCCAGGAAGGAGCAGGCTGTGCGATGCTGGGAGAGGCCACTGGCGCCTTCCTGGCCTCAGCTCCACTCCTGCCTTGCCTTTGCATCTAGGCCCCAGCCGTCCGTGGGGAACGCTTAGGAGCCGGTGGCTTGCACACTGCCAAGCCCTCCAGCAGTGAGGCCTCTCTTAGAGGGGAGAGGAGGGCAAGTGCAGGGCTCCTCCAGCGGGTGCTTGGCCGCCCAGACTCAGCGCCGCACGGAGAGCACAAGGCTCCCAGGTCCCCTGGCTGTGGTCTGCAGCCCCACACTCCCGGAGGCTGACTCCGTGGGCGCCCAGAAGGTGCCTGACAGACGTCATGTCCCTAGCGCTCTGCTCCCCAGCAGAGACGTGTGCAGGTGGTGGGGCCTGCCCCTGCGTGTCTGGGCTCCCGCCGGCAGCCCCAGCTCCAGGGAAGCAGCCCCTGAGCCAAGACCTGTAGGAGGTGCGGGGCGCCCCCGCCTGGAAGCCTGGTGCACAGCACGCGGGAAGCGAGCCTCCTCGGGAGAAGAGGAGGCAGCCCAGCTGCGTGCGTCTGCAATCACTCCTTGGGCGGAGCCCAGTGAGCCTCCAGTACGGCAGAGCTCCAGCTCTGCTCAGAGGCCCGATCTGGCAGAGTTGCTGGCGTGAGGCTGCTCTGCCCTGGGCGAGCCTCGCCCAGACTTGCCTCGCTGCTAGGCTTCCTGCCCGGGAAGGAGCAGGCTGCGCCAGACAGGCAGACGCTCCTGGCGCCTTCCTGGCCTCAGCTCCACTCCTGCCTTGCCTTTGCACCTAGTCCCCAGGCGTCCTTGCGGAGGGCTTAGGGGCCGGTGGGGTGCCCGCTGCCAAGCCCTCCAGCCGTGAGAGCTCTGTCATAGGGAAGGGAATGGCAAGTGCAGGGCTCCTCCAGCGCTCGCTTGGGCGCCCAGACTCAGCACAGCACGGAGAGCACCATGCTTCCCAGGGCCCCTGGCTGTGGTCTGCAGCCCCACACACCCGGAGGCTGACTCCGTGAGCGCCCAGAAGGTGTCTGACAGACGTCATTTCCCTAGTGCTCTCCCAACCAGCAGAGACGTGTGCAGGTGGTTGGGGCCTGCCCCTGCGTGTCTGGGCTGCCGCCCACAGCCTCCGCTCAGGGGAAGCAGCCCCTGTGCCAAGACCTGCAGGAGGCGCGGGGCGTCCCTGCCTGGAAGCCAAGTGCACAGTCCGCTTGGAAGCGAGCCTCCTTGGGAAGAGTCGAGGGAGCCAAGTCGCGTGCAGCTGCAATCCCTGCTTGGGCCGAGCCGAGTGTGCCTCCAGGACGGCAGAGTTCCAGCTCTGTTCAGAGGCCAGATCTAGTCAAGTGCCTTGCGCGAGGCTGCTCTGCCCTGGGCGAGACTTGCCCACGCTTGCCTCGCTGCTAGGCTTGGTGCCCAGGAAGGAGCAGGCTGTGCGATGCTGGGAGAGGCCACTGGCGCCTTCCTGGCCTCAGCTCCACTCCTGCCTTGCCTTTGCATCTAGGCCCCGGGCGTCCTTGGGGAAGGCTTAGGAGCCGGTGGCTTGCACACTGCCAAGCCCTCCAGCAGTGAGGCCTCTCGTAGAGGGCAGGGGAGGGCAAGTGCAGGGCTCCACCAGCGGTTGCTTGGCCGCCCAGACTCAGCGCCGCACGGAGAGCACAAGGCTCCCAGGTCCCCTGGCTGTGGTCTGCAGCCCCACACTCCCGGAGGCTGACTCCGTGGGCGCCCAGAAGGTGCCTGACAGACGTCATGTCCCTAGCGCTCTGCTCCCCAGCAGAGACGTGTGCAGGTGGTGGGGCCTGCCCCTGCGTGTCTGGGCTCCCGCCGGCAGCCCCAGCTCCAGGGAAGCAGCCCCTGAGCCAAGACCTGTAGGAGGCGCGGGGCGCCCCCGCCTGGAAGCCTGGTGCACAGCACACGGGAAGCGAGCCTCCTCGGGAGAAGAGGAGGCAGCCCAGCTGCGTGCGTCTGCAATCACTCCTTGGGCGGAGCCCAGTGAGCCTCCAGTACGGCAGAGCTCCAGCTCTGCTCAGAGGCCCGATCTGGCAGAGTTGCTGGCGTGAGGCTGCTCTGCCCTGGGCGAGCCTTGCCCAGACTTGCCTCGCTGCTAGGCTCCCTGCCGGGAAGGAGCAGGCTGCGCCAGACAGGCAGACGCTCCTGGCGCCTTCCTGGCCTCAGCTCCACTCCTGCCTTGCCTTTGCACCTAGTCCCCAGGCGTCCTTGCGGAGGGCTTAGGGGCCGGTGGGGTGCCCGCTGCCAAGCCCTCCAGCCATGAGAGCTCTGTCATAGGGAAGGGAATGGCAAGTGCAGGGCTCCTCCAGCGCTCGCTTGGCCGCCCAGACTCAGCACAGCACGGAGAGCACCAGGCTTCCCAGGGCCCCTGGCTGTGGTCTGCAGCCCCACACACCCGGAGGCTGACGCCGTGAGTGCCCAGAAGGTGCCTGACAGACGTCATTTCCCTAGTGCTCTCCCCACCAGCAGAGACGTGTGCAGGTGGTTGGGGCCTGCCCCTGCGTGTCTGGGCTGCCGCCCACAGCCTCCGCTCAGGGGAAGCAGCCCCTGTGCCAAGACCTGCAGGAGGCGCGGGGCGTCCCTGCCTGGAAGCCAAGTGCACAGTCCGCTTGGAAGCGAGCCTCCTTGGGAAGAGTCGAGGGAGCCAAGCCGCGTGCAGCTGCAATCCCTGCTTGGGCCGAGCCGAGTGTGCCTCCAGGACGGCAGAGCTCCAGCTCTGCTCAGAGGCCCGATCTGGCAGAGTTGCTGGCGTGAGGCTGCTCTGCCCTGGGCGAGCCTTGAACAGACTTGCCTCGCTGCTAGGCTTCCTGCCCGGGAAGGAGCAGGCTGCGCCAGACAGGCAGACGCTCCTGGCGCCTTCCTGGCCTCAGCTCCACTCCTGCCTTGCCTTTGCACCTAGTCCCCAGGCGTCCTTGCGGAGGGCTTAGGGGCCGGTGGGGTGCCCGCTGCCAAGCCCTCCAGCCGTGAGAGCTCTGTCATAGGGAAGGGAATGGCAAGTGCAGGGCTCCTCCAGCGCTCGCTTGGCCGCCCAGACTCAGCACAGCACGGAGAGCACCAGGCTTCCCCGGGCCCCTGGCTGTGGTCTGCAGCCCCACACACCCGGAGGCTGACTCCGTGAGCGCCCAGAAGGTGCCTGACAGACGTCATTTCCCTAGTGCTCTCCCAACCAGCAGAGACGTGTGCAGGTGGTTGGGGCCTGCCCCTGCGTGTCTGGGCTGCCGCCCACAGCCTCCGCTCAGGGGAAGCAGCCCCTGTGCCAAGACCTGCAGGAGGCGCGGGGCGTCCCTGCCTGGAAGCCAAGTGCACAGTCCGCTTGGAAGCGAGCCTCCTTGGGAAGAGTCGAGGGAGCCAAGCCGCGTGCAGCTGCAATCCCTGCTTGGGCCGAGCCGAGTGTGCCTCCAGGACGGCAGAGCTCCAGCTCTGCTCAGAGGCCGGATCTAGTCAAGTGCCTTGCGCGAGGCTGCTCTGCCCTGGGCGAGACTTGCCCAGGCTTGCCTCGCTGCTAGGCTTGCTGCCCAGGAAGGAGCAGGCTGTGCGATGCTGGGAGAGGCCACTGGCGCCTTCCTGGCCTCAGCTCCACTCCTGCCTTGCCTTTGCATCTAGGCCCCAGCCGTCCGTGGGGAAGGCTTAGGAGCCGGTGGCTTGCACACTGCCAAGCCCTCCAGCAGTGAGGCCTCTCTTAGAGGGGAGAGGAGGGCAAGTGCAGGGCTCCTCCAGCGGGTGCTTGGCCGCCCAGACTCAGCGCCGCACGGAGAGCACAAGGCTCCCAGGGCCCCTGGCTGTGGTCTGCAGCCCCACACTCCCGGAGGCTGACTCTGTGGGCGCCCAGAAGGTGCCTGACAGACGTCATGTCCCTAGCGCTCTCCTCCCCAGCAGAGACGTGTGCAGGTGGTGGGGCCTGCCCCTGCGTGTCTGGGCTCCCGCCGGCAGCCCCAGCTCCAGGGAAGCAGCCCCTGAGCCAAGACCTGTAGGAGGCGCGGGGCGCCCCCGCCTGGAAGCCTAGTGCACAGCAGGCGGGAAGCGAGCCTCCTCGGGAGAAGAGGAGGCAGCCCAGCTGCGTGCGTCTGCACTCACTCCTTGGGCGGAGCCCAGTGAGCCTCCAGTACGGCAGAGCTCCAGCTCTGCTCAGAGGCCCGATCTGGCAGAGTTGCTGGCGTGAGGCTGCTCTGCCCTGGGCGAGCCTTGCCCAGACTTGCCTCGCTGCTGGGCTTCCTGCCCGGGAAGGAGCAGGCTGCGCCAGACAGGCAGACGCTCCTGGCGCCTTCCTGGCCTCAGCTCCACTCCTGCCTTGCCTTTGCACCTAGTCCCCAGGCGTCCTTGCGGAGGGCTTAGGGGCCGGTGGGGTGCACGCTGCCAAGCCCTCCAGCCGTGAGAGCTCTGTCATAGGGAAGGGAATGGCAAGTGCAGGGCTCCTCCAGCGCTCGCTTGGCCGCCCGGACTCAGCACAGCACGGAGAGCACCAGGCTTCCCCAGGGCCCCTGGCTGCGGTCTGCAGCCCCACACACCCGGAGGCTGACTCCGTGAGCGCCCAGAAGGTGCCTGACAGACGTCATTTCCCGAGTGCTCTCCCCACCAGCAGAGACGTGTGCAGGTGGTTGGGGCCTGCCCCTGCGTGTCTGGGCTGCCGCCCACAGCCTCCGCTCAGGGGAAGCAGCCCCTGTGCCAAGACCTGCAGGAGGCGCGGGGCGTCCCTGCCTGGAAGCCAAGTGCACAGTCCGCTTGGAAGCGAGCCTCCTTGGGAAGAGTCGAGGGAGCCAAGCCGCGTGCAGCTGCAATCCCTGCTTGGGCCGAGCCGAGTGTGCCTCCAGGACGGCAGAGCTCCAGCTCTGCTCAGAGGCCGGATCTAGTCAAGTGCCTTGCGCGAGGCTGCTCTGCCCTGGGCGAGACTTGCCCAGGCTTGCCTCGCTGCTAGGCTTGCTGCCCAGGAAGGAGCAGGCTGTGCGATGCTGGGAGAGGCCACTGGCGCCTTCCTGGCCTCAGCTCCACTCCTGCCTTGCCTTTGCATCTAGGCCCCGGGCGTCCTTGGGGAAGGCTTAGGAGCCGGTGGCTTGCACACTGCCAAGCCCTCCAGCAGTGAGGCCTCTCTTAGAGGGGAGGGGAGGGCAAGTGCAGGGCTCCTCCAGCGGGTGCTTGGCCGCCCAGACTCAGCGCCGCACGGAGAGCACAAGGCTCCCAGGGCCCCTGGCTGTGGTCTGCAGCCCCACACTCCCGGAGGCTGACTCCGTGGGCGCCCAGAAGGTGCCTGACAGACGTCATGTCCCTAGCGCTCTGCTCCCCAGCAGAGACGTGTGCAGGTGGTGGGGCCTGCCCCTGCGTGTCTGGGCTCCCGCCGGCAGCCCCAGCTCCAGGGAAGCAGCCCCTGAGCCAAGACCTGTAGGAGGCGCGGGGCGCCCCCGCCTGGAAGCCTAGTGCACAGCAGGCGGGAAGCGAGCCTCCTCGGGAGAAGAGGAGGCAGCCCAGCTGCGTGCGTCTGCACTCACTCCTTGGGCGGAGCCCAGTGAGCCTCCAGTACGGCAGAGCTCCAGCTCTGCTCAGAGGCCCGATCTGGCAGAGTTGCTGGCGTGAGGCTGCTCTGCCCTGGGCGAGCCTTGCCCAGACTTGCCTCGCTGCTGGGCTTCCTGCCCGGGAAGGAGCAGGCTGCGCCAGACAGGCAGACGCTCCTGGCGCCTTCCTGGCCTCAGCTCCACTCCTGCCTTGCCTTTGCACCTAGTCCCCAGGCGTCCTTGCGGAGGGCTTAGGGGCCGGTGGGGTGCACGCTGCCAAGCCCTCCAGCCGTGAGAGCTCTGTCATAGGGAAGGGAATGGCAAGTGCAGGGCTCCTCCAGCGCTCGCTTGGCCGCCCAGACTCAGCACAGCACGGAGAGCCCCAGGCTCCCAGGGCCCCTGGCTGCGGTCTGCAGTCCCACACACCCAGAGGCTGACTCCGTGAGCGCCCAGAAGGTGCCTGACAGACGTCATTTCCCGAGTGCTCTCCCCACCAGCAGAGACGTGTGCAGGTGGTTGGGGCCTGCCCCTGCGTGTCTGGGCTGCCGCCCACAGCCTCCGCTCAGGGGAAGCAGCCCCTATGCCAAGACCTGCAGGAGGCGCGGGGCGTCCCTGCCTGGAAGCCAAGTGCACAGTACGCTTGGAAGCGAGCCTCCTTGGGAAGAGTCGAGGGAGCCAAGCCGCGTGCAGCTGCAATCCCTGCTTGGGCCGAGCCGAGTGTGCCTCCAGGACGGCAGAGCTCCAGCTCTGCTCAGAGGCCGGATCTAGTCAAGTGCCTTGCGCGAGGCTGCTCTGCCCTGGGCGAGACTTGCCCAGGCTTGCCTCGCTGCTAGGCTTGCTGCCCGGGAAGGAGCAGGCTGTGCGATGCTGGGAGAGGCCACTGGCGCCTTCCTGGCCTCAGCTCCACTCCTGCCTTGCCTTTGCATCTAGGCCCCAGCCGTCGGTGGGGAAGGCTTAGGAGCCGGTGGCTTGCACACTGCCAAGCCCTCCAGCAGTGAGGCCTCTCTTAGAGGGGAGGGGAGGGCAAGTGCAGGGCTCCTCCAGCGGGTGCTTGGCCGCCCAGACTCAGCGCCGCACGGAGAGCACAAGGCTCCCAGGGCCCCTGGCTGTGGTCTGCAGCCCCACACTCCCGGAGGCTGACTCCGTGGGCGCCCAGAAGGTGCCTGACAGACGTCATGTCCCTAGCGCTCTCCTCCCCAGCAGAGACGTGTGCAGGTGGTGGGGCCTGCCCCTGCGTGTCTGGGCTCCTGCCGGCAGCCCCAGCTCCAGGGAAGCAGCCCCTGAGCCAAGACCTGTAGGAGGCGCGGGGCGCCCCCGCCTGGAAGCCTAGTGCACAGCAGGCGGGAAGCGAGCCTCCTCGGGAGAAGAGGAGGCAGCCCAGCTGCGTGCGTCTGCACTCACTCCTTGGGCGGAGCCCAGTGAGCCTCCAGTACGGCAGAGCTCCAGCTCTGCTCAGAGGCCCGATCTGGCAGAGTTGCTGGCGTGAGGCTGCTCTGCCCTGGGCGAGCCTTGCCCAGACTTGCCTCGCTGCTGGGCTTCCTGCCCGGGAAGGAGCAGGCTGCGCCAGACAGGCAGACGCTCCTGGCGCCTTCCTGGCCTCAGCTCCACTCCTGCCTTGCCTTTGCACCTAGTCCCCAGGCGTCCTTGCGGAGGGCTTAGGGGCCGGTGGGGTGCACGCTGCCAAGCCCTCCAGCCGTGAGAGCTCTGTCATAGGGAAGGGAATGGCAAGTGCAGGGCTCCTCCAGCGCTCGCTTGGCCGCCCGGACTCAGCACAGCACGGAGAGCACCAGGCTTCCCCAGGGCCCCTGGCTGCGGTCTGCAGCCCCACACACCCGGAGGCTGACTCCGTGAGCGCCCAGAAGGTGCCTGACAGACGTCATTTCCCGAGTGCTCTCCCCACCAGCAGAGACGTGTGCAGGTGGTTGGGGCCTGCCCCTGCATGTCTGGGCTGCCGCCCACAGCCTCCGCTCAGGGGAAGCAGCCCCTGTGCCAAGACCTGCAGGAGGCGCGGGGCGTCCCTGCCTGGAAGCCAAGTGCACAGTCCGCTTGGAAGCGAGCCTCCTTGGGAAGAGTCGAGGGAGCCAAGCCGCGTGCAGCTGCAATCCCTGCTTGGGCCGAGCCGAGTGTGCCTCCAGGACGGCAGAGCTCCAGCTCTGCTCAGAGGCCGGATCTAGTCAAGTGCCTTGCGCGAGGCTGCTCTGCCCTGGGCGAGACTTGCCCAGGCTTGCCTCGCTGCTAGGCTTGCTGCCCAGGAAGGAGCAGGCTGTGCGATGCTGGGAGAGGCCACTGGCGCCTTCCTGGCCTCAGCTCCACTCCTGCCTTGCCTTTGCATCTAGGCCCCGGGCGTCCTTGGGGAAGGCTTAGGAGCCGGTGGCTTGCACACTGCCAAGCCCTCCAGCAGTGAGGCCTCTCTTAGAGGGGAGGGGAGGGCAAGTGCAGGGCTCCTCCAGCGGGTGCTTGGCCGCCCAGACTCAGCGCCGCACGGAGAGCACAAGGCTCCCAGGGCCCCTGGCTGTGGTCTGCAGCCCCACACTCCCGGAGGCTGACTCCGTGGGCGCCCAGAAGGTGCCTGACAGACGTCATGTCCCTAGCGCTCTCCTCCCCAGCAGAGACGTGTGCAGGTGGTGGGGCCTGCCCCTGCGTGTCTGGGCTCCCGCCGGCAGCCCCAGCTCCAGGGAAGCAGCCCCTGAGCCAAGACCTGTAGGAGGCGCGGGGCGCCCCCGCCTGGAAGCCTAGTGCACAGCAGGCGGGAAGCGAGCCTCCTCGGGAGAAGAGGAGGCAGCCCAGCTGCGTGCGTCTGCACTCACTCCTTGGGCGGAGCCCAGTGAGCCTCCAGTACGGCAGAGCTCCAGCTCTGCTCAGAGGCCCGATCTGGCAGAGTTGCTGGCGTGAGGCTGCTCTGCCCTGGGCGAGCCTTGCCCAGACTTGCCTCGCTGCTGGGCTTCCTGCCCGGGAAGGAGCAGGCTGCGCCAGACAGGCAGACGCTCCTGGCGCCTTCCTGGCCTCAGCTCCACTCCTGCCTTGCCTTTGCACCTAGTCCCCAGGCGTCCTTGCGGAGGGCTTAGGGGCCGGTGGGGTGCACGCTGCCAAGCCCTCCAGCCGTGAGAGCTCTGTCATAGGGAAGGGAATGGCAAGTGCAGGGCTCCTCCAGCGCTCGCTTGGCCGCCCAGACTCAGCACAGCACGGAGAGCCCCAGGCTCCCAGGGCCCCTGGCTGCGGTCTGCAGTCCCACACACCCAGAGGCTGACTCCGTGAGCGACCAGAAGGTGCCTGACAGACGTCATTTCCCGAGTGCTCTCCCCACCAGCAGAGACGTGTGCAGGTGGTTGGGGCCTGCCCCTGCGTGTCTGGGCTGCCGCCCACAGCCTCCGCTCAGGGGAAGCAGCCCCTATGCCAAGACCTGCAGGAGGCGCGGGGCGTCCCTGCCTGGAAGCCAAGTGCACAGTACGCTTGGAAGCGAGCCTCCTTGGGAAGAGTCGAGGGAGCCAAGCCGCGTGCAGCTGCAATCCCTGCTTGGGCCGAGCCGAGTGTGCCTCCAGGACGGCAGAGCTCCAGCTCTGCTCAGAGGCCGGATCTAGTCAAGTGCCTTGCGCGAGGCTGCTCTGCCCTGGGCGAGACTTGCCCAGGCTTGCCTCGCTGCTAGGCTTGCTGCCCAGGAAGGAGCAGGCTGTGCGATGCTGGGAGAGGCCACTGGCGCCTTCCTGGCCTCAGCTCCACTCCTGCCTTGCCTTTGCATCTAGGCCCCGGGCGTCCTTGGGGAAGGCTTAGGAGCCGGTGGCTTGCACACTGCCAAGCCCTCCAGCAGTGAGGCCTCTCTTAGAGGGGAGGGGAGGGCAAGTGCAGGGCTCCTCCAGCGGGTGCTTGGCCGCGCAGACTCAGCGCCGCACGGAGAGCACAAGGCTCCCAGGGCCCCTGGCTGTGGTCTGCAGCCCCACACTCCCGGAGGCTGACTCCGTGGGCGCCCAGAAGGTGCCTGACAGACGTCATGTCCCTAGCGCTCTCCTCCCCAGCAGAGACGTGTGCAGGTGGTGGGGCCTGCCCCTGCGTGTCTGGGCTCCCGCCGGCAGCCCCAGCTCCAGGGAAGCAGCCCCTGAGCCAAGACCTGTAGGAGGCGCGGGGCGCCCCCGCCTGGAAGCCTAGTGCACAGCAGGCGGGAAGCGAGCCTCCTCGGGAGAAGAGGAGGCAGCCCAGCTGCGTGCGTCTGCACTCACTCCTTGGGCGGAGCCCAGTGAGCCTCCAGTACGGCAGAGCTCCAGCTCTGCTCAGAGGCCCGATCTGGCAGAGTTGCTGGCGTGAGGCTGCTCTGCCCTGGGCGAGCCTTGCCCAGACTTGCCTCGCTGCTGGGCTTCCTGCCCGGGAAGGAGCAGGCTGCGCCAGACAGGCAGACGCTCCTGGCGCCTTCCTGGCCTCAGCTCCACTCCTGCCTTGCCTTTGCACCTAGTCCCCAGGCGTCCTTGCGGAGGGCTTAGGGGCCGGTGGGGTGCACGCTGCCAAGCCCTCCAGCCGTGAGAGCTCTGTCATAGGGAAGGGAATGGCAAGTGCAGGGCTCCTCCAGCGCTCGCTTGGCCGCCCAGACTCAGCACAGCACGGAGAGCCCCAGGCTCCCAGGGCCCCTGGCTGCGGTCTGCAGTCCCACACACCCAGAGGCTGACTCCGTGAGCGCCCAGAAGGTGCCTGACAGACGTCATTTCCCGAGTGCTCTCCCCACCAGCAGAGACGTGTGCAGGTGGTTGGGGCCTGCCCCTGCGTGTCTGGGCTGCCGCCCACAGCCTCCGCTCAGGGGAAGCAGCCCCTATGCCAAGACCTGCAGGAGGCGCGGGGCGTCCCTGCCTGGAAGCCAAGTGCACAGTACGCTTGGAAGCGAGCCTCCTTGGGAAGAGTCGAGGGAGCCAAGCCGCGTGCAGCTGCAATCCCTGCTTGGGCCGAGCCGAGTGTGCCTCCAGGACGGCAGAGCTCCAGCTCTGCTCAGAGGCCGGATCTAGTCAAGTGCCTTGCGCGAGGCTGCTCTGCCCTGGGCGAGACTTGCCCAGGCTTGCCTCGCTGCTAGGCTTGCTGCCCGGGAAGGAGCAGGCTGTGCGATGCTGGGAGAGGCCACTGGCGCCTTCCTGGCCTCAGCTCCACTCCTGCCTTGCCTTTGCATCTAGGCCCCAGCCGTCGGTGGGGAAGGCTTAGGAGCCGGTGGCTTGCACACTGCCAAGCCCTCCAGCAGTGAGGCCTCTCTTAGAGGGGAGGGGAGGGCAAGTGCAGGGCTCCTCCAGCGGGTGCTTGGCCGCCCAGACTCAGCGCCGCACGGAGAGCACAAGGCTCCCAGGGCCCCTGGCTGTGGTCTGCAGCCCCACACTCCCGGAGGCTGACTCCGTGGGCGCCCAGAAGGTGCCTGACAGACGTCATGTCCCTAGCGCTCTCCTCCCCAGCAGAGACGTGTGCAGGTGGTGGGGCCTGCCCCTGCGTGTCTGGGCTCCCGCCGGCAGCCCCAGCTCCAGGGAAGCAGCCCCTGAGCCAAGACCTGTAGGAGGCGCGGGGCGCCCCCGCCTGGAAGCCTAGTGCACAGCAGGCGGGAAGCGAGCCTCCTCGGGAGAAGAGGAGGCAGCCCAGCTGCGTGCGTCTGCACTCACTCCTTGGGCGGAGCCCAGTGAGCCTCCAGTACGGCAGAGCTCCAGCTCTGCTCAGAGGCCCGATCTGGCAGAGTTGCTGGCGTGAGGCTGCTCTGCCCTGGGCGAGCCTTGCCCAGACTTGCCTGGCTGCTGGGCTTCCTGCCCGGGAAGGAGCAGGCTGCGCCAGACAGGCAGACGCTCCTGGCGCCTTCCTGGCCTCAGCTCCACTCCTGCCTTGCCTTTGCACCTAGTCCCCAGGCGTCCTTGCGGAGGGCTTAGGGGCCGGTGGGGTGCACGCTGCCAAGCCCTCCAGCCGTGAGAGCTCTGTCATAGGGAAGGGAATGGCAAGTGCAGGGCTCCTCCAGCGCTCGCTTGGCCGCCCGGACTCAGCACAGCACGGAGAGCACCAGGCTTCCCCAGGGCCCCTGGCTGCGGTCTGCAGCCCCACACACCCGGAGGCTGACTCCGTGAGCGCCCAGAAGGTGCCTGACAGACGTCATTTCCCGAGTGCTCTCCCCACCAGCAGAGACGTGTGCAGGTGGTTGGGGCCTGCCCCTGCATGTCTGGGCTGCCGCCCACCGCCTCCGCTCAGGGGAAGCAGCCCCTGTGCCAAGACCTGCAGGAGGCGCGGGGCGTCCCTGCCTGGAAGCCAAGTGCACAGTCCGCTTGGAAGCGAGCCTCCTTGGGAAGAGTCGAGGGAGCCAAGCCGCGTGCAGCTGCAATCCCTGCTTGGGCCGAGCCGAGTGTGCCTCCAGGACGGCAGAGCTCCAGCTCTGCTCAGAGGCCGGATCTAGTCAAGTGCCTTGCGCGAGGCTGCTCTGCCCTGGGCGAGACTTGCCCAGGCTTGCCTCGCTGCTAGGCTTGCTGCCCAGGAAGGAGCAGGCTGTGCGATGCTGGGAGAGGCCACTGGCGCCTTCCTGGCCTCAGCTCCACTCCTGCCTTGCCTTTGCATCTAGGCCCCGGGCGTCCTTGGGGAAGGCTTAGGAGCCGGTGGCTTGCACACTGCCAAGCCCTCCAGCAGTGAGGCCTCTCTTAGAGGGGAGGGGAGGGCAAGTGCAGGGCTCCTCCAGCGGGTGCTTGGCCGCCCAGACTCAGCGCCGCACGGAGAGCACAAGGCTCCCAGGGCCCCTGGCTGTGGTCTGCAGCCCCACACTCCCGGAGGCTGACTCCGTGGGCGCCCAGAAGGTGCCTGACAGACGTCATGTCCCTAGCGCTCTCCTCCCCAGCAGAGACGTGTGCAGGTGGTGGGGCCTGCCCCTGCGTGTCTGGGCTCCCGCCGGCAGCCCCAGCTCCAGGGAAGCAGCCCCTGAGCCAAGACCTGTAGGAGGCGCGGGGCGCCCCCGCCTGGAAGCCTAGTGCACAGCAGGCGGGAAGCGAGCCTCCTCGGGAGAAGAGGAGGCAGCCCAGCTGCGTGCGTCTGCACTCACTCCTTGGGCGGAGCCCAGTGAGCCTCCAGTACGGCAGAGCTCCAGCTCTGCTCAGAGGCCCGATCTGGCAGAGTTGCTGGCGTGAGGCTGCTCTGCCCTGGGCGAGCCTTGCCCAGACTTGCCTCGCTGCTGGGCTTCCTGCCCGGGAAGGAGCAGGCTGCGCCAGACAGGCAGACGCTCCTGGCGCCTTCCTGGCCTCAGCTCCACTCCTGCCTTGCCTTTGCACCTAGTCCCCAGGCGTCCTTGCGGAGGGCTTAGGGGCCGGTGGGGTGCACGCTGCCAAGCCCTCCAGCCGTGAGAGCTCTGTCATAGGGAAGGGAATGGCAAGTGCAGGGCTCCTCCAGCGCTCGCTTGGCCGCCCAGACTCAGCACAGCACGGAGAGCCCCAGGCTCCCAGGGCCCCTGGCTGCGGTCTGCAGTCCCACACACCCAGAGGCTGACTCCGTGAGCGACCAGAAGGTGCCTGACAGACGTCATTTCCCGAGTGCTCTCCCCACCAGCAGAGACGTGTGCAGGTGGTTGGGGCCTGCCCCTGCGTGTCTGGGCTGCCGCCCACAGCCTCCGCTCAGGGGAAGCAGCCCCTATGCCAAGACCTGCAGGAGGCGCGGGGCGTCCCTGCCTGGAAGCCAAGTGCACAGTACGCTTGGAAGCGAGCCTCCTTGGGAAGAGTCGAGGGAGCCAAGCCGCGTGCAGCTGCAATCCCTGCTTGGGCCGAGCCGAGTGTGCCTCCAGGACGGCAGAGCTCCAGCTCTGCTCAGAGGCCGGATCTAGTCAAGTGCCTTGCGCGAGGCTGCTCTGCCC
This sequence comes from Budorcas taxicolor, assembly GCF_023091745.1. Lineage (NCBI taxonomy): Eukaryota > Metazoa > Chordata > Mammalia > Artiodactyla > Bovidae > Budorcas > Budorcas taxicolor. Next base: position 28,290 of record NW_026291507.1, read on the forward strand.
TGGGCGAGACTTGCCCAGGCTTGCCTCGCTGCTAGGCTTGCTGCCCAGGAAGGAGCAGGCTGTGCGATGCTGGGAGAGGCCACTGGCGCCTTCCTGGCCTCAGCTCCACTCCTGCCTTGCCTTTGCATCTAGGCCCCGGGCGTCCTTGTGGAAGGCTTAGGAGCCGGTGGCTTGCACACTGCCAAGCCCTCCAGCAGTGAGGCCTCTCTTAGAGGGGAGGGGAGGGCAAGTGCAGGGCTCCTCCAGCGGGTGCTTGGCCGCGCAGACTCAGCGCCGCACGGAGAGCACAAGGCTCCCAGGGCCCCTGGCTGTGGTCTGCAGCCCCACACTCCCGGAGGCTGACTCCGTGGGCGCCCAGAAGGTGCCTGACAGACGTCATGTCCCTAGCGCTCTCCTCCCCAGCAGAGACGTGTGCAGGTGGTGGGGCCTGCCCCTGCGTGTCTGGGCTCCCGCCGGCAGCCCCAGCTCCAGGGAAGCAGCCCCTGAGCCAAGACCTGTAGGAGGCGCGGGGCGCCCCCGCCTGGAAGCCTAGTGCACAGCAGGCGGGAAGCGAGCCTCCTCGGGAGAAGAGGAGGCAGCCCAGCTGCGTGCGTCTGCACTCACTCCTTGGGCGGAGCCCAGTGAGCCTCCAGTACGGCAGAGCTCCAGCTCTGCTCAGAGGCCCGATCTGGCAGAGTTGCTGGCGTGAGGCTGCTCTGCCCTGGGCGAGCCTTGCCCAGACTTGCCTCGCTGCTGGGCTTCCTGCCCGGGAAGGAGCAGGCTGCGCCAGACAGGCAGACGCTCCTGGCGCCTTCCTGGCCTCAGCTCCACTCCTGCCTTGCCTTTGCACCTAGTCCCCAGGCGTCCTTGCGGAGGGCTTAGGGGCCGGTGGGGTGCACGCTGCCAAGCCCTCCAGCCGTGAGAGCTCTGTCATAGGGAAGGGAATGGCAAGTGCAGGGCTCCTCCAGCGCTCGCTTGGCCGCCCAGACTCAGCACAGCACGGAGAGCCCCAGGCTCCCAGGGCCCCTGGCTGCGGTCTGCAGTCCCACACACCCAGAGGCTGACTCCGTGAGCGCCCAGAAGGTGCCTGACAGACGTCATTTCCCGAGTGCTCTCCCCACCAGCAGAGACGTGTGCAGGTGGTTGGGGCCTGCCCCTGCGTGTCTGGGCTGCCGCCCACAGCCTCCGCTCAGGGGAAGCAGCCCCTATGCCAAGACCTGCAGGAGGCGCGGGGCGTCCCTGCCTGGAAGCCAAGTGCACAGTACGCTTGGAAGCGAGCCTCCTTGGGAAGAGTCGAGGGAGCCAAGCCGCGTGCAGCTGCAATCCCTGCTTGGGCCGAGCCGAGTGTGCCTCCAGGACGGCAGAGCTCCAGCTCTGCTCAGAGGCCGGATCTAGTCAAGTGCCTTGCGCGAGGCTGCTCTGCCCTGGGCGAGACTTGCCCAGGCTTGCCTCGCTGCTAGGCTTGCTGCCCGGGAAGGAGCAGGCTGTGCGATGCTGGGAGAGGCCACTGGCGCCTTCCTGGCCTCAGCTCCACTCCTGCCTTGCCTTTGCATCTAGGCCCCAGCCGTCGGTGGGGAAGGCTTAGGAGCCGGTGGCTTGCACACTGCCAAGCCCTCCAGCAGTGAGGCCTCTCTTAGAGGGGAGGGGAGGGCAAGTGCAGGGCTCCTCCAGCGGGTGCTTGGCCGCCCAGACTCAGCGCCGCACGGAGAGCACAAGGCTCCCAGGGCCCCTGGCTGTGGTCTGCAGCCCCACACTCCCGGAGGCTGACTCCGTGGGCGCCCAGAAGGTGCCTGACAGACGTCATGTCCCTAGCGCTCTACTCCCCAGCAGAGACGTGTGCAGGTGGTGGGGCCTGCCCCTGCGTGTCTGGGCTCCCGCCGGCAGCCCCAGCTCCAGGGAAGCAGCCCCTGAGCCAAGACCTGTAGGAGGCGCGGGGCGCCCCCGCCTGGAAGCCTAGTGCACAGCAGGCGGGAAGCGAGCCTCCTCGGGAGAAGAGGAGGCAGCCCAGCTGCGTGCGTCTGCACTCACTCCTTGGGCGGAGCCCAGTGAGCCTCCAGTACGGCAGAGCTCCAGCTCTGCTCAGAGGCCCGATCTGGCAGAGTTGCTGGCGTGAGGCTGCTCTGCCCTGGGCGAGCCTTGCCCAGACTTGCCTCGCTGCTGGGCTTCCTGCCCGGGAAGGAGCAGGCTGCGCCAGACAGGCAGACGCTCCTGGCGCCTTCCTGGCCTCAGCTCCACTCCTGCCTTGCCTTTGCACCTAGTCCCCAGGCGTCCTTGCGGAGGGCTTAGGGGCCGGTGGGGTGCACGCTGCCAAGCCCTCCAGCCGTGAGAGCTCTGTCATAGGGAAGGGAATGGCAAGTGCAGGGCTCCTCCAGCGCTCGCTTGGCCGCCCAGACTCAGCACAGCACGGAGAGCCCCAGGCTCCCAGGGCCCCTGGCTGCGGTCTGCAGTCCCACACACCCAGAGGCTGACTCCGTGAGCGACCAGAAGGTGCCTGACAGACGTCATTTCCCGAGTGCTCTCCCCACCAGCAGAGACGTGTGCAGGTGGTTGGGGCCTGCCCCTGCGTGTCTGGGCTGCCGCCCACAGCCTCCGCTCAGGGGAAGCAGCCCCTATGCCAAGACCTGCAGGAGGCGCGGGGCGTCCCTGCCTGGAAGCCAAGTGCACAGTACGCTTGGAAGCGAGCCTCCTTGGGAAGAGTCGAGGGAGCCAAGCCGCGTGCAGCTGCAATCCCTGCTTGGGCCGAGCCGAGTGTGCCTCCAGGACGGCAGAGCTCCAGCTCTGCTCAGAGGCCGGATCTAGTCAAGTGCCTTGCGCGAGGCTGCTCTGCCCTGGGCGAGACTTGCCCAGGCTTGCCTCGCTGCTAGGCTTGCTGCCCAGGAAGGAGCAGGCTGTGCGATGCTGGGAGAGGCCACTGGCGCCTTCCTGGCCTCAGCTCCACTCCTGCCTTGCCTTTGCATCTAGGCCCCGGGCGTCCTTGTGGAAGGCTTAGGAGCCGGTGGCTTGCACACTGCCAAGCCCTCCAGCAGTGAGGCCTCTCTTAGAGGGGAGGGGAGGGCAAGTGCAGGGCTCCTCCAGCGGGTGCTTGGCCGCGCAGACTCAGCGCCGCACGGAGAGCACAAGGCTCCCAGGGCCCCTGGCTGTGGTCTGCAGCCCCACACTCCCGGAGGCTGACTCCGTGGGCGCCCAGAAGGTGCCTGACAGACGTCATGTCCCTAGCGCTCTCCTCCCCAGCAGAGACGTGTGCAGGTGGTGGGGCCTGCCCCTGCGTGTCTGGGCTCCCGCCGGCAGCCCCAGCTCCAGGGAAGCAGCCCCTGAGCCAAGACCTGTAGGAGGCGCGGGGCGCCCCCGCCTGGAAGCCTAGTGCACAGCAGGCGGGAAGCGAGCCTCCTCGGGAGAAGAGGAGGCAGCCCAGCTGCGTGCGTCTGCACTCACTCCTTGGGCGGAGCCCAGTGAGCCTCCAGTACGGCAGAGCTCCAGCTCTGCTCAGAGGCCCGATCTGGCAGAGTTGCTGGCGTGAGGCTGCTCTGCCCTGGGCGAGCCTTGCCCAGACTTGCCTCGCTGCTGGGCTTCCTGCCCGGGAAGGAGCAGGCTGCGCCAGACAGGCAGACGCTCCTGGCGCCTTCCTGGCCTCAGCTCCACTCCTGCCTTGCCTTTGCACCTAGTCCCCAGGCGTCCTTGCGGAGGGCTTAGGGGCCGGTGGGGTGCACGCTGCCAAGCCCTCCAGCCGTGAGAGCTCTGTCATAGGGAAGGGAATGGCAAGTGCAGGGCTCCTCCAGCGCTCGCTTGGCCGCCCAGACTCAGCACAGCACGGAGAGCCCCAGGCTCCCAGGGCCCCTGGCTGCGGTCTGCAGTCCCACACACCCAGAGGCTGACTCCGTGAGCGCCCAGAAGGTGCCTGACAGACGTCATTTCCCGAGTGCTCTCCCCACCAGCAGAGACGTGTGCAGGTGGTTGGGGCCTGCCCCTGCGTGTCTGGGCTGCCGCCCACAGCCTCCGCTCAGGGGAAGCAGCCCCTATGCCAAGACCTGCAGGAGGCGCGGGGCGTCCCTGCCTGGAAGCCAAGTGCACAGTACGCTTGGAAGCGAGCCTCCTTGGGAAGAGTCGAGGGAGCCAAGCCGCGTGCAGCTGCAATCCCTGCTTGGGCCGAGCCGAGTGTGCCTCCAGGACGGCAGAGCTCCAGCTCTGCTCAGAGGCCGGATCTAGTCAAGTGCCTTGCGCGAGGCTGCTCTGCCCTGGGCGAGACTTGCCCAGGCTTGCCTCGCTGCTAGGCTTGCTGCCCGGGAAGGAGCAGGCTGTGCGATGCTGGGAGAGGCCACTGGCGCCTTCCTGGCCTCAGCTCCACTCCTGCCTTGCCTTTGCATCTAGGCCCCAGCCGTCGGTGGGGAAGGCTTAGGAGCCGGTGGCTTGCACACTGCCAAGCCCTCCAGCAGTGAGGCCTCTCTTAGAGGGGAGGGGAGGGCAAGTGCAGGGCTCCTCCAGCGGGTGCTTGGCCGCCCAGACTCAGCGCCGCACGGAGAGCACAAGGCTCCCAGGGCCCCTGGCTGTGGTCTGCAGCCCCACACTCCCGGAGGCTGACTCCGTGGGCGCCCAGAAGGTGCCTGACAGACGTCATGTCCCTAGCGCTCTACTCCCCAGCAGAGACGTGTGCAGGTGGTGGGGCCTGCCCCTGCGTGTCTGGGCTCCCGCCGGCAGCCCCAGCTCCAGGGAAGCAGCCCCTGAGCCAAGACCTGTAGGAGGCGCGGGGCGCCCCCGCCTGGAAGCCTAGTGCACAGCAGGCGGGAAGCGAGCCTCCTCGGGAGAAGAGGAGGCAGCCCAGCTGCGTGCGTCTGCACTCACTCCTTGGGCGGAGCCCAGTGAGCCTCCAGTACGGCAGAGCTCCAGCTCTGCTCAGAGGCCCGATCTGGCAGAGTTGCTGGCGTGAGGCTGCTCTGCCCTGGGCGAGCCTTGCCCAGACTTGCCTCGCTGCTGGGCTTCCTGCCCGGGAAGGAGCAGGCTGCGCCAGACAGGCAGACGCTCCTGGCGCCTTCCTGGCCTCAGCTCCACTCCTGCCTTGCCTTTGCACCTAGTCCCCAGGCGTCCTTGCGGAGGGCTTAGGGGCCGGTGGGGTGCACGCTGCCAAGCCCTCCAGCCGTGAGAGCTCTGTCATAGGGAAGGGAATGGCAAGTGCAGGGCTCCTCCAGCGCTCGCTTGGCCGCCCAGACTCAGCACAGCACGGAGAGCCCCAGGCTCCCAGGGCCCCTGGCTGCGGTCTGCAGTCCCACACACCCAGAGGCTGACTCCGTGAGCGCCCAGAAGGTGCCTGACAGACGTCATTTCCCGAGTGCTCTCCCCACCAGCAGAGACGTGTGCAGGTGGTTGGGGCCTGCCCCTGCGTGTCTGGGCTGCCGCCCACAGCCTCCGCTCAGGGGAAGCAGCCCCTATGCCAAGACCTGCAGGAGGCGCGGGGCGTCCCTGCCTGGAAGCCAAGTGCACAGTACGCTTGGAAGCGAGCCTCCTTGGGAAGAGTCGAGGGAGCCAAGCCGCGTGCAGCTGCAATCCCTGCTTGGGCCGAGCCGAGTGTGCCTCCAGGACGGCAGAGCTCCAGCTCTGCTCAGAGGCCGGATCTAGTCAAGTGCCTTGCGCGAGGCTGCTCTGCCCTGGGCGAGACTTGCCCAGGCTTGCCTCGCTGCTAGGCTTGCTGCCCAGGAAGGAGCAGGCTGTGCGATGCTGGGAGAGGCCACTGGCGCCTTCCTGGCCTCAGCTCCACTCCTGCCTTGCCTTTGCATCTAGGCCCCGGGCGTCCTTGGGGAAGGCTTAGGAGCCGGTGGCTTGCACACTGCCAAGCCCTCCAGCAGTGAGGCCTCTCTTAGAGGGGAGGGGAGGGCAAGTGCAGGGCTCCTCCAGCGGGTGCTTGGCCGCGCAGACTCAGCGCCGCACGGAGAGCACAAGGCTCCCAGGGCCCCTGGCTGTGGTCTGCAGCCCCACACTCCCGGAGGCTGACTCCGTGGGCGCCCAGAAGGTGCCTGACAGACGTCATGTCCCTAGCGCTCTCCTCCCCAGCAGAGACGTGTGCAGGTGGTGGGGCCTGCCCCTGCGTGTCTGGGCTCCCGCCGGCAGCCCCAGCTCCAGGGAAGCAGCCCCTGAGCCAAGACCTGTAGGAGGCGCGGGGCGCCCCCGCCTGGAAGCCTAGTGCACAGCAGGCGGGAAGCGAGCCTCCTCGGGAGAAGAGGAGGCAGCCCAGCTGCGTGCGTCTGCACTCACTCCTTGGGCGGAGCCCAGTGAGCCTCCAGTACGGCAGAGCTCCAGCTCTGCTCAGAGGCCCGATCTGGCAGAGTTGCTGGCGTGAGGCTGCTCTGCCCTGGGCGAGCCTTGCCCAGACTTGCCTCGCTGCTGGGCTTCCTGCCCGGGAAGGAGCAGGCTGCGCCAGACAGGCAGACGCTCCTGGCGCCTTCCTGGCCTCAGCTCCACTCCTGCCTTGCCTTTGCACCTAGTCCCCAGGCGTCCTTGCGGAGGGCTTAGGGGCCGGTGGGGTGCACGCTGCCAAGCCCTCCAGCCGTGAGAGCTCTGTCATAGGGAAGGGAATGGCAAGTGCAGGGCTCCTCCAGCGCTCGCTTGGCCGCCCGGACTCAGCACAGCACGGAGAGCACCAGGCTTCCCCAGGGCCCCTGGCTGCGGTCTGCAGCCCCACACACCCGGAGGCTGACTCCGTGAGCGCCCAGAAGGTGCCTGACAGACGTCATTTCCCGAGTGCTCTCCCCACCAGCAGAGACGTGTGCAGGTGGTTGGGGCCTGCCCCTGCGTGTCTGGGCTGCCGCCCACAGCCTCCGCTCAGGGGAAGCAGCCCCTGTGCCAAGACCTGCAGGAGGCGCGGGGCGTCCCTGCCTGGAAGCCAAGTGCACAGTCCGCTTGGAAGCGAGCCTCCTTGGGAAGAGTCGAGGGAGCCAAGCCGCGTGCAGCTGCAATCCCTGCTTGGGCCGAGCCGAGTGTGCCTCCAGGACGGCAGAGCTCCAGCTCTGCTCAGAGGCCGGATCTAGTCAAGTGCCTTGCGCGAGGCTGCTCTGCCCTGGGCGAGACTTGCCCAGGCTTGCCTCGCTGCTAGGCTTGCTGCCCAGGAAGGAGCAGGCTGTGCGATGCTGGGAGAGGCCACTGGCGCCTTCCTGGCCTCAGCTCCACTCCTGCCTTGCCTTTGCATCTAGGCCCCGGGCGTCCTTGGGGAAGGCTTAGGAGCCGGTGGCTTGCACACTGCCAAGCCCTCCAGCAGTGAGGCCTCTCTTAGAGGGGAGGGGAGGGCAAGTGCAGGGCTCCTCCAGCGGGTGCTTGGCCGCCCAGACTCAGCGCCGCACGGAGAGCACAAGGCTCCCAGGGCCCCTGGCTGTGGTCTGCAGCCCCACACTCCCGGAGGCTGACTCCGTGGGCGCCCAGAAGGTGCCTGACAGACGTCATGTCCCTAGCGCTCTCCTCCCCAGCAGAGACGTGTGCAGGTGGTGGGGCCTGCCCCTGCGTGTCTGGGCTCCCGCCGGCAGCCCCAGCTCCAGGGAAGCAGCCCCTGAGCCAAGACCTGTAGGAGGCGCGGGGCGCCCCCGCCTGGAAGCCTAGTGCACAGCAGGCGGGAAGCGAGCCTCCTCGGGAGAAGAGGAGGCAGCCCAGCTGCGTGCGTCTGCACTCACTCCTTGGGCGGAGCCCAGTGAGCCTCCAGTACGGCAGAGCTCCAGCTCTGCTCAGAGGCCCGATCTGGCAGAGTTGCTGGCGTGAGGCTGCTCTGCCCTGGGCGAGCCTTGCCCAGACTTGCCTCGCTGCTGGGCTTCCTGCCCGGGAAGGAGCAGGCTGCGCCAGACAGGCAGACGCTCCTGGCGCCTTCCTGGCCTCAGCTCCACTCCTGCCTTGCCTTTGCACCTAGTCCCCAGGCGTCCTTGCGGAGGGCTTAGGGGCCGGTGGGGTGCACGCTACCAAGCCCTCCAGCCGTGAGAGCTCTGTCATAGGGAAGGGAATGGCAAGTGCAGGGCTCCTCCAGCGCTCGCTTGGCCGCCCAGACTCAGCACAGCACGGAGAGCCCCAGGCTTCCCCAGGGCCCCTGGCTGCGGTCTGCAGCCCCACACACCCGGAGGCTGACTCCGTGAGCGCCCAGAAGGTGCCTGACAGACGTCATTTCCCGAGTGCTCTCCCCACCAGCAGAGACGTGTGCAGGTGGTTGGGGCCTGCCCCTGCGTGTCTGGGCTGCCGCCCACAGCCTCCGCTCAGGGGAAGCAGCCCCTGTGCCAAGACCTGCAGGAGGCGCGGGGCGTCCCTGCCTGGAAGCCAAGTGCACAGTACGCTTGGAAGCGAGCCTCCTTGGGAAGAGTCGAGGGAGCCAAGCCGCGTGCAGCTGCAATCCCTGCTTGGGCCGAGCCGAGTGTGCCTCCAGGACGGCAGAGCTCCAGCTCTGCTCAGAGGCCGGATCTAGTCAAGTGCCTTGCGCGAGGCTGCTCTGCCCTGGGCGAGACTTGCCCAGGCTTGCCTCGCTGCTAGGCTTGCTGCCCGGGAAGGAGCAGGCTGTGCGATGCTGGGAGAGGCCACTGGCGCCTTCCTGGCCTCAGCTCCACTCCTGCCTTGCCTTTGCATCTAGGCCCCAGGCGTCCGTGGGGAAGGCTTAGGAGCCGGTGGCTTGCACACTGCCAAGCCCTCCAGCAGTGAGGCCTCTCTTAGAGGGGAGGGGAGGGCAAGTGCAGGGCTCCTCCAGCGGGTGCTTGGCCGCCCAGACTCAGCGCCGCACGGAGAGCACAAGGCTCCCAGGGCCCCTGGCTGTGGTCTGCAGCCCCACACTCCCGGAGGCTGACTCCGTGGGCGCCCAGAAGGTGCCTGACAGAAGTCATGTCCCTAGCGCTCTCCTCCCCAGCAGAGACGTGTGCAGGTGGTGGGGCCTGCCCCTGCGTGTCTGGGCTCCCGCCGGCAGCCCCAGCTCCAGGGAAGCAGCCCCTGAGCCAAGACCTGTAGGAGGCGCGGGGCGCCCCCGCCTGGAAGCCTAGTGCACAGCAGGCGGGAAGCGAGCCTCCTCGGGAGAAGAGGAGGCAGCCCAGCTGCGTGCGTCTGCACTCACTCCTTGGGCGGAGCCCAGTGAGCCTCCAGTACGGCAGAGCTCCAGCTCTGCTCAGAGGCCGGATCTAGTCAAGTGCCTTGCGCGAGGCTGCTCTGCCCTGGGCGAGCCTTGCCCAGACTTGCCTCGCTGCTGGGCTTCCTGCCCGGGAAGGAGCAGGCTGCGCCAGACAGGCAGACGCTCCTGGCGCCTTCCTGGCCTCAGCTCCACTCCTGCCTTGCCTTTGCACCTAGTCCCCAGGCGTCCTTGCGGAGGGCTTAGGGGCCGGTGGGGTGCACGCTGCCAAGCCCTCCAGCCGTGAGAGCTCTGTCATAGGGAAGGGAATGGCAAGTGCAGGGCTCCTCCAGCGCTCGCTTGGCCGCCCGGACTCAGCACAGCACGGAGAGCACCAGGCTTCCCCAGGGCCCCTGGCTGCGGTCTGCAGCCCCACACACCCAGAGGCTGACTCCGTGAGCGCCCAGAAGGTGCCTGACAGACGTCATTTCCCGAGTGCTCTCCCCACCAGCAGAGACGTGTGCAGGTGGTTGGGGCCTGCCCCTGCGTGTCTGGGCTGCCGCCCACAGCCTCCGCTCAGTGGAAGCAGCCCCTGTGCCAAGACCTGCAGGAGGCGCGGGGCATCCCTGCCTGGAAGCCAAGTGCACAGTCCGCTTGGAAGCGAGCCTCCTTGGGAAGAGTCGAGGGAGCCAAGCCGCGTGCAGCTGCAATCCCTGCTTGGGCCGAGCCGAGTGTGCCTCCAGGACGGCAGAGCTCCAGCTCTGCTCAGAGGCCGGATCTAGTCAAGTGCCTTGCGCGAGGCTGCTCTGCCCTGGGTGAGACTTGCCCAGGCTTGCCTCGCTGCTAGGCTTGCTGCCCGGGAAGGAGCAGGCTGTGCGATGCTGGGAGAGGCCACTGGCGCCTTCCTGGCCTCAGCTCCACTCCTGCCTTGCCTTTGCATCTAGGCCCCGGGCGTCCTTGGGGAAGGCTTAGGAGCCGGTGGCTTGCACACTGCCAAGCCCTCCAGCAGTGAGGCCTCTCTTAGAGGGGAGGGGAGGGCAAGTGCAGGGCTCCTCCAGCGGGTGCTTGGCCGCCCAGACTCAGCGCCGCACGGAGAGCACAAGGCTCCCAGGGCCCCTGGCTGTGGTCTGCAGCCCCACACTCCCGGAGGCTGACTCCGTGGGCGCCCAGAAGGTGCCTGACAGACGTCATGTCCCTAGCGCTCTCCTCCCCAGCAGAGACGTGTGCAGGTGGTGGGGCCTGCCCCTGCGTGTCTGGGCTCCCGCCGGCAGCCCCAGCTCCAGGGAAGCAGCCCCTGAGCCAAGACCTGTAGGAGGCGCGGGGCGCCCCCGCCTGGAAGCCTAGTGCACAGCAGGCGGGAAGCGAGCCTCCTCGGGAGAAGAGGAGGCAGCCCAGCTGCGTGCGTCTGCACTCACTCCTTGGGCGGAGCCCAGTGAGCCTCCAGTACGGCAGAGCTCCAGCTCTGCTCAGAGGCCCGATCTGGCAGAGTTGCTGGCGTGAGGCTGCTCTGCCCTGGGCGAGCCTTGCCCAGACTTGCCTCGCTGCTGGGCTTCCTGCCCGGGAAGGAGCAGGCTGCGCGAGACAGGCAGACGCTCCTGGCACCTTCCTGGCCTCAGCTCCACTCCTGCCTTGCCTTTGCACCTAGTCCCCAGGCGTCCTTGCGGAGGGCTTAGGGGCCGGTGGGGTGCACGCTGCCAAGCCCTCCAGCCGTGAGAGCTCTGTCATAGGGAAGGGAATGGCAAGTGCAGGGCTCCTCCAGCGCTCGCTTGGCCGCCCAGACTCAGCACAGCACGGAGAGCCCCAGGCTTCCCCAGGGCCCCTGGCTGCGGTCTGCAGCCCCACACACCCGGAGGCTGACTCCGTGAGCGCCCAGAAGGTGCCTGACAGACGTCATTTCCCGAGTGCTCTCCCCACCAGCAGAGACGTGTGCAGGTGGTTGGGGCCTGCCCCTGCGTGTCTGGGCTGCCGCCCACAGCCTCCGCTCAGGGGAAGCAGCCCCTGTGCCAAGACCTGCAGGAGGCGCGGGGCGTCCCTGCCTGGAAGCCAAGTGCACAGTACGCTTGGAAGCGAGCCTCCTTGGGAAGAGTCGAGGGAGCCAAGCCGCGTGCAGCTGCAATCCCTGCTTGGGCCGAGCCCAGTGTGCCTCCAGGACGGCAGAGCTCCAGCTCTGCTCAGAGGCCGGATCTAGTCAAGTGCCTTGCGCGAGGCTGCTCTGCCCTGGGCGAGACTTGCCCAGGCTTGCCTCGCTGCTAGGCTTGCTGCCCAGGAAGGAGCAGGCTGTGCGATGCTGGGAGAGGCCACTGGCGCCTTCCTGGCCTCAGCTCCACTCCTGCCTTGCCTTTGCATCTAGGCCCCAGCCGTCCGTGGGGAAGGCTTAGGAGCCGGTGGCTTGCACACTGCCAAGCCCTCCAGCAGTGAGGCCTCTCTTAGAGGGGAGGGGAGGGCAATTGCAGGGCTCCTCCAGCGGGTGCTTGGCCGCCCAGACTCAGCGCCGCACGGAGAGCACAAGGCTCCCAGGGCCCCTGGCTGTGGTCTGCAGCCCCACACTCCCGGAGGCTGACTCCGTGGGCGCCCAGAAGGTGCCTGACAGACGTCATGTCCCTAGCGCTCTCCTCCCCAGCAGAGACGTGTGCAGGTGGTGGGGCCTGCCCCTGCGTGTCTGGGCTCCCGCCGGCAGCCCCAGCTCCAGGGAAGCAGCCCCTGAGCCAAGACCTGTAGGAGGCGCGGGGCGCCCCCGCCTGGAAGCCTAGTGCACAGCAGGCGGGAAGCGAGCCTCCTCGGGAGAAGAGGAGGCAGCCCAGCTGCGTGCGTCTGCACTCACTCCTTGGGCGGAGCCCAGTGAGCCTCCAGTACGGCGGAGCCCAGTGAGCCTCCAGTACGGCAGAGCTCCAGCTCTGCTCAGAGGCCCGATCTGGCAGAGTTGCTGGCGTGAGGCTGCTCTGCCCTGGGCGAGCCTTGCCCAGACTTGCCTCGCTGCTGGGCTTCCTGCCCGGGAAGGAGCAGGCTGCGCCAGACAGGCAGACGCTCCTGGCGCCTTCCTGGCCTCAGCTCCACTCCTGCCTTGCCTTTGCACCTAGTCCCCAGGCGTCCTTGCGGAGGGCTTAGGGGCCGGTGGGGTGCACGCTACCAAGCCCTCCAGCCGTGAGAGCTCTGTCATAGGGAAGGGAATGGCAAGTGCAGGGCTCCTCCAGCGCTCGCTTGGCCGCCCAGACTCAGCACAGCACGGAGAGCCCCAGGCTTCCCCAGGGCCCCTGGCTGCGGTCTGCAGCCCCACACACCCGGAGGCTGACTCCGTGAGCGCCCAGAAGGTGCCTGACAGACGTCATTTCCCGAGTGCTCTCCCCACCAGCAGAGACGTGTGCAGGTGGTTGGGGCCTGCCCCTGCGTGTCTGGGCTGCCGCCCACAGCCTCCGCTCAGGGGAAGCAGCCCCTGTGCCAAGACCTGCAGGAGGCGCGGGGCGTCCCTGCCTGGAAGCCAAGTGCACAGTACGCTTGGAAGCGAGCCTCCTTGGGAAGAGTCGAGGGAGCCAAGCCGCGTGCAGCTGCAATCCCTGCTTGGGCCGAGCCGAGTGTGCCTCCAGGACGGCAGAGCTCCAGCTCTGCTCAGAGGCCGGATCTAGTCAAGTGCCTTGCGCGAGGCTGCTCTGCCCTGGGCGAGACTTGCCCAGGCTTGCCTCGCTGCTAGGCTTGCTGCCCGGGAAGGAGCAGGCTGTGCGATGCTGGGAGAGGCCACTGGCGCCTTCCTGGCCTCAGCTCCACTCCTGCCTTGCCTTTGCATCTAGGCCCCAGCCGTCCGTGGGGAAGGCTTAGGAGCCGGTGGCTTGCACACTGCCAAGCCCTCCAGCAGTGAGGCCTCTCTTAGAGGGGAGGGGAGGGCAAGTGCAGGGCTCCTCCAGCGGGTGCTTGGCCGCCCAGACTCAGCGCCGCACGGAGAGCACAAGGCTCCCAGGGCCCCTGGCTGTGGTCTGCAGCCCCACACTCCCGGAGGCTGACTCCGTGGGCGCCCAGAAGGTGCCTGACAGAAGTCATGTCCCTAGCGCTCTCCTCCCCAGCAGAGACGTGTGCAGGTGGTGGGGCCTGCCCCTGCGTGTCTGGGCTCCCGCCGGCAGCCCCAGCTCAAGGGAAGCAGCCCCTGAGCCAAGACCTGTAGGAGGCGCGGGGCGCCCCCGCCTGGAAGCCTAGTGCACAGCAGGCGGGAAGCGAGCCTCCTCGGGAGAAGAGGAGGCAGCCCAGCTGCGTGCGTCTGCACTCACTCCTTGGGCGGAGCCCAGTGAGCCTCCAGTACGGCAGAGCTCCAGCTCTGCTCAGAGGCCGGATCTAGTCAAGTGCCTTGCGCGAGGCTGCTCTGCCCTGGGCGAGCCTTGCCCAGACTTGCCTCGCTGCTGGGCTTCCTGCCCGGGAAGGAGCAGGCTGCGCCAGACAGGCAGACGCTCCTGGCGCCTTCCTGGCCTCAGCTCCACTCCTGCCTTGCCTTTGCACCTAGTCCCCAGGCGTCCTTGCGGAGGGCTTAGGGGCCGGTGGGGTGCACGCTGCCAAGCCCTCCAGCCGTGAGAGCTCTGTCATAGGGAAGGGAATGGCAAGTGCAGGGCTCCTCCAGCGCTCGCTTGGCCGTCCGGACTCAGCACAGCACGGAGAGCACCAGGCTTCCCCAGGGCCCCTGGCTGCGGTCTGCAGCCCCACACACCCGGAGGCTGACTCCGTGAGCGCCCAGAAGGTGCCTGACAGACGTCATTTCCCGAGTGCTCTCCCCACCAGCAGAGACGTGTGCAGGTGGTTGGGGCCTGCCCCTGCGTGTCTGGGCTGCCGCCCACAGCCTCCGCTCAGGGGAAGCAGCCCCTGTGCCAAGACCTGCAGGAGGCGCGGGGCATCCCTGCCTGGAAGCCAAGTGCACAGTCCGCTTGGAAGCGAGCCTCCTTGGGAAGAGTCGAGGGAGCCAAGCCGCGTGCAGCTGCAATCCCTGCTTGGGCCGAGCCGAGTGTGCCTCCAGGACGGCAGAGCTCCAGCTCTGCTCAGAGGCCGGATCTAGTCAAGTGCCTTGCGCGAGGCTGCTCTGCCCTGGGTGAGACTTGCCCAGGCTTGCCTCGCTGCTAGGCTTGCTGCCCGGGAAGGAGCAGGCTGTGCGATGCTGGGAGAGGCCACTGGCGCCTTCCTGGCCTCAGCTCCACTCCTGCCTTGCCTTTGCATCTAGGCCCCGGGCGTCCTTGGGGAAGGCTTAGGAGCCGGTGGCTTGCACACTGCCAAGCCCTCCAGCAGTGAGGCCTCTCTTAGAGGGGAGGGGAGGGCAAGTGCAGGGCTCCTCCAGCGGGTGCTTGGCCGCCCAGACTCAGCGCCGCACGGAGAGCACAAGGCTCCCAGGGCCCCTGGCTGTGGTCTGCAGCCCCACACTCCCGGAGGCTGACTCCGTGGGCGCCCAGAAGGTGCCTGACAGACGTCATGTCCCTAGCGCTCTCCTCCCCAGCAGAGACGTGTGCAGGTGGTGGGGCCTGCCCCTGCGTGTCTGGGCTCCCGCCGGCAGCCCCAGCTCCAGGGAAGCAGCCCCTGAGCCAAGACCTGTAGGAGGCGCGGGGCGCCCCCGCCTGGAAGCCTAGTGCACAGCAGGCGGGAAGCGAGCCTCCTCGGGAGAAGAGGAGGCAGCCCAGCTGCGTGCGTCTGCACTCACTCCTTGGGCGGAGCCCAGTGAGCCTCCAGTACGGCAGAGCTCCAGCTCTGCTCAGAGGCCCGATCTGGCAGAGTTGCTGGCGTGAGGCTGCTCTGCCCTGGGCGAGCCTTGCCCAGACTTGCCTCGCTGCTGGGCTTCCTGCCCGGGAAGGAGCAGGCTGCGCCAGACAGGCAGACGCTCCTGGCGCCTTCCTGGCCTCAGCTCCACTCCTGCCTTGCCTTTGCACCTAGTCCCCAGGCGTCCTTGCGGAGGGCTTAGGGGCCGGTGGGGTGCACGCTGCCAAGCCCTCCAGCCGTGAGAGCTCTGTCATAGGGAAGGGAATGGCAAGTGCAGGGCTCCTCCAGCGCTCGCTTGGCCGCCCAGACTCAGCACAGCACGGAGAGCCCCAGGCTTCCCCAGGGCCCCTGGCTGCGGTCTGCAGCCCCACACACCCGGAGGCTGACTCCGTGAGCGCCCAGAAGGTGCCTGACAGACGTCATTTCCCGAGTGCTCTCCCCACCAGCAGAGACGTGTGCAGGTGGTTGGGGCCTGCCCCTGCGTGTCTGGGCTGCCGCCCACAGCCTCCGCTCAGGGGAAGCAGCCCCTGTGCCAAGACCTGCAGGAGGCGCGGGGCGTCCCTGCCTGGAAGCCAAGTGCACAGTCCGCTTGGAAGCGAGCCTCCTTGGGAAGAGTCGAGGGAGCCAAGCCGCGTGCAGCTGCAATCCCTGCTTGGGCCGAGCCGAGTGTGCCTCCAGGACGGCAGAGCTCCAGCTCTGCTCAGAGGCCGGATCTAGTCAAGTGCCTTGCGCGAGGCTGCTCTGCCCTGGGCGAGACTTGCCCAGGCTTGCCTCGCTGCTAGGCTTGCTGCCCAGGAAGGAGCAGGCTGTGCGATGCTGGGAGAGGCCACTGGCGCCTTCCTGGCCTCAGCTCCACTCCTGCCTTGCCTTTGCATCTAGGCCCCAGCCGTCCGTGGGGAAGGCTTAGGAGCCGGTGGCTTGCACACTGCCAAGCCCTCCAGCAGTGAGGCCTCTCTTAGAGGGGAGGGGAGGGCAAGTGCAGGGCTCCTCCAGCGGGTGCTTGGCCGCCCAGACTCAGCGCCGCACGGAGAGCACAAGGCTCCCAGGGCCCCTGGCTGTGGTCTGCAGCCCCACACTCCCGGAGGCTGACTCCGTGGGCGCCCAGAAGGTGCCTGACAGACGTCATGTCCCTAGCGCTCTCCTCCCCAGCAGAGACGTGTGCAGGTGGTGGGGCCTGCCCCTGCGTGTCTGGGCTCCCGCCGGCAGCCCCAGCTCCAGGGAAGCAGCCCCTGAGCCAAGACCTGTAGGAGGCGCGGGGCGCCCCCGCCTGGAAGCCTAGTGCACAGCAGGCGGGAAGCGAGCCTCCTCGGGAGAAGAGGAGGCAGCCCAGCTGCGTGCGTCTGCACTCACTCCTTGGGCGGAGCCCAGTGAGCCTCCAGTACGGCAGAGCCCCAGCTCTGCTCAGAGGCCCGATCTGGCAGAGTTGCTGGCGTGAGGCTGCTCTGCCCTGGGCGAGCCTTGCCCAGACTTGCCTCGCTGCTGGGCTTCCTGCCCGGGAAGGAGCAGGCTGCGCCAGACAGGCAGACGCTCCTGGCGCCTTCCTGGCCTCAGCTCCACTCCTGCCTTGCCTTTGCACCTAGTCCCCAGGCGTCCTTGCGGAGGGCTTAGGGGCCGGTGGGGTGCACGCTGCCAAGCCCTCCAGCCGTGAGAGCTCTGTCATAGGGAAGGGAATGGCAAGTGCAGGGCTCCTCCAGCGCTCGCTTGGCCGCCCGGACTCAGCACAGCACGGAGAGCCCCAGGCTTCCCCAGGGCCCCTGGCTGCGGTCTGCAGCCCCACACACCCGGAGGCTGACTCCGTGAGCGCCCAGAAGGTGCCTGACAGACGTCATTTCCCGAGTGCTCTCCCCACCAGCAGAGACGTGTGCAGGTGGTTGGGGCCTGCCCCTGCGTGTCTGGGCTGCCGCCCACAGCCTCCGCTCAGGGGAAGCAGCCCCTGTGCCAAGACCTGCAGGAGGCGCGGGGCGTCCCTGCCTGGAAGCCAAGTGCACAGTACGCTTGGAAGCGAGCCTCCTTGGGAAGAGTCGAGGGAGCCAAGCCGCGTGCAGCTGCAATCCCTGCTTGGGCCGAGCCGAGTGTGCCTCCAGGACGGCAGAGCTCCAGCTCTGCTCAGAGGCCGGATCCAGTCAAGTGCCTTGCGCGAGGCTGCTCTGCCCTGGGCGAGACTTGCCCAGGCTTGCCTCGCTGCTAGGCTTGCTGCCCAGGAAGGAGCAGGCTGTGCGATGCTGGGAGAGGCCACTGGCGCCTTCCTGGCCTCAGCTCCACTCCTGCCTTGCCTTTGCATCTAGGCCCCAGCCGTCCGTGGGGAAGGCTTAGGAGCCGGTGGCTTGCACACTGCCAAGCCCTCCAGCAGTGAGGCCTCTCTTAGAGGGGAGGGGAGGGCAATTGCAGGGCTCCTCCAGCGGGTGCTTGGCCGCCCAGACTCAGCGCCGCACGGAGAGCACAAGGCTCCCAGGGCCCCTGGCTGTGGTCTGCAGCCCCACACTCCCGGAGGCTGACTCCGTGGGCGCCCAGAAGGTGCCTGACAGACGTCATGTCCCTAGCGCTCTCCTCCCCAGCAGAGACGTGTGCAGGTGGTGGGGCCTGCCCCTGCGTGTCTGGGCTCCCGCCGGCAGCCCCAGCTCCAGGGAAGCAGCCCCTGAGCCAAGACCTGTAGGAGGCGCGGGGCGCCCCCGCCTGGAAGCCTAGTGCACAGCAGGCGGGAAGCGAGCCTCCTCGGGAGAAGAGGAGGCAGCCCAGCTGCGTGCGTCTGCACTCACTCCTTGGGCGGAGCCCAGTGAGCCTCCAGTACGGCAGAGCTCCAGCTCTGCTCAGAGGCCCGATCTGGCAGAGTTGCTGGCGTGAGGCTGCTCTGCCCTGGGCGAGCCTTGCCCAGACTTGCCTCGCTGCTGGGCTTCCTGCCCGGGAAGGAGCAGGCTGCGCCAGACAGGCAGACGCTCCTGGCGCCTTCCTGGCCTCAGCTCCACTCCTGCCTTGCCTTTGCACCTAGTCCCCAGGCGTCCTTGCGGAGGGCTTAGGGGCCGGTGGGGTGCACGCTGCCAAGCCCTCCAGCCGTGAGAGCTCTGTCATAGGGAAGGGAATGGCAAGTGCAGGGCTCCTCCAGCGCTCGCTTGGCCGCCCGGACTCAGCACAGCACGGAGAGCACCAGGCTTCCCCAGGGCCCCTGGCTGCGGTCTGCAGCCCCACACACCCGGAGGCTGACTCCGTGAGCGCCCAGAAGGTGCCTGACAGACGTCATTTCCCGAGTGCTCTCCCCACCAGCAGAGACGTGTGCAGGTGGTTGGGGCCTGCCCCTGCGTGTCTGGGCTGCCGCCCACAGCCTCCGCTCAGGGGAAGCAGCCCCTGTGCCAAGACCTGCAGGAGGCGCGGGGCGTCCCTGCCTGGAAGCCAAGTGCACAGTACGCTTGGAAGCCAGCCTCCTTGGGAAGAGTCGAGGGAGCCAAGCCGCGTGCAGCTGCAATCCCTGCTTGGGCCGAGCCGAGTGTGCCTCCAGGACGGCAGAGCTCCAGCTCTGCTCAGAGGCCGGATCCAGTCAAGTGCCTTGCGCGAGGCTGCTCTGCCCTGGGCGAGACTTGCCCAGGCTTGCCTCGCTGCTAGGCTTGCTGCCCAGGAAGGAGCAGGCTGTGCGATGCTGGGAGAGGCCACTGGCGCCTTCCTGGCCTCAGCTCCACTCCTGCCTTGCCTTTGCATCTAGGCCCCAGCCGTCCGTGGGGAAGGCTTAGGAGCCGGTGGCTTGCACACTGCCAAGCCCTCCAGCAGTGAGGCCTCTCTTAGAGGGGAGGGGAGGGCAAGTGCAGGGCTCCTCCAGCGGGTGCTTGGCCGCCCAGACTCAGCGCCGCACGGAGAGCACAAGGCTCCCAGGGCCCCTGGCTGTGGTCTGCAGCCCCACACTCCCGGAGGCTGACTCCGTGGGCGCCCAGAAGGTGCCTGACAGACGTCATGTCCCTAGCGCTCTCCTCCCCAGCAGAGACGTGTGCAGGTGGTGGGGCCTGCCCCTGCGTGTCTGGGCTCCCGCCGGCAGCCCCAGCTCCAGGGAAGCAGCCCCTGAGCCAAGACCTGTAGGAGGCGCGGGGCGCCCCCGCCTGGAAGCCTAGTGCACAGCAGGCGGGAAGCGAGCCTCCTCGGGAGAAGAGGAGGCAGCCCAGCTGCGTGCGTCTGCACTCACTCCTTGGGCGGAGCCCAGTGAGCCTCCAGTACGGCAGAGCCCCAGCTCTGCTCAGAGGCCCGATCTGGCAGAGTTGCTGGCGTGAGGCTGCTCTGCCCTGGGCGAGCCTTGCCCAGACTTGCCTCGCTGCTGGGCTTCCTGCCCGGGAAGGAGCAGGCTGCGCCAGACAGGCAGACGCTCCTGGCGCCTTCCTGGCCTCAGCTCCACTCCTGCCTTGCCTTTGCACCTAGTCCCCAGGCGTCCTTGCGGAGGGCTTAGGGGCCGGTGGGGTGCACGCTGCCAAGCCCTCCAGCCGTGAGAGCTCTGTCATAGGGAAGGGAATGGCAAGTGCAGGGCTCCTCCAGCGCTCGCTTGGCCGCCCGGACTCAGCACAGCACGGAGAGCACCAGGCTTCCCCAGGGCCCCTGGCTGCGGTCTGCAGCCCCACACACCCGGAGGCTGACTCCGTGAGCGCCCAGAAGGTGCCTGACAGACGTCATTTCCCGAGTGCTCTCCCCACCAGCAGAGACGTGTGCAGGTGGTTGGGGCCTGCCCCTGCGTGTCTGGGCTGCCGCCCACAGCCTCCGCTCAGGGGAAGCAGCCCCTGTGCCAAGACCTGCAGGAGGCGCGGGGCGTCCCTGCCTGGAAGCCAAGTGCACAGTACGCTTGGAAGCGAGCCTCCTTGGGAAGAGTCGAGGGAGCCAAGCCGCGTGCAGCTGCAATCCCTGCTTGGGCCGAGCCGAGTGTGCCTCCAGGACGGCAGAGCTCCAGCTCTGCTCAGAGGCCGGATCCAGTCAAGTGCCTTGCGCGAGGCTGCTCTGCCCTGGGCGAGACTTGCCCAGGCTTGCCTCGCTGCTAGGCTTGCTGCCCAGGAAGGAGCAGGCTGTGCGATGCTGGGAGAGGCCACTGGCGCCTTCCTGGCCTCAGCTCCACTCCTGCCTTGCCTTTGCATCTAGGCCCCAGCCGTCCGTGGGGAAGGCTTAGGAGCCGGTGGCTTGCACACTGCCAAGCCCTCCAGCAGTGAGGCCTCTCTTAGAGGGGAGGGGAGGGCAAGTGCAGGGCTCCTCCAGCGGGTGCTTGGCCGCCCAGACTCAGCGCCGCACGGAGAGCACAAGGCTCCCAGGGCCCCTGGCTGTGGTCTGCAGCCCCACACTCCCGGAGGCTGACTCCGTGGGCGCCCAGAAGGTGCCTGACAGACGTCATGTCCCTAGCGCTCTCCTCCCCAGCAGAGACGTGTGCAGGTGGTGGGGCCTGCCCCTGCGTGTCTGGGCTCCCGCCGGCAGCCCCAGCTCCAGGGAAGCAGCCCCTGAGCCAAGACCTGTAGGAGGCGCGGGGCGCCCCCGCCTGGAAGCCTAGTGCACAGCAGGCGGGAAGCGAGCCTCCTCGGGAGAAGAGGAGGCAGCCCAGCTGCGTGCGTCTGCACTCACTCCTTGGGCGGAGCCCAGTGAGCCTCCAGTACGGCAGAGCTCCAGCTCTGCTCAGAGGCCCGATCTGGCAGAGTTGCTGGCGTGAGGCTGCTCTGCCCTGGGCGAGCCTTGCCCAGACTTGCCTCGCTGCTGGGCTTCCTGCCCGGGAAGGAGCAGGCTGCGCCAGACAGTCAGACGCTCCTGGCGCCTTCCTGGCCTCAGCTCCACTCCTGCCTTGCCTTTGCACCTAGTCCCCAGGCGTCCTTGCGGAGGGCTTAGGGGCCGGTGGGGTGCACGCTGCCAAGCCCTCCAGCCGTGAGAGCTCTGTCATAGGGAAGGGAATGGCAAGTGCAGGGCTCCTCCAGCGCTCGCTTGGCCGCCCAGACTCAGCACAGCACGGAGAGCCCCAGGCTTCCCCAGGGCCCCTGGCTGCGGTCTGCAGCCCCACACACCCGGAGGCTGACTCCGTGAGCGCCCAGAAGGTGCCTGACAGACGTCATTTCCCGAGTGCTCTCCCCACCAGCAGAGACGTGTGCAGGTGGTTGGGGCCTGCCCCTGCGTGTCTGGGCTGCCGCCCACAGCCTCCGCTCAGGGGAAGCAGCCCCTGTGCCAAGACCTGCAGGAGGCGCGGGGCGTCCCTGCCTGGAAGCCAAGTGCACAGTACGCTTGGAAGCGAGCCTCCTTGGGAAGAGTCGAGGGAGCCAAGCCGCGTGCAGCTGCAATCCCTGCTTGGGCCGAGCCGAGTGTGCCTCCAGGACGGCAGAGCTCCAGCTCTGCTCAGAGGCCGGATCCAGTCAAGTGCCTTGCGCGAGGCTGCTCTGCCCTGGGCGAGACTTGCCCAGGCTTGCCTCGCTGCTAGGCTTGCTGCCCAGGAAGGAGCAGGCTGTGCGATGCTGGGAGAGGCCACTGGCGCCTTCCTGGCCTCAGCTCCACTCCTGCCTTGCCTTTGCATCTAGGCCCCAGCCGTCCGTGGGGAAGGCTTAGGAGCCGGTGGCTTGCACACTGCCAAGCCCTCCAGCAGTGAGGCCTCTCTTAGAGGGGAGGGGAGGGCAAGTGCAGGGCTCCTCCAGCGGGTGCTTGGCCGCCCAGACTCAGCGCCGCACGGAGAGCACAAGGCTCCCAGGGCCCCTGGCTGTGGTCTGCAGCCCCACACTCCCGGAGGCTGACTCCGTGGGCGCCCAGAAGGTGCCTGACAGACGTCATGTCCCTAGCGCTCTCCTCCCCAGCAGAGACGTGTGCAGGTGGTGGGGCCTGCCCCTGCGTGTCTGGGCTCCCGCCGGCAGCCCCAGCTCCAGGGAAGCAGCCCCTGAGCCAAGACCTGTAGGAGGCGCGGGGCGCCCCCGCCTGGAAGCCTAGTGCACAGCAGGCGGGAAGCGAGCCTCCTCGGGAGAAGAGGAGGCAGCCCAGCTGCGTGCGTCTGCACTCACTCCTTGGGCGGAGCCCAGTGAGCCTCCAGTACGGCAGAGCTCCAGCTCTGCTCAGAGGCCCGATCTGGCAGAGTTGCTGGCGTGAGGCTGCTCTGCCCTGGGCGAGCCTTGCCCAGACTTGCCTCGCTGCTGGGCTTCCTGCCCGGGAAGGAGCAGGCTGCGCCAGACAGGCAGACGCTCCTGGCGCCTTCCTGGCCTCAGCTCCACTCCTGCCTTGCCTTTGCACCTAGTCCCCAGGCGTCCTTGCGGAGGGCTTAGGGGCCGGTGGGGTGCACGCTGCCAAGCCCTCCAGCCGTGAGAGCTCTGTCATAGGGAAGGGAATGGCAAGTGCAGGGCTCCTCCAGCGCTCGCTTGGCCGCCCAGACTCAGCACAGCACGGAGAGCCCCAGGCTTCCCCAGGGCCCCTGGCTGCGGTCTGCAGCCCCACACACCCGGAGGCTGACTCCGTGAGCGCCCAGAAGGTGCCTGACAGACGTCATTTCCCGAGTGCTCTCCCCACCAGCAGAGACGTGTGCAGGTGGTTGGGGCCTGCCCCTGCGTGTCTGGGCTGCCGCCCACAGCCTCCGCTCAGGGGAAGCAGCCCCTGTGCCAAGACCTGCAGGAGGCGCGGGGCGTCCCTGCCTGGAAGCCAAGTGCACAGTCCGCTTGGAAGCGAGCCTCCTTGGGAAGAGTCGAGGGAGCCAAGCCGCGTGCAGCTGCAATCCCTGCTTGGGCCGAGCCGAGTGTGCCTCCAGGACGGCAGAGCTCCAGCTCTGCTCAGAGGCCGGATCTAGTCAAGTGCCTTGCGCGAGGCTGCTCTGCCCTGGGCGAGACTTGCCCAGGCTTGCCTCGCTGCTAGGCTTGCTGCCCGGGAAGGAGCAGGCTGTGCGATGCTGGGAGAGGCCCCTGGCGCCTTCCTGGCCTCAGCTCCACTCCTGCCTTGCCTTTGCATCTAGGCCCCGGGCGTCCTTGGGGAAGGCTTAGGAGCCGGTGGCTTGCACACTGCCAAGCCCTCCAGCAGTGAGGCCTCTCGTCGAGGGGAGGGGAGGGGAGGGCAAGTGCAGGGCTCCACCAGGGGTTGCTTGGCCGCCCAGACTCAGCGCCGCACGGAGAGCACAAGGCTCCCAGGTCCCCTGGCTGTGGTCTGCAGCCCCACACTCCCGGAGGCTGACTCCGTGGGCGCCCAGAAGGTGCCTGACAGACGTCATGTCCCTAGCGCTCTGCTCCCCAGCAGAGACGTGTGCAGGTGGTGGGGCCTGCCCCTGCGTGTCTGGGCTCCCGCCGGCAGCCCCAGCTCCAGGGAAGCAGCCCCTGAGCCAAGACCTGTAGGGGGCGCGGGGCGCCCCCGCCTGGAAGCCTAGTGCACAGCAGGCGGGAAGCGAGCCTCCTCGGGAGAAGAGGAGGCAGCCCAGCTGCGTGCGTCTGCACTCACTCCTTGGGCGGAGCCCAGTGAGCCTCCAGTACGGCAGAGCTCCAGCTCTGCTCAGAGGCCCGATCTGGCAGAGTTGCTGGCGTGAGGCTGCTCTGCCCTGGGCGAGCCTTGCCCAGACTTGCCTCTCTGCTAGGCTTCCTGCCCGGGAAGGAGCAGGCTGCGCCAGACAGGCAGACGCTCCTGGCGCCTTCCTGGCCTCAGCTCCACTCCTGCCTTGCCTTTGCACCTAGTCCCCAGGCGTCCTTGCGGAGGGCTTAGGGGCCGGTGGGGTGCACGCTGCCAAGCCCTCCGGCCGTGAGAGCTCTGTCATAGGGAAGGGAATGGCAAGTGCAGGGCTCCTCCAGCGCTCGCTTGGCCGCCCAGACTCAGCACAGCACGGAGAGCACCAGGCTTCCCCAGGGCCCCCGGCTGTGGTCTGCAGCCCCACACACCCGGAGGCTGACTCCGTGAGCGCCCAGAAGGTGCCTGACAGACGTCATTTCCCTAGTGCTCTCCCCACCAGCAGAGACGTGGGCAGGTGGTTGGGGCCTGCCCCTGCGTGTCTGTGCTGCCGCCCACAGCCTCCGCTCAGGGGAAGCAGCCCCTGTGCCAAGACCTGCAGGAGGCGTGGGGCGTCCCTGCCTGGAAGCCAAGTGCACAGTCCGCTTGGAAGCGAGCCTCCTTGGGAAGAGTCGAGGGAGCCAAGCCGCGTGCAGCTGCAATCCCTGCTTGGGCCGAGCCGAGTGTGCCTCCAGGACGGCAGAGCTCCAGCTCTGCTCAGAGGCCGGATCTAGTCAAGTGCCTTGCGTGAGGCTGCTCTGCCCTGGGCGAGACTTGCCCAGGCTTGCCTCGCTGCTAGGCTTGCTGCCCGGGAAGGAGCAGGCTGTGCGATGCTGGGAGAGGCCCCTGGCGCCTTCCTGGCCTCAGCTCCACTCCTGCCTTGCCTTTGCATCTAGGCCCCGGGCGTCCTTGGGGAAGGCTTAGGAGCCGGTGGCTTGCACACTGCCAAGCCCTCCAGCAGTGAGGCCTCTCGTCGAGGGGAGGGGAGGGCAAGTGCAGGGCTCCACCAGCGGTTGCTTGGCCGCCCAGACTCAGCGCCGCACGGAGAGCACAAGGCTCCCAGGTCCCCTGGCTGTGGTCTGCAGCCCCACACTCCCGGAGGCTGACTCCGTGGGCGCCCAGAAGGTGCCTGACAGACGTCATGTCCCTAGCGCTCTGCTCCCCAGCAGAGACGTGTGCAGGTGGTGGGGCCTGCCCCTGCGTGTCTGGGCTCCCGCCGGCAGCCCCAGCTCCAGGGAAGCAGCCCCTGAGCCAAGACCTGTAGGGGGCGCGGGGCGCCCCCGCCTGGAAGCCTAGTGCACAGCAGGCGGGAAGCGAGCCTCCTCGGGAGAAGAGGAGGCAGCCCAGCTGCGTGCGTCTGCACTCACTCCTTGGGCGGAGCCCAGTGAGCCTCCAGTACGGCAGAGCTCCAGCTCTGCTCAGAGGCCCGATCTGGCAGAGTTGCTGGCGTGAGGCTGCTCTGCCCTGGGCGAGCCTTGCCCAGACTTGCCTCGCTGCTAGGCTTCCTGCCCGGGAAGGAGCAGGCTGCGCCAGACAGGCAGACGCTCCTGGCGCCTTCCTGGCCTCAGCTCCACTCCTGCCTTGCCTTTGCACCTAGTCCCCAGGCGTCCTTGCGGAGGGCTTAGGGGCCGGTGGGGTGCACGCTGCCAAGCCCTCCGGCCGTGAGAGCTCTGTCATAGGGAAGGGAATGGCAAGTGCAGGGCTCCTCCAGCGGTCGCTTGGCCGCCCAGACTCAGCACAGCACGGAGAGCACCAGGCTTCCCCAGGGCCCCCGGCTGTGGTCTGCAGCCCCACACACCCGGAGGCTGACTCCGTGAGCGCCCAGAAGGTGCCTGACAGACGTCATTTCCCTAGTGCTCTCCCCACCAGCAGAGACGTGGGCAGGTGGTTGGGGCCTGCCCCTGCGTGTCTGGGCTGCCGCCCACAGCCTCCGCTCAGGGGAAGCAGCCCCTGTGCCAAGACCTGCAGGAGGCGCGGGGCGTCCCTGCCTGGAAGCCAAGTGCACGGTCCGCTTGGAAGCGAGCCTCCTTGGGAAGAGTCGAGGGAGCCAAGCCGCGTGCAGCTGCAATCCCTGCTTGGGCCGAGCCGAGTGTGCCTCCAGGACCGCAGAGCTCCAGCTCTGCTCAGAGGCCGGATCTAGTCAAGTGCCTTGCGTGAGGCTGCTCTGCCCTGGGCGAGACTTGCCCAGGCTTGCCTCGCTGCTAGGCTTGCTGCCCGGGAAGGAGCAGGCTGTGCGATGCTGGGAGAGGCCCCTGGCGCCTTCCTGGCCTCAGCTCCACTCCTGCCTTGCCTTTGCATCTAGGCCCCGGGCGTCCTTGGGGAAGGCTTAGGAGCCGGTGGCTTGCACACTGCCAAGCCCTCCAGCAGTGAGGCCTCTCGTCGAGGGGAGGGGAGGGCAAGTGCAGGGCTCCACCAGCGGTTGCTTGGCCGCCCAGACTCAGCGCCGCACGGAGAGCACAAGGCTCCCAGGTCCCCTGGCTGTGGTCTGCAGCCCCACACTCCCGGAGGCTGACTCCGTGGGCGCCCAGAAGGTGCCTGACAGACGTCATGTCCCTAGCGCTCTGCTCCCCAGCAGAGACGTGTGCAGGTGGTGGGGCCTGCCCCTGCGTGTCTGGGCTCCCGCCGGCAGCCCCAGCTCCAGGGAAGCAGCCCCTGAGCCAAGACCTGTAGGGGGCGCGGGGCGCCCCCGCCTGGAAGCCTAGTGCACAGCAGGCGGGAAGCGAGCCTCCTCGGGAGAAGAGGAGGCAGCCCAGCTGCGTGCGTCTGCACTCACTCCTTGGGCGGAGCCCAGTGAGCCTCCAGTACGGCAGAGCTCCAGCTCTGCTCAGAGGCCCGATCTGGCAGAGTTGCTGGCGTGAGGCTGCTCTGCCCTGGGCGAGCCTTGCCCAGACTTGCCTCGCTGCTAGGCTTCCTGCCCGGGAAGGAGCAGGCTGCGCCAGACAGGCAGACGCTCCTGGCGCCTTCCTGGCCTCAGCTCCACTCCTGCCTTGCCTTTGCACCTAGTCCCCAGGCGTCCTTGCGGAGGGCTTAGGGGCCGGTGGGGTGCACGCTGCCAAGCCCTCCGGCCGTGAGAGCTCTGTCATAGGGAAGGGAATGGCAAGTGCAGGGCTCCTCCAGCGGTCGCTTGGCCGCCCAGACTCAGCACAGCACGGAGAGCACCAGGCTTCCCCAGGGCCCCTGGCTGTGGTCTGCAGCCCCACACACCCGGAGGCTGACTCCGTGAGCGCCCAGAAGGTGCCTGAGAGACGTCATTTCCCTAGTGCTCTCCCCACCAGCAGAGACGTGGGCAGGTGGTTGGGGCCTGCCCCTGCGTGTCTGGGCTGCCGCCCACAGCCTCCGCTCAAGGGAAGCAGCCCCTGTGCCAAGACCTGCAGGAGGCGCGGGGCGTCCCTGCCTGGAAGCCAAGTGCACGGTCCGCTTGGAAGCGAGCCTCCTTGGGAAGAGTCGAGGGAGCCAAGCCGCGTGCAGCTGCAATCCCTGCTTGGGCCGAGCCGAGTGTGCCTCCAGGACGGCAGAGCTCCAGCTCTGCTCAGAGGCCGGATCTGGTCAAGTGCCTTGCGCGAGGCTGCTCTGCCCTGGGCGAGACTTGCCCAGGCTTGCCTCGCTGCTAGGCTTGCTGCCCGGGAAGGAGCAGGCTGTGCGATGCTGGGAGAGGCCCCTGGCGCCTTCCTGGCCTCAGCTCCACTCCTGCCTTGCCTTTGCATCTAGGCCCCGGGCGTCCTTGGGGAAGGCTTAGGAGCCGGTGGCTTGCACACTGCCAAGCCCTCCAGCAGTGAGGCCTCTCGTCGAGGGGAGGGGAGGGCAAGTGCAGGGCTCCACCAGCGGTTGCTTGGCCGCCCAGACTCAGCGCCGCACGGAGAGCACAAGGCTCCCAGGTCCCCTGGCTGTGGTCTGCAGCCCCACACTCCCGGAGGCTGACTCCGTGGGCGCCCAGAAGGTGCCTGACAGACGTCATGTCCCTAGCGCTCTGCTCCCCAGCAGAGACGTGTGCAGGTGGTGGGGCCTGCCCCTGCGTGTCTGGGCTCCCGCCGGCAGCCCCAGCTCCAGGGAAGCAGCCCCTGAGCCAAGACCTGTAGGGGGCGCGGGGCGCCCCCGCCTGGAAGCCTAGTGCACAGCAGGCGGGAAGCGAGCCTCCTCGGGAGAAGAGGAGGCAGCCCAGCTGCGTGCGTCTGCACTCACTCCTTGGGCGGAGCCCAGTGAGCCTCCAGTACGGCAGAGCTCCAGCTCTGCTCAGAGGCCCGATCTGGCAGAGTTGCTGGCGTGAGGCTGCTCTGCCCTGGGCGAGCCTTGCCCAGACTTGCCTCGCTGCTAGGCTTCCTGCCCGGGAAGGAGCAGGCTGCGCGAGACAGGCAGACGCTCCTGGCGCCTTCCTGGCCTCAGCTCCACTCCTGCCTTGCCTTTGCACCTAGTCCCCAGGCGTCCTTGCGGAGGGCTTAGGGGCCGGTGGGGTGCACGCTGCCAAGCCCTCCGGCCGTGAGAGCTCTGTCATAGGGAAGGGAATGGCAAGTGCAGGGCTCCTCCAGCGGTCGCTTGGCCGCCCAGACTCAGCACAGCACGGAGAGCACCAGGCTTCCCCAGGGCCCCCGGCTGTGGTCTGCAGCCCCACACACCCGGAGGCTGACTCCGTGAGCGCCCAGAAGGTGCCTGACAGACGTCATTTCCCTAGTGCTCTCCCCACCAGCAGAGACGTGGGCAGGTGGTTGGGGCCTGCCCCTGCGTGTCTGGGCTGCCGCCCACAGCCTCCGCTCAGGGGAAGCAGCCCCTGTGCCAAGACCTGCAGGAGGCGCGGGGCGTCTCGGCCTGGAAGCCAAGTGCACGGTCCGCTTGGAAGCGAGCCTCCTTGGGAAGAGTCGAGGGAGCCAAGCCGCGTGCAGCTGCAATCCCTGCTTGGGCCGAGCCGAGTGTGCCTCCAGGACGGCAGAGCTCCAGCTCTGCTCAGAGGCCGGATCTAGTCAAGTGCCTTGCGCGAGGCTGCTCTGCCCTGGGCGAGACTTGCCCAGGCTTGCCTCGCTGCTAGGCTTGCTGCCCGGGAAGGAGCAGGCTGTGCGATGCTGGGAGAGGCCCCTGGCGCCTTCCTGGCCTCAGCTCCACTCCTGCCTTGCCTTTGCATCTAGGCCCCGGGCGTCCTTGGGGAAGGCTTAGGAGCCGGTGGCTTGCACACTGCCAAGCCCTCCAGCAGTGAGGCCTCTCGTCGAGGGGAGGGGAGGGGAGGGCAAGTGCAGGGCTCCACCAGCGGTTGCTTGGCCGCCCAGACTCAGCGCCGCACGGAGAGCACAAGGCTCCCAGGTCCCCTGGCTGTGGTCTGCAGCCCCACACTCCCGGAGGCTGACTCCGTGGGCGCCCAGAAGGTGCCTGACAGACGTCATGTCCCTAGCGCTCTGCTCCCCAGCAGAGACGTGTGCAGGTGGTGGGGCCTGCCCCTGCGTGTCTGGGCTCCCGCCGGCAGCCCCAGCTCCAGGGAAGCAGCCCCTGAGCCAAGACCTGTAGGGGGCGCGGGGCGCCCCCGCCTGGAAGCCTAGTGCACAGCAGGCGGGAAGCGAGCCTCCTCGGGAGAAGAGGAGGCAGCCCAGCTGCGTGCGTCTGCACTCACTCCTTGGGCGGAGCCCAGTGAGCCTCCAGTACGGCAGAGCTCCAGCTCTGCTCAGAGGCCCGATCTGGCAGAGTTGCTGGCGTGAGGCTGCTCTGCCCTGGGCGAGCCTTGCCCAGACTTGCCTCGCTGCTAGGCTTCCTGCCCGGGAAGGAGCAGGCTGCGCCAGACAGGCAGACGCTCCTGGCGCCTTCCTGGCCTCAGCTCCACTCCTGCCTTGCCTTTGCACCTAGTCCCCAGGCGTCCTTGCGGAGGGCTTAGGGGCCGGTGGGGTGCACGCTGCCAAGCCCTCCGGCCGTGAGAGCTCTGTCATAGGGAAGGGAATGGCAAGTGCAGGGCTCCTCCAGCGGTCGCTTGGCCGCCCAGACTCAGCACAGCACGGAGAGCACCAGGCTTCCCCAGGGCCCCCGGCTGTGGTCTGCAGCCCCACACACACGGAGGCTGACTCCGTGAGCGCCCAGAAGGTGCCTGACAGACGTCATTTCCCTAGTGCTCTCCCCACCAGCAGAGACGTGGGCAGGTGGTTGGGGCCTGCCCCTGCGTGTCTGGGCTGCCGCCCACAGCCTCCACTCAGGGGAAGCAGCCCCTGTGCCAAGACCTGCAGGAGGCGCGGGGCGTCCCTGCCTGGAAGCCAAGTGCACGGTCCGCTTGGAAGCGAGCCTCCTTGGGAAGAGTCGAGGGAGCCAAGCCGCGTGCAGCTGCAATCCCTGCTTGGGCTGAGCCGAGTGTGCCTCCAGGACGGCAGAGCTCCAGCTCTGCTCAGAGGCCGGATCTAGTCAAGTGCCTTGCGCGAGGCTGCTCTGCCCTGGGCGAGACTTGCCCAGGCTTGCCTCGCTGCTAGGCTTGCTGCCCGGGAAGGAGCAGGCTGTGCGATGCTGGGAGAGGCCCCTGGCGCCTTCCTGGCCTCAGCTCCACTCCTGCCTTGCCTTTGAATCTAGGCCCCGGCCCCGGGCGTCCTTGGGGAAGGCTTAGGAGCCGGTGGCTTGCACACTGCCAAGCCCTCCAGCAGGGAGGCCTCTCGTAGAGGGGAGGGGAGGGCAAGTGCAGGGCTCCACCAGCGGTTGCTTGGCCGCCCAGACTCAGCGCCGCACGGGGAGCACAAGGCTCCCAGGTCCCCTGGCTGTGGTCTGCAGCCCCACACTCCCGGAGGCTGACTCCGTGGGCGCCCAGAAGGTGCCTGACAGACGTCATGTCCCTAGCGCTCTGCTCCCCGGCAGAGACGTGTGCAGGTGGTGGGGCCTGCCCCTGCGTGTCTGGGCTCCCGCCGGCAGCCCCAGCTCCAGGGAAGCAGCCCCTGAGCCAAGACCTGTAGGGGGCGCGGGGCGCCCCCGCCTGGAAGCCTAGTGCACAGCATGCGGGAAGCGAGCCTCCTCGGGAGAAGAGGAGGCAGCCCAGCTGCGTGCGTCTGCACTCACTCCTTGGGCGGAGCCCAGTGAGCCTCCCGTACGGCAGAGCTCCAGCTCTGCTCAGAGGCCCGATCTGGCAGAGTTGCTGGCGTGAGGCTGCTCTGCCCTGGGCGAGCCTTGCCCAGACTGGCCTCGCTGCTAGGCTTCCTGCCCGGGAAGGAGCAGGCTGCGCCAGACAGGCAGACGCTCCTGGCGCCTTCCTGGCCTCAGCTCCACTCCTGCCTTGCCTTTGCACCTAGTCCCCAGGCGTCCTTGCGGAGGGCTTAGGGGCCGGTGGGGTGCACGCTGCCAAGCCCTCCAGCCGTGAGAGCTCTGTCATAGGGAAGGGAATGGCAAGTGCAGGGCTCCTCCAGCGGTCGCTTGGCCGCCCAGACTCAGCACAGCACGGAGAGCACCAGGCTTCCCAGGGCCCCTGGCTGTGGTCTGCAGCCCCACACACCCGGAGGCTGACTCCGTGAGCGCCCAGAAGGTGCCTGACAGACGTCATTTCCCTAGTGCTCTCCCCACCAGCAGAGACGTGTGCAGGTGGTTGGGGCCTGCCCCTGCGTGTCTGGGCTGCCGCCCACAGCCTCCGCTCAGGGGAAGCAGCCCCTGTGCCAAGACCTGCAGGAGGCGCGGGGCGTCCCTGCCTGGAAGCCAAGTGCACGGTCCGCTTGGAAGCGAGCCTCCTTGGGAAGAGTCGAGGGAGCCAAGCCGCGTGCAGCTGCAATCCCGGCTTGGGCCGAGCCGAGTGTGCCTCCAGGACGGCAGAGCTCCAGCTCTGCTCAGAGGCCGGATCTAGTCAAGTGCCTTGCGCGAGGCTGCTCTGCCCTGGGCGAGACTTGCCCAGGCTTGCCTCGCTGCTAGGCTTGCTGCCCGGGAAGGAGCAGGCTGTGCGATGCTGGGAGAGGCCACTGGCGCCTTCCTGGCCTCAGCTCCACTCCTGCCTTGCCTTTGCATCTAGGCCCCGGGCGTCCTTGGGGAAGGCTTAGGAGCCGGTGGCTTGCACACTGCCAAGCCCTCCAGCAGGGAGGCCTCTCGTAGAGGGGAGGGGAGGGCAAGTGCAGGGCTCCACCAGCGGTTGCTTGGCCGCCCAGACTCAGCGCCGCACGGGGAGCACAAGGCTCCCAGGTCCCCTGGCTGTGGTCTGCAGCCCCACACTCCCGGAGGCTGACTCCGTGGGCGCCCAGAAGGTGCCTGACAGACGTCATGTCCCTAGCGCTCTGCTCCCCGGCAGAGACGTGTGCAGGTGGTGGGGCCTGCCCCTGCGTGTCTGGGCTCCCGCCCGCAGCCCCAGCTCCAGGGAAGCAGCCCCTGAGCCAAGACCTGTAGGGGGCGCGGGGCGCCCCCGCCTGGAAGCCTAGTGCACAGCATGCGGGAAGCGAGCCTCCGCGGGAGAAGAGGAGGCAGCCCAGCTGCGTGCGTCTGCACTCACTCCTTGGGCGGAGCCCAGTGAGCCTCCCGTACGGCAGAACTCCAGCTCTGCTCAGAGGCCCGATCTGGCAGAGTTGCTGGCGTGAGGCTGCTCTGCCCTGGGCGAGCCTTGCCCAGACTGGCCTCGCTGCTAGGCTTCCTGCCCGGGAAGGAGCAGGCTGCGCCAGACAGGCAGACGCTCCTGGCGCCTTCCTGGCCTCAGCTCCACTCCTGCCTTGCCTTTGCACCTAGTCCCCAGGCGTCCTTGCGGAGGGCTTAGGGGCCGGTGGGGTGCACGCTGCCAAGCCCTCCAGCCGTGAGAGCTCTGTCATAGGGAAGGGAATGGCAAGTGCAGGGCTCCTCCAGCGGTCGCTTGGCCGCCCAGACTCAGCACAGCACGGAGAGCACCAGGCTTCCCAGGGCCCCTGGCTGTGGTCTGCAGCCCCACACACCCGGAGGCTGACTCCGTGAGCGCCCAGAAGGTGCCTGACAGACGTCATTTCCCTAGTGCTCTCCCCACCAGCAGAGACGTGTGCAGGTGGTTGGGGCCTGCCCCTGCGTGTCTGGGCTGCCGCCCACAGCCTCCGCTCAGGGGAAGCAGCCCCTGTGCCAAGACCTGCAGGAGGCGCGGGGCGTCCCTGCCTGGAAGCCAAGTGCACGGTCCGCTTGGAAGCGAGCCTCCTTGGGAAGAGTCGAGGGAGCCAAGCCGCGTGCAGCTGCAATCCCGGCTTGGGCCGAGCCGAGTGTGCCTCCAGGACGGCAGAGCTCCAGCTCTGCTCAGAGGCCGGATCTAGTCAAGTGCCTTGCGCGAGGCTGCTCTGCCCTGGGCGAGACTTGCCCAGGCTTGCCTCGCTGCTAGGCTTGCTGCCCGGGAAGGAGCAGGCTGTGCGATGCTGGGAGAGGCCACTGGCGCCTTCCTGGCCTCAGCTCCACTCCTGCCTTGCCTTTGCATCTAGGCCCCGGGCGTCCTTGGGGAAGGCTTAGGAGCCGGTGGCTTGCACACTGCCAAGCCCTCCAGCAGGGAGGCCTCTCGTAGAGGGGAGGGGAGGGCAAGTGCAGGGCTCCACCAGCGGTTGCTTGGCCGCCCAGACTCAGCGCCGCACGGGGAGCACAAGGCTCCCAGGTCCCCTGGCTGTGGTCTGCAGCCCCACACTCCCGGAGGCTGACTCCGTGGGCGCCCAGAAGGTGCCTGACAGACGTCATGTCCCTAGCGCTCTGCTCCCCGGCAGAGACGTGTGCAGGTGGTGGGGCCTGCCCCTGCGTGTCTGGGCTCCCGCCGGCAGCCCCAGCTCCAGGGAAGCAGCCCCTGAGCCAAGACCTGTAGGGGGCGCGGGGCGCCCCCGCCTGGAAGCCTAGTGCACAGCATGCGGGAAGCGAGCCTCCGTGGGAGAAGAGGAGGCAGCCCAGCTGCGTGCGTCTGCACTCACTCCTTGGGCGGAGCCCAGTGAGCCTCCAGTACGGCAGAGCTCCAGCTCTGCTCAGAGGCCCGATCTGGCAGAGTTGCTGGCGTGAGGCTGCTCTGCCCTGGGCGAGCCTTGCCCAGACTTGCCTCGCTGCTAGGCTTCCTGCCCGGGAAGGAGCAGGCTGCGCCAGACAGGCAGACGCTCCTGGCGCCTTCCTGGCCTCAGCTCCACTCCTGCCTTGCCTTTGCACCTAGTCCCCAGGCGTCCTTGCGGAGGGCTTAGGGGCCGGTGGGGTGCACGCTGCCAAGCCCTCCAGCCGTGAGAGCTCTGTCATAGGGAAGGGAATGGCAAGTGCAGGGCTCCTCCAGCGGTCGCTTGGCCGCCCAGACTCAGCACAGCACGGAGAGCACCAGGCTTCCCAGGGCCCCTGGCTGTGGTCTGCAGCCCCACACACCCGGAGGCTGACTCCGTGAGCGCCCAGAAGGTGCCTGACAGACGTCATTTCCCTAGTGCTCTCCCCACCAGCAGAG
The DNA here is from genome assembly GCF_023091745.1 of Budorcas taxicolor. Taxonomy (NCBI): domain Eukaryota; kingdom Metazoa; phylum Chordata; class Mammalia; order Artiodactyla; family Bovidae; genus Budorcas; species Budorcas taxicolor. Next base: position 61,769 of record NW_026291507.1, read on the forward strand.
ACGTGTGCAGGTGGTTGGGGCCTGCCCCTGCGTGTCTGGGCTGCCGCCCACAGCCTCCGCTCAGGGGAAGCAGCCCCTGTGCCAAGACCTGCAGGAGGCGCGGGGCGTCCCTGCCTGGAAGCCAAGTGCACGGTCCGCTTGGAAGCGAGCCTCCTTGGGAAGAGTCGAGGGAGCCAAGCCGCGTGCAGCTGCAATCCCGGCTTGGGCCGAGCCGAGTGTGCCTCCAGGACGGCAGAGCTCCAGCTCTGCTCAGAGGCCGGATCTAGTCAAGTGCCTTGCGCGAGGCTGCTCTGCCCTGGGCGAGACTTGCCCAGGCTTGCCTCGCTGCTAGGCTTGCTGCCCGGGAAGGAGCAGGCTGTGCGATGCTGGGAGAGGCCACTGGCGCCTCCCTGGCCTCAGCTCCACTCCTGCCTTGCCTTTGCATCTAGGCCCCGGGCGTCCTTGGGGAAGGCTTAGGAGCCGGTGGCTTGCACACTGCCAAGCCCTCCAGCAGGGAGGCCTCTCGTAGAGGGGAGGGGAGGGCAAGTGCAGGGCTCCACCAGCGGTTGCTTGGCCGCCCAGACTCAGCGCCGCACGGGGAGCACAAGGCTCCCAGGTCCCCTGGCTGTGGTCTGCAGCCCCACACTCCCGGAGGCTGACTCCGTGGGCGCCCAGAAGGTGCCTGACAGACGTCATGTCCCTAGCGCTCTGCTCCCCAGCAGAGACGTGTGCAGGTGGTGGGGCCTGTCCCTGCGTGTCTGGGCTCCCGCCGGCAGCCCCAGCTCCAGGGAAGCAGCCCCTGAGCCAAGACCTGTAGGGGGCGCGGGGCGCCCCCGCCTGGAAGCCTAGTGCACAGCATGCGGGAAGCGAGCCTCCTCGGGAGAAGAGGAGGCAGCCCAGCTGCGTGCGTCTGCACTCACTCCTTGGGCGGAGCCCAGTGAGCCTCCAGTACGGCAGAGCTCCAGCTCTGCTCAGAGGCCCGATCTGGCAGAGTTGCTGGCGTGAGGCTGCTCTGCCCTGGGCGAGCCTTGCCCAGACTGGCCTCGCTGCTAGGCTTCCTGCCCGGGAAGGAGCAGGCTGCGCCAGACAGGCAGACGCTCCTGGCGCCTTCCTGGCCTCAGCTCCACTCCTGCCTTGCCTTTGCACCTAGTCCCCAGGCGTCCTTGCGGAGGGCTTAGGGGCCGGTGGGGTGCACGCTGCCAAGCCCTCCAGCCGTGAGAGCTCTGTCATAGGGAAGGGAATGGCAAGTGCAGGGCTCCTCCAGCGGTCGCTTGGCCGCCCAGACTCAGCACAGCACGGAGAGCACCAGGCTTCCCAGGGCCCCTGGCTGTGGTCTGCAGCCCCACACACCCGGAGGCTGACTCCGTGAGCGCCCAGAAGGTGCCTGACAGACGTCATTTCCCTAGTGCTCTCCCCACCAGCAGAGACGTGTGCAGGTGGTTGGGGCCTGCCCCTGCGTGTCTGGGCTGCCGCCCACAGCCTCCGCTCAGGGGAAGCAGCCCCTGTGCCAAGACCTGCAGGAGGCGCGGGGCGTCCCTGCCTGGAAGCCAAGTGCACGGTCCGCTTGGAAGCGAGCCTCCTTGGGAAGAGTCGAGGGAGCCAAGCCGCGTGCAGCTGCAATCCCGGCTTGGGCCGAGCCGAGTGTGCCTCCAGGACGGCAGAGCTCCAGCTCTGCTCAGAGGCCGGATCTAGTCAAGTGCCTTGCGCGAGGCTGCTCTGCCCTGGGCGAGACTTGCCCAGGCTTGCCTCGCTGCTAGGCTTGCTGCCCGGGAAGGAGCAGGCTGTGCGATGCTGGGAGAGGCCACTGGCGCCTTCCTGGCCTCAGCTCCACTCCTGCCTTGCCTTTGCATCTAGGCCCCGGGCGTCCTTGGGGAAGGCTTAGGAGCCGGTGGCTTGCACACTGCCAAGCCCTGCAGCAGGGAGGCCTCTCGTAGAGGGGAGGGGAGGGCAAGTGCAGGGCTCCACCAGCGGTTGCTTGGCCGCCCAGACTCAGCGCCGCACGGGGAGCACAAGGCTCCCAGGTCCCCTGGCTGTGGTCTGCAGCCCCACACTCCCGGAGGCTGACTCCGTGGGCGCCCAGAAGGTGCCTGACAGACGTCATGTCCCTAGCGCTCTGCTCCCCGGCAGAGACGTGTGCAGGTGGTGGGGCCTGCCCCTGCGTGTCTGGGCTCCCGCCCGCAGCCCCAGCTCCAGGGAAGCAGCCCCTGAGCCAAGACCTGTAGGGGGCGCGGGGCGCCCCCGCCTGGAAGCCTAGTGCACAGCATGCGGGAAGCGAGCCTCCGCGGGAGAAGAGGAGGCAGCCCAGCTGCGTGCGTCTGCACTCACTCCTTGGGCGGAGCCCAGTGAGCCTCCCGTACGGCAGAACTCCAGCTCTGCTCAGAGGCCCGATCTGGCAGAGTTGCTGGCGTGAGGCTGCTCTGCCCTGGGCGAGCCTTGCCCAGACTGGCCTCGCTGCTAGGCTTCCTGCCCGGGAAGGAGCAGGCTGCGCCAGACAGGCAGACGCTCCTGGCGCCTTCCTGGCCTCAGCTCCACTCCTGCCTTGCCTTTGCACCTAGTCCCCAGGCGTCCTTGCGGAGGGCTTAGGGGCCGGTGGGGTGCACGCTGCCAAGCCCTCCAGCCGTGAGAGCTCTGTCATAGGGAAGGGAATGGCAAGTGCAGGGCTCCTCCAGCGGTCGCTTGGCCGCCCAGACTCAGCACAGCACGGAGAGCACCAGGCTTCCCAGGGCCCCTGGCTGTGGTCTGCAGCCCCACACACCCGGAGGCTGACTCCGTGAGCGCCCAGAAGGTGCCTGACAGACGTCATTTCCCTAGTGCTCTCCCCACCAGCAGAGACGTGTGCAGGTGGTTGGGGCCTGCCCCTGCGTGTCTGGGCTGCCGCCCACAGCCTCCGCTCAGGGGAAGCAGCCCCTGTGCCAAGACCTGCAGGAGGCGCGGGGCGTCCCTGCCTGGAAGCCAAGTGCACGGTCCGCTTGGAAGCGAGCCTCCTTGGGAAGAGTCGAGGGAGCCAAGCCGCGTGCAGCTGCAATCCCGGCTTGGGCCGAGCCGAGTGTGCCTCCAGGACGGCAGAGCTCCAGCTCTGCTCAGAGGCCGGATCTAGTCAAGTGCCTTGCGCGAGGCTGCTCTGCCCTGGGCGAGACTTGCCCAGGCTTGCCTCGCTGCTAGGCTTGCTGCCCGGGAAGGAGCAGGCTGTGCGATGCTGGGAGAGGCCACTGGCGCCTTCCTGGCCTCAGCTCCACTCCTGCCTTGCCTTTGCATCTAGGCCCCGGGCGTCCTTGGGGAAGGCTTAGGAGCCGGTGGCTTGCACACTGCCAAGCCCTCCAGCAGGGAGGCCTCTCGTAGAGGGGAGGGGAGGGCAAGTGCAGGGCTCCACCAGCGGTTGCTTGGCCGCCCAGACTCAGCGCCGCACGGGGAGCACAAGGCTCCCAGGTCCCCTGGCTGTGGTCTGCAGCCCCACACTCCCGGAGGCTGACTCCGTGGGCGCCCAGAAGGTGCCTGACAGACGTCATGTCCCTAGCGCTCTGCTCCCCGGCAGAGACGTGTGCAGGTGGTGGGGCCTGCCCCTGCGTGTCTGGGCTCCCGCCGGCAGCCCCAGCTCCAGGGAAGCAGCCCCTGAGCCAAGACGTGTAGGGGGCGCGGGGCGCCCCCGCCTGGAAGCCTAGTGCACAGCATGCGGGAAGCGAGCCTCCGCGGGAGAAGAGGAGGCAGCCCAGCTGCGTGCGTCTGCACTCACTCCTTGGGCGGAGCCCAGTGAGCCTCCCGTACGGCAGAACTCCAGCTCTGCTCAGAGGCCCGATCTGGCAGAGTTGCTGGCGTGAGGCTGCTCTGCCCTGGGCGAGCCTTGCCCAGACTGGCCTCGCTGCTAGGCTTCCTGCCCGGGAAGGAGCAGGCTGCGCCAGACAGGCAGACGCTCCTGGCGCCTTCCTGGCCTCAGCTCCACTCCTGCCTTGCCTTTGCACCTAGTCCCCAGGCGTCCTTGCGGAGGGCTTAGGGGCCGGTGGGGTGCACGCTGCCAAGCCCTCCAGCCGTGAGAGCTCTGTCATAGGGAAGGGAATGGCAAGTGCAGGGCTCCTCCAGCGGTCGCTTGGCCGCCCAGACTCAGCACAGCACGGAGAGCACCAGGCTTCCCAGGGCCCCTGGCTGTGGTCTGCAGCCCCACACACCCGGAGGCTGACTCCGTGAGCGCCCAGAAGGTGCCTGACAGACGTCATTTCCCTAGTGCTCTCCCCACCAGCAGAGACGTGTGCAGGTGGTTGGGGCCTGCCCCTGCGTGTCTGGGCTGCCGCCCACAGCCTCCGCTCAGGGGAAGCAGCCCCTGTGCCAAGACCTGCAGGAGGCGCGGGGCGTCCCTGCCTGGAAGCCAAGTGCACGGTCCGCTTGGAAGCGAGCCTCCTTGGGAAGAGTCGAGGGAGCCAAGCCGCGTGCAGCTGCAATCCCCGCTTGGGCCGAGCCGAGTGTGCCTCCAGGACGGCAGAGCTCCAGCTCTGCTCAGAGGCCGGATCTAGTCAAGTGCCTTGCGCGAGGCTGCTCTGCCCTGGGCGAGACTTGCCCAGGCTTGCCTCGCTGCTAGGCTTGCTGCCCGGGAAGGAGCAGGCTGTGCGATGCTGGGAGAGGCCACTGGCGCCTTCCTGGCCTCAGCTCCACTCCTTCCTTGCCTTTGCATCTAGGCCCCGGGCGTCCTTGGGGAAGGCTTAGGAGCCGGTGGCTTGCACACTGCCAAGCCCTCCAGCAGGGAGGCCTCTCGTAGAGGGGAGGGGAGGGCAAGTGCAGGGCTCCACCAGCGGTTGCTTGGCCGCCCAGACTCAGCGCCGCACGGGGAGCACAAGGCTCCCAGGTCCCCTGGCTGTGGTCTGCAGCCCCACACTCCCGGAGGCTGACTCCGTGGGCGCCCAGAAGGTGCCTGACAGACGTCATGTCCCTAGCGCTCTACTCCCCAGCAGAGACGTGTGCAGGTGGTGGGGCCTGTCCCTGCGTGTCTGGGCTCCCGCCGGCAGCCCCAGCTCCAGGGAAGCAGCCCCTGAGCCAAGACCTGTAGGGGGCGCGGGGCGCCCCCGCCTGGAAGCCTAGTGCACAGCATGCGGGAAGCGAGCCTCCGCGGGAGAAGAGGAGGCAGCCCAGCTGCGTGCGTCTGCACTCACTCCTTGGGCGGAGCCCAGTGAGCCTCCCGTACGGCAGAGCTCCAGCTCTGCTCAGAGGCCCGATCTGGCAGAGTTGCTGGCGTGAGGCTGCTCTGCCCTGGGCGAGCCTTGCCCAGACTGGCCTCGCTGCTAGGCTTCCTGCCCGGGAAGGAGCAGGCTGCGCCAGACAGGCAGACGCTCCTGGCGCCTTCCTGGCCTCAGCTCCACTCCTGCCTTGCCTTTGCACCTAGTCCCCAGGCGTCCTTGCGGAGGGCTTAGGGGCCGGTGGGGTGCACGCTGCCAAGCCCTCCAGCCGTGAGAGCTCTGTCATAGGGAAGGGAATGGCAAGTGCAGGGCTCCTCCAGCGGTCGCTTGGCCGCCCAGACTCAGCACAGCACGGAGAGCACCAGGCTTCCCAGGGCCCCTGGCTGTGGTCTGCAGCCCCACACACCCGGAGGCTGACTCCGTGAGCGCCCAGAAGGTGCCTGACAGACGTCATTTCCCTAGTGCTCTCCCCACCAGCAGAGACGTGTGCAGGTGGTTGGGGCCTGCCCCTGCGTGTCTGGGCTGCCGCCCACAGCCTCCGCTCAGGGGAAGCAGCCCCTGTGCCAAGACCTGCAGGAGGCGCGGGGCGTCCCTGCCTGGAAGCCAAGTGCACGGTCCGCTTGGAAGCGAGCCTCCTTGGGAAGAGTCGAGGGAGCCAAGCCGCGTGCAGCTGCAATCCCGGCTTGGGCCGAGCCGAGTGTGCCTCCAGGACGGCAGAGCTCCAGCTCTGCTCAGAGGCCGGATCTAGTCAAGTGCCTTGCGCGAGGCTGCTCTGCCCTGGGCGAGACTTGCCCAGGCTTGCCTCGCTGCTAGGCTTGCTGCCCGGGAAGGAGCAGGCTGTGCGATGCTGGGAGAGGCCACTGGCGCCTTCCTGGCCTCAGCTCCACTCCTGCCTTGCCTTTGCATCTAGGCCCCGGGCGTCCTTGGGGAAGGCTTAGGAGCCGGTGGCTTGCACACTGCCAAGCCCTCCAGCAGGGAGGCCTCTCGTAGAGGGGAGGGGAGGGCAAGTGCAGGGCTCCACCAGCGGTTGCTTGGCCGCCCAGACTCAGCGCCGCACGGGGAGCACAAGGCTCCCAGGTCCCCTGGCTGTGGTCTGCAGCCCCACACTCCCGGAGGCTGACTCCGTGGGCGCCCAGAAGGTGCCTGACAGACGTCATGTCCCTAGCGCTCTGCTCCCCGGCAGAGACGTGTGCAGGTGGTGGGGCCTGCCCCTGCGTGTCTGGGCTCCCGCCGGCAGCCCCAGCTCCAGGGAAGCAGCCCCTGAGCCAAGACCTGTAGGGGGCGCGGGGCGCCCCCGCCTGGAAGCCTAGTGCACAGCATGCGGGAAGCGAGCCTCCGCGGGAGAAGAGGAGGCAGCCCAGCTGCGTGCGTCTGCACTCACTCCTTGGGCGGAGCCCAGTGAGCCTCCCGTACGGCAGAACTCCAGCTCTGCTCAGAGGCCCGATCTGGCAGAGTTGCTGGCGTGAGGCTGCTCTGCCCTGGGCGAGCCTTGCCCAGACTGGCCTCGCTGCTAGGCTTCCTGCCCGGGAAGGAGCAGGCTGCGCCAGACAGGCAGACGCTCCTGGCGCCTTCCTGGCCTCAGCTCCACTCCTGCCTTGCCTTTGCACCTAGTCCCCAGGCGTCCTTGCGGAGGGCTTAGGGGCCGGTGGGGTGCACGCTGCCAAGCCCTCCAGCCGTGAGAGCTCTGTCATAGGGAAGGGAATGGCAAGTGCAGGGCTCCTCCAGCGGTCGCTTGGCCGCCCAGACTCAGCACAGCACGGAGAGCACCAGGCTTCCCAGGGCCCCTGGCTGTGGTCTGCAGCCCCACACACCCGGAGGCTGACTCCGTGAGCGCCCAGAAGGTGCCTGACAGACGTCATTTCCCTAGTGCTCTCCCCACCAGCAGAGACGTGTGCAGGTGGTTGGGGCCTGCCCCTGCGTGTCTGGGCTGCCGCCCACAGCCTCCGCTCAGGGGAAGCAGCCCCTGTGCCAAGACCTGCAGGAGGCGCGGGGCGTCCCTGCCTGGAAGCCAAGTGCACGGTCCGCTTGGAAGCGAGCCTCCTTGGGAAGAGTCGAGGGAGCCAAGCCGCGTGCAGCTGCAATCCCGGCTTGGGCCGAGCCGAGTGTGCCTCCAGGACGGCAGAGCTCCAGCTCTGCTCAGAGGCCGGATCTAGTCAAGTGCCTTGCGCGAGGCTGCTCTGCCCTGGGCGAGACTTGCCCAGGCTTGCCTCGCTGCTAGGCTTGCTGCCCGGGAAGGAGCAGGCTGTGCGATGCTGGGAGAGGCCACTGGCGCCTTCCTGGCCTCAGCTCCACTCCTGCCTTGCCTTTGCATCTAGGCCCCGGGCGTCCTTGGGGAAGGCTTAGGAGCCGGTGGCTTGCACACTGCCAAGCCCTCCAGCAGGGAGGCCTCTCGTAGAGGGGAGGGGAGGGCAAGTGCAGGGCTCCACCAGCGGTTGCTTGGCCGCCCAGACTCAGCGCCGCACGGGGAGCACAAGGCTCCCAGGTCCCCTGGCTGTGGTCTGCAGCCCCACACTCCCGGAGGCTGACTCCGTGGGCGCCCAGAAGGTGCCTGACAGACGTCATGTCCCTAGCGCTCTGCTCCCCGGCAGAGACGTGTGCAGGTGGTGGGGCCTGCCCCTGCGTGTCTGGGCTCCCGCCGGCAGCCCCAGCTCCAGGGAAGCAGCCCCTGAGCCAAGACCTGTAGGGGGCGCGGGGCGCCCCCGCCTGGAAGCCTAGTGCACAGCATGCGGGAAGCGAGCCTCCGCGGGAGAAGAGGAGGCAGCCCAGCTGCGTGCGTCTGCACTCACTCCTTGGGCGGAGCCCAGTGAGCCTCCCGTACGGCAGAGCTCCAGCTCTGCTCAGAGGCCCGATCTGGCAGAGTTGCTGGCGTGAGGCTGCTCTGCCCTGGGCGAGCCTTGCCCAGACTGGCCTCGCTGCTAGGCTTCCTGCCCGGGAAGGAGCAGGCTGCGCCAGACAGGCAGACGCTCCTGGCGCCTTCCTGGCCTCAGCTCCACTCCTGCCTTGCCTTTGCACCTAGTCCCCAGGCGTCCTTGCGGAGGGCTTAGGGGCCGGTGGGGTGCACGCTGCCAAGCCCTCCAGCCGTGAGAGCTCTGTCATAGGGAAGGGAATGGCAAGTGCAGGGCTCCTCCAGCGGTCGCTTGGCCGCCCAGACTCAGCACAGCACGGAGAGCACCAGGCTTCCCAGGGCCCCTGGCTGTGGTCTGCAGCCCCACACACCCGGAGGCTGACTCCGTGAGCGCCCAGAAGGTGCCTGACAGACGTCATTTCCCTAGTGCTCTCCCCACCAGCAGAGACGTGTGCAGGTGGTTGGGGCCTGCCCCTGCGTGTCTGGGCTGCCGCCCACAGCCTCCGCTCAGGGGAAGCAGCCCCTGTGCCAAGACCTGCAGGAGGCGCGGGGCGTCCCTGCCTGGAAGCCAAGTGCACGGTCCGCTTGGAAGCGAGCCTCCTTGGGAAGAGTCGAGGGAGCCAAGCCGCGTGCAGCTGCAATCCCGGCTGGGCCGAGCCGAGTGTGCCTCCAGGACGGCAGAGCTCCAGCTCTGCTCAGAGGCCGGATCTAGTCAAGTGCCTTGCGCGAGGCTGCTCTGCCCTGGGCGAGACTTGCCCAGGCTTGCCTCGCTGCTAGGCTTGCTGCCCGGGAAGGAGCAGGCTGTGCGATGCTGGGAGAGGCCACTGGCGCCTTCCTGGCCTCAGCTCCACTCCTGCCTTGCCTTTGCATCTAGGCCCCGGGCGTCCTTGGGGAAGGCTTAGGAGCCGGTGGCTTGCACACTGCCAAGCCCTCCAGCAGGGAGGCCTCTCGTAGAGGGGAGGGGAGGGCAAGTGCAGGGCTCCACCAGCGGTTGCTTGGCCGCCCAGACTCAGCGCCGCACGGGGAGCACAAGGCTCCCAGGTCCCCTGGCTGTGGTCTGCAGCCCCACACTCCCGGAGGCTGACTCCGTGGGCGCCCAGAAGGTGCCTGACAGACGTCATGTCCCTAGCGCTCTGCTCCCCGGCAGAGACGTGTGCAGGTGGTGGGGCCTGCCCCTGCGTGTCTGGGCTCCCGCCGGCAGCCCCAGCTCCAGGGAAGCAGCCCCTGAGCCAAGACCTGTAGGGGGCGCGGGGCGCCCCCGCCTGGAAGCCTAGTGCACAGCATGCGGGAAGCGAGCCTCCGCGGGAGAAGAGGAGGCAGCCCAGCTGCGTGCGTCTGCACTCACTCCTTGGGCGGAGCCCAGTGAGCCTCCCGTACGGCAGAACTCCAGCTCTGCTCAGAGGCCCGATCTGGCAGAGTTGCTGGCGTGAGGCTGCTCTGCCCTGGGCGAGCCTTGCCCAGACTGGCCTCGCTGCTAGGCTTCCTGCCCGGGAAGGAGCAGGCTGCGCCAGACAGGCAGACGCTCCTGGCGCCTTCCTGGCCTCAGCTCCACTCCTGCCTTGCCTTTGCACCTAGTCCCCAGGCGTCCTTGCGGAGGGCTTAGGGGCCGGTGGGGTGCACGCTGCCAAGCCCTCCAGCCGTGAGAGCTCTGTCATAGGGAAGGGAATGGCAAGTGCAGGGCTCCTCCAGCGGTCGCTTGGCCGCCCAGACTCAGCACAGCACGGAGAGCACCAGGCTTCCCAGGGCCCCTGGCTGTGGTCTGCAGCCCCACACACCCGGAGGCTGACTCCGTGAGCGCCCAGAAGGTGCCTGACAGACGTCATTTCCCTAGTGCTCTCCCCACCAGCAGAGACGTGTGCAGGTGGTTGGGGCCTGCCCCTGCGTGTCTGGGCTGCCGCCCACAGCCTCCGCTCAGGGGAAGCAGCCCCTGTGCCAAGACCTGCAGGAGGCGCGGGGCGTCCCTGCCTGGAAGCCAAGTGCACGGTCCGCTTGGAAGCGAGCCTCCTTGGGAAGAGTCGAGGGAGCCAAGCCGCGTGCAGCTGCAATCCCGGCTTGGGCCGAGCCGAGTGTGCCTCCAGGACGGCAGAGCTCCAGCTCTGCTCAGAGGCCGGATCTAGTCAAGTGCCTTGCGCGAGGCTGCTCTGCCCTGGGCGAGACTTGCCCAGGCTTGCCTCGCTGCTAGGCTTGCTGCCCGGGAAGGAGCAGGCTGTGCGATGCTGGGAGAGGCCACTGGCGCCTTCCTGGCCTCAGCTCCACTCCTGCCTTGCCTTTGCATCTAGGCCCCGGGCGTCCTTGGGGAAGGCTTAGGAGCCGGTGGCTTGCACACTGCCAAGCCCTCCAGCAGGGAGGCCTCTCGTAGAGGGGAGGGGAGGGCAAGTGCAGGGCTCCACCAGCGGTTGCTTGGCCGCCCAGACTCAGCGCCGCACGGGGAGCACAAGGCTCCCAGGTCCCCTGGCTGTGGTCTGCAGCCCCACACTCCCGGAGGCTGACTCCGTGGGCGCCCAGAAGGTGCCTGACAGACGTCATGTCCCTAGCGCTCTGCTCCCCGGCAGAGACGTGTGCAGGTGGTGGGGCCTGCCCCTGCGTGTCTGGGCTCCCGCCGGCAGCCCCAGCTCCAGGGAAGCAGCCCCTGAGCCAAGACCTGTAGGGGGCGCGGGGCGCCCCCGCCTGGAAGCCTAGTGCACAGCATGCGGGAAGCGAGCCTCCTCGGGAGAAGAGGAGGCAGCCCAGCTGCGTGCGTCTGCACTCACTCCTTGGGCGGAGCCCAGTGAGCCTCCAGTACGGCAGAGCTCCAGCTCTGCTCAGAGGCCCGATCTGGCAGAGTTGCTGGCGTGAGGCTGCTCTGCCCTGGGCGAGCCTTGCCCAGACTTGCCTCGCTGCTAGGCTTCCTGCCCGGGAAGGAGCAGGCTGCGCCAGACAGGCAGACGCTCCTGGCGCCTTCCTGGCCTCAGCTTCACTCCTGCCTTGCCTTTGCACCTAGTCCCCAGGCGTCCTTGCGGAGGGCTTAGGGGCCGGTGGGGTGCACGCTGCCAAGCCCTCCAGCCGTGAGAGCTCTGTCATAGGGAAGGGAATGGCAAGTGCAGGGCTCCTCCAGCGGTCGCTTGGCCGCCCAGACTCAGCACAGCACGGAGAGCACCAGGCTTCCCAGGGCCCCTGGCTGTGGTCTGCAGCCCCACACACCCGGAGGCTGACTCCGTGAGCGCCCAGAAGGTGCCTGACAGACGTCATTTCCCTAGTGCTCTCCCCACCAGCAGAGACGTGTGCAGGTGGTTGGGGCCTGCCCCTGCGTGTCTGGGCTGCCGCCCACAGCCTCCGCTCAGGGGAAGCAGCCCCTGTGCCAAGACCTGCAGGAGGCGCGGGGCGTCCCTGCCTGGAAGCCAAGTGCACGGTCCGCTTGGAAGCGAGCCTCCTTGGGAAGAGTCGAGGGAGCCAAGCCGCGTGCAGCTGCAATCCCGGCTTGGGCCGAGCCGAGTGTGCCTCCAGGACGGCAGAGCTCCAGCTCTGCTCAGAGGCCGGATCTAGTCAAGTGCCTTGCGCGAGGCTGCTCTGCCCTGGGCGAGACTTGCCCAGGCTTGCCTCGCTGCTAGGCTTGCTGCCCGGGAAGGAGCAGGCTGTGCGATGCTGGGAGAGGCCACTGGCGCCTTCCTGGCCTCAGCTCCACTCCTGCCTTGCCTTTGCATCTAGGCCCCGGGCGTCCTTGGGGAAGGCTTAGGAGCCGGTGGCTTGCACACTGCCAAGCCCTCCAGCAGGGAGGCCTCTCGTAGAGGGGAGGGGAGGGCAAGTGCAGGGCTCCACCAGCGGTTGCTTGGCCGCCCAGACTCAGCGCCGCACGGGGAGCACAAGGCTCCCAGGTCCCCTGGCTGTGGTCTGCAGCCCCACACTCCCGGAGGCTGACTCCGTGGGCGCCCAGAAGGTGCCTGACAGACGTCATGTCCCTAGCGCTCTGCTCCCCGGCAGAGACGTGTGCAGGTGGTGGGGCCTGCCCCTGCGTGTCTGGGCTCCCGCCGGCAGCCCCAGCTCCAGGGAAGCAGCCCCTGAGCCAAGACCTGTAGGGGGCGCGGGGCGCCCCCGCCTGGAAGCCTAGTGCACAGCATGCGGGAAGCGAGCCTCCGCGGGAGAAGAGGAGGCAGCCCAGCTGCGTGCGTCTGCACTCACTCCTTGGGCGGAGCCCAGTGAGCCTCCCGTACGGCAGAGCTCCAGCTCTGCTCAGAGGCCCGATCTGGCAGAGTTGCTGGCGTGAGGCTGCTCTGCCCTGGGCGAGCCTTGCCCAGACTGGCCTCGCTGCTAGGCTTCCTGCCCGGGAAGGAGCAGGCTGCGCCAGACAGGCAGACGCTCCTGGCGCCTTCCTGGCCTCAGCTCCACTCCTGCCTTGCCTTTGCACCTAGTCCCCAGGCGTCCTTGCGGAGGGCTTAGGGGCCGGTGGGGTGCACGCTGCCAAGCCCTCCAGCCGTGAGAGCTCTGTCATAGGGAAGGGAATGGCAAGTGCAGGGCTCCTCCAGCGGTCGCTTGGCCGCCCAGACTCAGCACAGCACGGAGAGCACCAGGCTTCCCAGGGCCCCTGGCTGTGGTCTGCAGCCCCACACACCCGGAGGCTGACTCCGTGAGCGCCCAGAAGGTGCCTGACAGACGTCATTTCCCTAGTGCTCTCCCCACCAGCAGAGACGTGTGCAGGTGGTTGGGGCCTGCCCCTGCGTGTCTGGGCTGCCGCCCACAGCCTCCGCTCAGGGGAAGCAGCCCCTGTGCCAAGACCTGCAGGAGGCGCGGGGCGTCCCTGCCTGGAAGCCAAGTGCACGGTCCGCTTGGAAGCGAGCCTCCTTGGGAAGAGTCGAGGGAGCCAAGCCGCGTGCAGCTGCAATCCCGGCTTGGGCCGAGCCGAGTGTGCCTCCAGGACGGCAGAGCTCCAGCTCTGCTCAGAGGCCGGATCTAGTCAAGTGCCTTGCGCGAGGCTGCTCTGCCCTGGGCGAGACTTGCCCAGGCTTGCCTCGCTGCTAGGCTTGCTGCCCGGGAAGGAGCAGGCTGTGCGATGCTGGGAGAGGCCACTGGCGCCTTCCTGGCCTCAGCTCCACTCCTGCCTTGCCTTTGCATCTAGGCCCCGGGCGTCCTTGGGGAAGGCTTAGGAGCCGGTGGCTTGCACACTGCCAAGCCCTCCAGCAGGGAGGCCTCTCGTAGAGGGGAGGGGAGGGCAAGTGCAGGGCTCCACCAGCGGTTGCTTGGCCGCCCAGACTCAGCGCCGCACGGGGAGCACAAGGCTCCCAGGTCCCCTGGCTGTGGTCTGCAGCCCCACACTCCCGGAGGCTGACTCCGTGGGCGCCCAGAAGGTGCCTGACAGACGTCATGTCCCTAGCGCTCTGCTCCCCGGCAGAGACGTGTGCAGGTGGTGGGGCCTGCCCCTGCGTGTCTGGGCTCCCGCCGGCAGCCCCAGCTCCAGGGAAGCAGCCCCTGAGCCAAGACCTGTAGGGGGCGCGGGGCGCCCCCGCCTGGAAGCCTAGTGCACAGCATGCGGGAAGCGAGCCTCCGCGGGAGAAGAGGAGGCAGCCCAGCTGCGTGCGTCTGCACTCACTCCTTGGGCGGAGCCCAGTGAGCCTCCAGTATGGCAGAACTCCAGCTCTGCTCAGAGGCCCGATCTGGCAGAGTTGCTGGCGTGAGGCTGCTCTGCCCTGGGCGAGCCTTGCCCAGACTGGCCTCGCTGCTAGGCTTCCTGCCCGGGAAGGAGCAGGCTGCGCCAGACAGGCAGACGCTCCTGGCGCCTTCCTGGCCTCAGCTCCACTCCTGCCTTGCCTTTGCACCTAGTCCCCAGGCGTCCTTGCGGAGGGCTTAGGGGCCGGTGGGGTGCACGCTGCCAAGCCCTCCAGCCGTGAGAGCTCTGTCATAGGGAAGGGAATGGCAAGTGCAGGGCTCCTCCAGCGGTCGCTTGGCCGCCCAGACTCAGCACAGCACGGAGAGCACCAGGCTTCCCAGGGCCCCTGGCTGTGGTCTGCAGCCCCACACACCCGGAGGCTGACTCCGTGAGCGCCCAGAAGGTGCCTGACAGACGTCATTTCCCTAGTGCTCTCCCCACCAGCAGAGACGTGTGCAGGTGGTTGGGGCCTGCCCCTGCGTGTCTGGGCTGCCGCCCACAGCCTCCGCTCAGGGGAAGCAGCCCCTGTGCCAAGACCTGCAGGAGGCGCGGGGCGTCCCTGCCTGGAAGCCAAGTGCACGGTCCGCTTGGAAGCGAGCCTCCTTGGGAAGAGTCGAGGGAGCCAAGCCGCGTGCAGCTGCAATCCCGGCTTGGGCCGAGCCGAGTGTGCCTCCAGGACGGCAGAGCTCCAGCTCTGCTCAGAGGCCGGATCTAGTCAAGTGCCTTGCGCGAGGCTGCTCTGCCCTGGGCGAGACTTGCCCAGGCTTGCCTCGCTGCTAGGCTTGCTGCCCGGGAAGGAGCAGGCTGTGCGATGCTGGGAGAGGCCACTGGCGCCTTCCTGGCCTCAGCTCCACTCCTGCCTTGCCTTTGCATCTAGGCCCCGGGCGTCCTTGGGGAAGGCTTAGGAGCCGGTGGCTTGCACACTGCCAAGCCCTCCAGCAGGGAGGCCTCTCGTAGAGGGGAGGGGAGGGCAAGTGCAGGGCTCCACCAGCGGTTGCTTGGCCGCCCAGACTCAGCGCCGCACGGGGAGCACAAGGCTCCCAGGTCCCCTGGCTGTGGTCTGCAGCCCCACACTCCCGGAGGCTGACTCCGTGGGCGCCCAGAAGGTGCCTGACAGACGTCATGTCCCTAGCGCTCTGCTCCCCGGCAGAGACGTGTGCAGGTGGTGGGGCCTGCCCCTGCGTGTCTGGGCTCCCGCCGGCAGCCCCAGCTCCAGGGAAGCAGCCCCTGAGCCAAGACCTGTAGGGGGCGCGGGGCGCCCCCGCCTGGAAGCCTAGTGCACAGCATGCGGGAAGCGAGCCTCCTCGGGAGAAGAGGAGGCAGCCCAGCTGCGTGCGTCTGCACTCACTCCTTGGGCGGAGCCCAGTGAGCCTCCAGTACGGCAGAGCTCCAGCTCTGCTCAGAGGCCCGATCTGGCAGAGTTGCTGGCGTGAGGCTGCTCTGCCCTGGGCGAGCCTTGCCCAGACTTGCCTCGCTGCTAGGCTTCCTGCCCGGGAAGGAGCAGGCTGCGCCAGACAGGCAGACGCTCCTGGCGCCTTCCTGGCCTCAGCTTCACTCCTGCCTTGCCTTTGCACCTAGTCCCCAGGCGTCCTTGCGGAGGGCTTAGGGGCCGGTGGGGTGCACGCTGCCAAGCCCTCCAGCCGTGAGAGCTCTGTCATAGGGAAGGGAATGGCAAGTGCAGGGCTCCTCCAGCGGTCGCTTGGCCGCCCAGACTCAGCACAGCACGGAGAGCACCAGGCTTCCCAGGGCCCCTGGCTGTGGTCTGCAGCCCCACACACCCGGAGGCTGACTCCGTGAGCGCCCAGAAGGTGCCTGACAGACGTCATTTCCCTAGTGCTCTCCCCACCAGCAGAGACGTGTGCAGGTGGTTGGGGCCTGCCCCTGCGTGTCTGGGCTGCCGCCCACAGCCTCCGCTCAGGGGAAGCAGCCCCTGTGCCAAGACCTGCAGGAGGCGCGGGGCGTCCCTGCCTGGAAGCCAAGTGCACGGTCCGCTTGGAAGCGAGCCTCCTTGGGAAGAGTCGAGGGAGCCAAGCCGCGTGCAGCTGCAATCCCGGCTTGGGCCGAGCCGAGTGTGCCTCCAGGACGGCAGAGCTCCAGCTCTGCTCAGAGGCCGGATCTAGTCAAGTGCCTTGCGCGAGGCTGCTCTGCCCTGGGCGAGACTTGCCCAGGCTTGCCTCGCTGCTAGGCTTGCTGCCCGGGAAGGAGCAGGCTGTGCGATGCTGGGAGAGGCCACTGGCGCCTTCCTGGCCTCAGCTCCACTCCTGCCTTGCCTTTGCATCTAGGCCCCGGGCGTCCTTGGGGAAGGCTTAGGAGCCGGTGGCTTGCACACTGCCAAGCCCTCCAGCAGGGAGGCCTCTCGTAGAGGGGAGGGGAGGGCAAGTGCAGGGCTCCACCAGCGGTTGCTTGGCCGCCCAGACTCAGCGCCGCACGGGGAGCACAAGGCTCCCAGGTCCCCTGGCTGTGGTCTGCAGCCCCACACTCCCGGAGGCTGACTCCGTGGGCGCCCAGAAGGTGCCTGACAGACGTCATGTCCCTAGCGCTCTGCTCCCCGGCAGAGACGTGTGCAGGTGGTGGGGCCTGTCCCTGCGTGTCTGGGCTCCCGCCCGCAGCCCCAGCTCCAGGGAAGCAGCCCCTGAGCCAAGACCTGTAGGGGGCGCGGGGCGCCCCCGCCTGGAAGCCTAGTGCACAGCATGCGGGAAGCGAGCCTCCTCGGGGGAAGAGGAGGCAGCCCAGCTGCGTGCGTCTGCACTCACTCCTTGGGCGGAGCCCAGTGAGCCTCCAGTACGGCAGAGCTCCAGCTCTGCTCAGAGGCCCGATCTGGCAGAGTTGCTGGCGTGAGGCTGCTCTGCCCTGGGCGAGCCTTGCCCAGACTTGCCTCGCTGCTAGGCTTCCTGCCCGGGAAGGAGCAGGCTGCGCCAGACAGGCAGACGCTCCTGGCGCCTTCCTGGCCTCAGCTCCACTCCTGCCTTGCCTTTGCACCTAGTCCCCAGGCGTCCTTGCGGAGGGCTTAGGGGCCGGTGGGGTGCACGCTGCCAAGCCCTCCAGCCGTGAGAGCTCTGTCATAGGGAAGGGAATGGCAAGTGCAGGGCTCCTCCAGCGGTCGCTTGGCCGCCCAGACTCAGCACAGCACGGAGAGCACCAGGCTTCCCAGGGCCCCTGGCTGTGGTCTGCAGCCCCACACACCCGGAGGCTGACTCCGTGAGCGCCCAGAAGGTGCCTGACAGACGTCATTTCCCTAGTGCTCTCCCCACCAGCAGAGACGTGTGCAGGTGGTTGGGGCCTGCCCCTGCGTGTCTGGGCTGCCGCCCACAGCCTCCGCTCAGGGGAAGCAGCCCCTGTGCCAAGACCTGCAGGAGGCGCGGGGCGTCCCTGCCTGGAAGCCAAGTGCACGGTCCGCTTGGAAGCGAGCCTCCTTGGGAAGAGTCGAGGGAGCCAAGCCGCGTGCAGCTGCAATCCCGGCTTGGGCCGAGCCGAGCGTGCCTCCAGGACGGCAGAGCTCCAGCTCTGCTCAGAGGCCGGATCTAGTCAAGTGCCTTGCGCGAGGCTGCTCTGCCCTGGGCGAGACTTGCCCAGGCTTGCCTCGCTGCTAGGCTTGCTGCCCGGGAAGGAGCAGGCTGTGCGATGCTGGGAGAGGCCACTGGCGCCTTCCTGGCCTCAGCTCCACTCCTGCCTTGCCTTTGCATCTAGGCCCCGGGCGTCCTTGGGGAAGGCTTAGGAGCCGGTGGCTTGCACACTGCCAAGCCCTCCAGCAGGGAGGCCTCTCGTAGAGGGGAGGGGAGGGCAAGTGCAGGGCTCCACCAGCGGTTGCTTGGCCGCCCAGACTCAGCGCCGCACGGGGAGCACAAGGCTCCCAGGTCCCCTGGCTGTGGTCTGCAGCCCCACACTCCCGGAGGCTGACTCCGTGGGCGCCCAGAAGGTGCCTGACAGACGTCATGTCCCTAGAGCTCTGCTCCCCGGCAGAGACGTGTGCAGGTGGTGGGGCCTGCCCCTGCGTGTCTGGGCTCCCGCCGGCAGCCCCAGCTCCAGGGAAGCAGCCCCTGAGCCAAGACGTGTAGGGGGCGCGGGGCGCCCCCGCCTGGAAGCCTAGTGCACAGCATGCGGGAAGCGAGCCTCCTCGGGAGAAGAGGAGGCAGCCCAGCTGCGTGCGTCTGCACTCACTCCTTGGGCGGAGCCCAGTGAGCCTCCAGTACGGCAGAGCTCCAGCTCTGCTCAGAGGCCCGATCTGGCAGAGTTGCTGGCGTGAGGCTGCTCTGCCCTGGGCGAGCCTTGCCCAGACTTGCCTCGCTGCTAGGCTTCCTGCCCGGGAAGGAGCAGGCTGCGCCAGACAGGCAGACGCTCCTGGCGCCTTCCTGGCCTCAGCTCCACTCCTGCCTTGCCTTTGCACCTAGTCCCCAGGCGTCCTTGCGGAGGGCTTAGGGGCCGGTGGGGTGCACGCTGCCAAGCCCTCCAGCCGTGAGAGCTCTGTCATAGGGAAGGGAATGGCAAGTGCAGGGCTCCTCCAGCGGTCGCTTGGCCGCCCAGACTCAGCACAGCACGGAGAGCACCAGGCTTCCCAGGGCCCCTGGCTGTGGTCTGCAGCCCCACACACCCGGAGGCTGACTCCGTGAGCGCCCAGAAGGTGCCTGACAGACGTCATTTCCCTAGTGCTCTCCCCACCAGCAGAGACGTGTGCAGGTGGTTGGGGCCTGCCCCTGCGTGTCTGGGCTGCCGCCCACAGCCTCCGCTCAGGGGAAGCAGCCCCTGTGCCAAGACCTGCAGGAGGCGCGGGGCGTCCCTGCCTGGAAGCCAAGTGCACGGTCCGCTTGGAAGCGAGCCTCCTTGGGAAGAGTCGAGGGAGCCAAGCCGCGTGCAGCTGCAATCCCGGCTTGGGCCGAGCCGAGTGTGCCTCCAGGACGGCAGAGCTCCAGCTCTGCTCAGAGGCCGGATCTAGTCAAGTGCCTTGCGCGAGGCTGCTCTGCCCTGGGCGAGACTTGCCCAGGCTTGCCTCGCTGCTAGGCTTGCTGCCCGGGAAGGAGCAGGCTGTGCGATGCTGGGAGAGGCCACTGGCGCCTTCCTGGCCTCAGCTCCACTCCTGCCTTGCCTTTGCATCTAGGCCCCGGGCGTCCTTGGGGAAGGCTTAGGAGCCGGTGGCTTGCACACTGCCAAGCCCTCCAGCAGGGAGGCCTCTCGTAGAGGGGAGGGGAGGGCAAGTGCAGGGCTCCACCAGCGGTTGCTTGGCCGCCCAGACTCAGCGCCGCACGGGGAGCACAAGGCTCCCAGGTCCCCTGGCTGTGGTCTGCAGCCCCACACTCCCGGAGGCTGACTCCGTGGGCGCCCAGAAGGTGCCTGACAGACGTCATGTCCCTAGCGCTCTGCTCCCCGGCAGAGACGTGTGCAGGTGGTGGGGCCTGCCCCTGCGTGTCTGGGCTCCCGCCGGCAGCCCCAGCTCCAGGGAAGCAGCCCCTGAGCCAAGACCTGTAGGGGGCGCGGGGCGCCCCCGCCTGGAAGCCTAGTGCACAGCATGCGGGAAGCGAGCCTCCGCGGGAGAAGAGGAGGCAGCCCAGCTGCGTGCGTCTGCACTCACTCCTTGGGCGGAGCCCAGTGAGCCTCCCGTACGGCAGAGCTCCAGCTCTGCTCAGAGGCCCGATCTGGCAGAGTTGCTGGCGTGAGGCTGCTCTGCCCTGGGCGAGCCTTGCCCAGACTGGCCTCGCTGCTAGGCTTCCTGCCCGGGAAGGAGCAGGCTGCGCCAGACAGGCAGACGCTCCTGGCGCCTTCCTGGCCTCAGCTCCACTCCTGCCTTGCCTTTGCACCTAGTCCCCAGGCGTCCTTGCGGAGGGCTTAGGGGCCGGTGGGGTGCACGCTGCCAAGCCCTCCAGCCGTGAGAGCTCTGTCATAGGGAAGGGAATGGCAAGTGCAGGGCTCCTCCAGCGGTCGCTTGGCCGCCCAGACTCAGCACAGCACGGAGAGCACCAGGCTTCCCAGGGCCCCTGGCTGTGGTCTGCAGCCCCACACACCCGGAGGCTGACTCCGTGAGCGCCCAGAAGGTGCCTGACAGACGTCATTTCCCTAGTGCTCTCCCCACCAGCAGAGACGTGTGCAGGTGGTTGGGGCCTGCCCCTGCGTGTCTGGGCTGCCGCCCACAGCCTCCGCTCAGGGGAAGCAGCCCCTGTGCCAAGACCTGCAGGAGGCGCGGGGCGTCCCTGCCTGGAAGCCAAGTGCACGGTCCGCTTGGAAGCGAGCCTCCTTGGGAAGAGTCGAGGGAGCCAAGCCGCGTGCAGCTGCAATCCCGGCTTGGGCCGAGCCGAGTGTGCCTCCAGGACGGCAGAGCTCCAGCTCTGCTCAGAGGCCGGATCTAGTCAAGTGCCTTGCGCGAGGCTGCTCTGCCCTGGGCGAGACTTGCCCAGGCTTGCCTCGCTGCTAGGCTTGCTGCCCGGGAAGGAGCAGGCTGTGCGATGCTGGGAGAGGCCACTGGCGCCTTCCTGGCCTCAGCTCCACTCCTGCCTTGCCTTTGCATCTAGGCCCCGGGCGTCCTTGGGGAAGGCTTAGGAGCCGGTGGCTTGCACACTGCCAAGCCCTCCAGCAGGGAGGCCTCTCGTAGAGGGGAGGGGAGGGCAAGTGCAGGGCTCCACCAGCGGTTGCTTGGCCGCCCAGACTCAGCGCCGCACGGGGAGCACAAGGCTCCCAGGTCCCCTGGCTGTGGTCTGCAGCCCCACACTCCCGGAGGCTGACTCCGTGGGCGCCCAGAAGGTGCCTGACAGACGTCATGTCCCTAGCGCTCTGCTCCCCGGCAGAGACGTGTGCAGGTGGTGGGGCCTGCCCCTGCGTGTCTGGGCTCCCGCCGGCAGCCCCAGCTCCAGGGAAGCAGCCCCTGAGCCAAGACCTGTAGGGGGCGCGGGGCGCCCCCGCCTGGAAGCCTAGTGCACAGCATGCGGGAAGCGAGCCTCCGCGGGAGAAGAGGAGGCAGCCCAGCTGCGTGCGTCTGCACTCACTCCTTGGGCGGAGCCCAGTGAGCCTCCCGTACGGCAGAACTCCAGCTCTGCTCAGAGGCCCGATCTGGCAGAGTTGCTGGCGTGAGGCTGCTCTGCCCTGGGCGAGCCTTGCCCAGACTGGCCTCGCTGCTAGGCTTCCTGCCCGGGAAGGAGCAGGCTGCGCCAGACAGGCAGACGCTCCTGGCGCCTTCCTGGCCTCAGCTCCACTCCTGCCTTGCCTTTGCACCTAGTCCCCAGGCGTCCTTGCGGAGGGCTTAGGGGCCGGTGGGGTGCACGCTGCCAAGCCCTCCAGCCGTGAGAGCTCTGTCATAGGGAAGGGAATGGCAAGTGCAGGGCTCCTCCAGCGGTCGCTTGGCCGCCCAGACTCAGCACAGCACGGAGAGCACCAGGCTTCCCAGGGCCCCTGGCTGTGGTCTGCAGCCCCACACACCCGGAGGCTGACTCCGTGAGCGCCCAGAAGGTGCCTGACAGACGTCATTTCCCTAGTGCTCTCCCCACCAGCAGAGACGTGTGCAGGTGGTTGGGGCCTGCCCCTGCGTGTCTGGGCTGCCGCCCACAGCCTCCGCTCAGGGGAAGCAGCCCCTGTGCCAAGACCTGCAGGAGGCGCGGGGCGTCCCTGCCTGGAAGCCAAGTGCACGGTCCGCTTGGAAGCGAGCCTCCTTGGGAAGAGTCGAGGGAGCCAAGCCGCGTGCAGCTGCAATCCCGGCTTGGGCCGAGCCGAGCGTGCCTCCAGGACGGCAGAGCTCCAGCTCTGCTCAGAGGCCGGATCTAGTCAAGTGCCTTGCGCGAGGCTGCTCTGCCCTGGGCGAGACTTGCCCAGGCTTGCCTCGCTGCTAGGCTTGCTGCCCGGGAAGGAGCAGGCTGTGCGATGCTGGGAGAGGCCACTGGCGCCTTCCTGGCCTCAGCTCCACTCCTGCCTTGCCTTTGCATCTAGGCCCCGGGCGTCCTTGGGGAAGGCTTAGGAGCCGGTGGCTTGCACACTGCCAAGCCCTCCAGCAGTGAGGCCTCTCGTAGAGGGGAGGGGAGGGCAAGTGCAGGGCTCCACCAGCGGTTGCTTGGCCGCCCAGACTCAGCGCCGCACGGGGAGCACAAGGCTCCCAGGTCCCCTGGCTGTGGTCTGCAGCCCCACACTCCCGGAGGCTGACTCCGTGGGCGCCCAGAAGGTGCCTGACAGACGTCATGTCCCTAGAGCTCTGCTCCCCAGCAGAGACGTGTGCAGGTGGTGGGGCCTGCCCCTGCGTGTCTGGGCTCCCGCCGGCAGCCCCAGCTCCAGGGAAGCAGCCCCTGAGCCAAGACGTGTAGGGGGCGCGGGGCGCCCCCGCCTGGAAGCCTAGTGCACAGCATGCGGGAAGCGAGCCTCCTCGGGAGAAGAGGAGGCAGCCCAGCTGCGTGCGTCTGCACTCACTCCTTGGGCGGAGCCCAGTGAGCCTCCAGTACGGCAGAGCTCCAGCTCTGCTCAGAGGCCCGATCTGGCAGAGTTGCTGGCGTGAGGCTGCTCTGCCCTGGGCGAGCCTTGCCCAGACTTGCCTCGCTGCTAGGCTTCCTGCCCGGGAAGGAGCAGGCTGCGCCAGACAGGCAGACGCTCCTGGCGCCTTCCTGGCCTCAGCTCCACTCCTGCCTTGCCTTTGCACCTAGTCCCCAGGCGTCCTTGCGGAGGGCTTAGGGGCCGGTGGGGTGCACGCTGCCAAGCCCTCCAGCCGTGAGAGCTCTGTCATAGGGAAGGGAATGGCAAGTGCAGGGCTCCTCCAGCGGTCGCTTGGCCGCCCAGACTCAGCACAGCACGGAGAGCACCAGGCTTCCCAGGGCCCCTGGCTGTGGTCTGCAGCCCCACACACCCGGAGGCTGACTCCGTGAGCGCCCAGAAGGTGCCTGACAGACGTCATTTCCCTAGTGCTCTCCCCACCAGCAGAGACGTGTGCAGGTGGTTGGGGCCTGCCCCTGCGTGTCTGGGCTGCCGCCCACAGCCTCCGCTCAGGGGAAGCAGCCCCTGTGCCAAGACCTGCAGGAGGCGCGGGGCGTCCCTGCCTGGAAGCCAAGTGCACGGTCCGCTTGGAAGCGAGCCTCCTTGGGAAGAGTCGAGGGAGCCAAGCCGCGTGCAGCTGCAATCCCGGCTTGGGCCGAGCCGAGTGTGCCTCCAGGACGGCAGAGCTCCAGCTCTGCTCAGAGGCCGGATCTAGTCAAGTGCCTTGCGCGAGGCTGCTCTGCCCTGGGCGAGACTTGCCCAGGCTTGCCTCGCTGCTAGGCTTGCTGCCCGGGAAGGAGCAGGCTGTGCGATGCTGGGAGAGGCCACTGGCGCCTTCCTGGCCTCAGCTCCACTCCTGCCTTGCCTTTGCATCTAGGCCCCGGGCGTCCTTGGGGAAGGCTTAGGAGCCGGTGGCTTGCACACTGCCAAGCCCTCCAGCAGGGAGGCCTCTCGTAGAGGGGAGGGGAGGGCAAGTGCAGGGCTCCACCAGCGGTTGCTTGGCCGCCCAGACTCAGCGCCGCACGGGGAGCACAAGGCTCCCAGGTCCCCTGGCTGTGGTCTGCAGCCCCACACTCCCGGAGGCTGACTCCGTGGGCGCCCAGAAGGTGCCTGACAGACGTCATGTCCCTAGCGCTCTGCTCCCCGGCAGAGACGTGTGCAGGTGGTGGGGCCTGCCCCTGCGTGTCTGGGCTCCCGCCGGCAGCCCCAGCTCCAGGGAAGCAGCCCCTGAGCCAAGACCTGTAGGGGGCGCGGGGCGCCCCCGCCTGGAAGCCTAGTGCACAGCATGCGGGAAGCGAGCCTCCGCGGGAGAAGAGGAGGCAGCCCAGCTGCGTGCGTCTGCACTCACTCCTTGGGCGGAGCCCAGTGAGCCTCCCGTACGGCAGAGCTCCAGCTCTGCTCAGAGGCCCGATCTGGCAGAGTTGCTGGCGTGAGGCTGCTCTGCCCTGGGCGAGCCTTGCCCAGACTGGCCTCGCTGCTAGGCTTCCTGCCCGGGAAGGAGCAGGCTGCGCCAGACAGGCAGACGCTCCTGGCGCCTTCCTGGCCTCAGCTCCACTCCTGCCTTGCCTTTGCACCTAGTCCCCAGGCGTCCTTGCGGAGGGCTTAGGGGCCGGTGGGGTGCACGCTGCCAAGCCCTCCAGCCGTGAGAGCTCTGTCATAGGGAAGGGAATGGCAAGTGCAGGGCTCCTCCAGCGGTCGCTTGGCCGCCCAGACTCAGCACAGCACGGAGAGCACCAGGCTTCCCAGGGCCCCTGGCTGTGGTCTGCAGCCCCACACACCCGGAGGCTGACTCCGTGAGCGCCCAGAAGGTGCCTGACAGACGTCATTTCCCTAGTGCTCTCCCCACCAGCAGAGACGTGTGCAGGTGGTTGGGGCCTGCCCCTGCGTGTCTGGGCTGCCGCCCACAGCCTCCGCTCAGGGGAAGCAGCCCCTGTGCCAAGACCTGCAGGAGGCGCGGGGCGTCCCTGCCTGGAAGCCAAGTGCACGGTCCGCTTGGAAGCGAGCCTCCTTGGGAAGAGTCGAGGGAGCCAAGCCGCGTGCAGCTGCAATCCCGGCTTGGGCCGAGCCGAGTGTGCCTCCAGGACGGCAGAGCTCCAGCTCTGCTCAGAGGCCGGATCTAGTCAAGTGCCTTGCGCGAGGCTGCTCTGCCCTGGGCGAGACTTGCCCAGGCTTGCCTCGCTGCTAGGCTTGCTGCCCGGGAAGGAGCAGGCTGTGCGATGCTGGGAGAGGCCACTGGCGCCTTCCTGGCCTCAGCTCCACTCCTGCCTTGCCTTTGCATCTAGGCCCCGGGCGTCCTTGGGGAAGGCTTAGGAGCCGGTGGCTTGCACACTGCCAAGCCCTCCAGCAGGGAGGCCTCTCGTAGAGGGGAGGGGAGGGCAAGTGCAGGGCTCCACCAGCGGTTGCTTGGCCGCCCAGACTCAGCGCCGCACGGGGAGCACAAGGCTCCCAGGTCCCCTGGCTGTGGTCTGCAGCCCCACACTCCCGGAGGCTGACTCCGTGGGCGCCCAGAAGGTGCCTGACAGACGTCATGTCCCTAGCGCTCTGCTCCCCGGCAGAGACGTGTGCAGGTGGTGGGGCCTGCCCCTGCGTGTCTGGGCTCCCGCCGGCAGCCCCAGCTCCAGGGAAGCAGCCCCTGAGCCAAGACCTGTAGGGGGCGCGGGGCGCCCCCGCCTGGAAGCCTAGTGCACAGCATGCGGGAAGCGAGCCTCCGCGGGAGAAGAGGAGGCAGCCCAGCTGCGTGCGTCTGCACTCACTCCTTGGGCGGAGCCCAGTGAGCCTCCCGTACGGCAGAGCTCCAGCTCTGCTCAGAGGCCCGATCTGGCAGAGTTGCTGGCGTGAGGCTGCTCTGCCCTGGGCGAGCCTTGCCCAGACTGGCCTCGCTGCTAGGCTTCCTGCCCGGGAAGGAGCAGGCTGCGCCAGACAGGCAGACGCTCCTGGCGCCTTCCTGGCCTCAGCTCCACTCCTGCCTTGCCTTTGCACCTAGTCCCCAGGCGTCCTTGCGGAGGGCTTAGGGGCCGGTGGGGTGCACGCTGCCAAGCCCTCCAGCCGTGAGAGCTCTGTCATAGGGAAGGGAATGGCAAGTGCAGGGCTCCTCCAGCGGTCGCTTGGCCGCCCAGACTCAGCACAGCACGGAGAGCACCAGGCTTCCCAGGGCCCCTGGCTGTGGTCTGCAGCCCCACACACCCGGAGGCTGACTCCGTGAGCGCCCAGAAGGTGCCTGACAGACGTCATTTCCCTAGTGCTCTCCCCACCAGCAGAGACGTGTGCAGGTGGTTGGGGCCTGCCCCTGCGTGTCTGGGCTGCCGCCCACAGCCTCCGCTCAGGGGAAGCAGCCCCTGTGCCAAGACCTGCAGGAGGCGCGGGGCGTCCCTGCCTGGAAGCCAAGTGCACGGTCCGCTTGGAAGCGAGCCTCCTTGGGAAGAGTCGAGGGAGCCAAGCCGCGTGCAGCTGCAATCCCGGCTTGGGCCGAGCCGAGCGTGCCTCCAGGACGGCAGAGCTCCAGCTCTGCTCAGAGGCCGGATCTAGTCAAGTGCCTTGCGCGAGGCTGCTCTGCCCTGGGCGAGACTTGCCCAGGCTTGCCTCGCTGCTAGGCTTGCTGCCCGGGAAGGAGCAGGCTGTGCGATGCTGGGAGAGGCCACTGGCGCCTTCCTGGCCTCAGCTCCACTCCTGCCTTGCCTTTGCATCTAGGCCCCGGGCGTCCTTGGGGAAGGCTTAGGAGCCGGTGGCTTGCACACTGCCAAGCCCTCCAGCAGTGAGGCCTCTCGTAGAGGGGAGGGGAGGGCAAGTGCAGGGCTCCACCAGCGGTTGCTTGGCCGCCCAGACTCAGCGCCGCACGGGGAGCACAAGGCTCCCAGGTCCCCTGGCTGTGGTCTGCAGCCCCACACTCCCGGAGGCTGACTCCGTGGGCGCCCAGAAGGTGCCTGACAGACGTCATGTCCCTAGAGCTCTGCTCCCCAGCAGAGACGTGTGCAGGTGGTGGGGCCTGCCCCTGCGTGTCTGGGCTCCCGCCGGCAGCCCCAGCTCCAGGGAAGCAGCCCCTGAGCCAAGACGTGTAGGGGGCGCGGGGCGCCCCCGCCTGGAAGCCTAGTGCACAGCATGCGGGAAGCGAGCCTCCTCGGGAGAAGAGGAGGCAGCCCAGCTGCGTGCGTCTGCACTCACTCCTTGGGCGGAGCCCAGTGAGCCTCCAGTACGGCAGAGCTCCAGCTCTGCTCAGAGGCCCGATCTGGCAGAGTTGCTGGCGTGAGGCTGCTCTGCCCTGGGCGAGCCTTGCCCAGACTTGCCTCGCTGCTAGGCTTCCTGCCCGGGAAGGAGCAGGCTGCGCCAGACAGGCAGACGCTCCTGGCGCCTTCCTGGCCTCAGCTCCACTCCTGCCTTGCCTTTGCACCTAGTCCCCAGGCGTCCTTGCGGAGGGCTTAGGGGCCGGTGGGGTGCACGCTGCCAAGCCCTCCAGCCGTGAGAGCTCTGTCATAGGGAAGGGAATGGCAAGTGCAGGGCTCCTCCAGCGGTCGCTTGGCCGCCCAGACTCAGCACAGCACGGAGAGCACCAGGCTTCCCAGGGCCCCTGGCTGTGGTCTGCAGCCCCACACACCCGGAGGCTGACTCCGTGAGCGCCCAGAAGGTGCCTGACAGACGTCATTTCCCTAGTGCTCTCCCCACCAGCAGAGACGTGTGCAGGTGGTTGGGGCCTGCCCCTGCGTGTCTGGGCTGCCGCCCACAGCCTCCGCTCAGGGGAAGCAGCCCCTGTGCCAAGACCTGCAGGAGGCGCGGGGCGTCCCTGCCTGGAAGCCAAGTGCACGGTCCGCTTGGAAGCGAGCCTCCTTGGGAAGAGTCGAGGGAGCCAAGCCGCGTGCAGCTGCAATCCCGGCTTGGGCCGAGCCGAGTGTGCCTCCAGGACGGCAGAGCTCCAGCTCTGCTCAGAGGCCGGATCTAGTCAAGTGCCTTGCGCGAGGCTGCTCTGCCCTGGGCGAGACTTGCCCAGGCTTGCCTCGCTGCTAGGCTTGCTGCCCGGGAAGGAGCAGGCTGTGCGATGCTGGGAGAGGCCACTGGCGCCTTCCTGGCCTCAGCTCCACTCCTGCCTTGCCTTTGCATCTAGGCCCCGGGCGTCCTTGGGGAAGGCTTAGGAGCCGGTGGCTTGCACACTGCCAAGCCCTCCAGCAGGGAGGCCTCTCGTAGAGGGGAGGGGAGGGCAAGTGCAGGGCTCCACCAGCGGTTGCTTGGCCGCCCAGACTCAGCGCCGCACGGGGAGCACAAGGCTCCCAGGTCCCCTGGCTGTGGTCTGCAGCCCCACACTCCCGGAGGCTGACTCCGTGGGCGCCCAGAAGGTGCCTGACAGACGTCATGTCCCTAGCGCTCTGCTCCCCGGCAGAGACGTGTGCAGGTGGTGGGGCCTGCCCCTGCGTGTCTGGGCTCCCGCCGGCAGCCCCAGCTCCAGGGAAGCAGCCCCTGAGCCAAGACCTGTAGGGGGCGCGGGGCGCCCCCGCCTGGAAGCCTAGTGCACAGCATGCGGGAAGCGAGCCTCCGCGGGAGAAGAGGAGGCAGCCTAGCTGCGTGCGTCTGCACTCACTCCTTGGGCGGAGCCCAGTGAGCCTCCCGTACGGCAGAACTCCAGCTCTGCTCAGAGGCCCGATCTGGCAGAGTTGCTGGCGTGAGGCTGCTCTGCCCTGGGCGAGCCTTGCCCAGACTGGCCTCGCTGCTAGGCTTCCTGCCCGGGAAGGAGCAGGCTGCGCCAGACAGGCAGACGCTCCTGGCGCCTTCCTGGCCTCAGCTCCACTCCTGCCTTGCCTTTGCACCTAGTCCCCAGGCGTCCTTGCGGAGGGCTTAGGGGCCGGTGGGGTGCACGCTGCCAAGCCCTCCAGCCGTGAGAGCTCTGTCATAGGGAAGGGAATGGCAAGTGCAGGGCTCCTCCAGCGGTCGCTTGGCCGCCCAGACTCAGCACAGCACGGAGAGCACCAGGCTTCCCAGGGCCCCTGGCTGTGGTCTGCAGCCCCACACACCCGGAGGCTGACTCCGTGAGCGCCCAGAAGGTGCCTGACAGACGTCATTTCCCTAGTGCTCTCCCCACCAGCAGAGACGTGTGCAGGTGGTTGGGGCCTGCCCCTGCGTGTCTGGGCTGCCGCCCACAGCCTCCGCTCAGGGGAAGCAGCCCCTGTGCCAAGACCTGCAGGAGGCGCGGGGCGTCCCTGCCTGGAAGCCAAGTGCACGGTCCGCTTGGAAGCGAGCCTCCTTGGGAAGAGTCGAGGGAGCCAAGCCGCGTGCAGCTGCAATCCCGGCTTGGGCCGAGCCGAGCGTGCCTCCAGGACGGCAGAGCTCCAGCTCTGCTCAG
Organism: Budorcas taxicolor; assembly: GCF_023091745.1. Lineage (NCBI taxonomy): Eukaryota > Metazoa > Chordata > Mammalia > Artiodactyla > Bovidae > Budorcas > Budorcas taxicolor. Next base: position 90,121 of record NW_026291507.1, read on the forward strand.
AGGCCGGATCTAGTCAAGTGCCTTGCGCGAGGCTGCTCTGCCCTGGGCGAGACTTGCCCAGGCTTGCCTCGCTGCTAGGCTTGCTGCCCGGGAAGGAGCAGGCTGTGCGATGCTGGGAGAGGCCACTGGCGCCTTCCTGGCCTCAGCTCCACTCCTGCCTTGCCTTTGCATCTAGGCCCCGGGCGTCCTTGGGGAAGGCTTAGGAGCCGGTGGCTTGCACACTGCCAAGCCCTCCAGCAGGGAGGCCTCTCGTAGAGGGGAGGGGAGGGCAAGTGCAGGGCTCCACCAGCGGTTGCTTGGCCGCCCAGACTCAGCGCCGCACGGGGAGCACAAGGCTCCCAGGTCCCCTGGCTGTGGTCTGCAGCCCCACACTCCCGGAGGCTGACTCCGTGGGCGCCCAGAAGGTGCCTGACAGACGTCATGTCCCTAGCGCTCTGCTCCCCGGCAGAGACGTGTGCAGGTGGTGGGGCCTGCCCCTGCGTGTCTGGGCTCCCGCCGGCAGCCCCAGCTCCAGGGAAGCAGCCCCTGAGCCAAGACCTGTAGGGGGCGCGGGGCGCCCCCGCCTGGAAGCCTAGTGCACAGCATGCGGGAAGCGAGCCTCCTCGGGAGAAGAGGAGGCAGCCCAGCTGCGTGCGTCTGCACTCACTCCTTGGGCGGAGCCCAGTGAGCCTCCAGTACGGCAGAGCTCCAGCTCTGCTCAGAGGCCCGATCTGGCAGAGTTGCTGGCGTGAGGCTGCTCTGCCCTGGGCGAGCCTTGCCCAGACTTGCCTCGCTGCTAGGCTTCCTGCCCGGGAAGGAGCAGGCTGCGCCAGACAGGCAGACGCTCCTGGCGCCTTCCTGGCCTCAGCTCCACTCCTGCCTTGCCTTTGCACCTAGTCCCCAGGCGTCCTTGCGGAGGGCTTAGGGGCCGGTGGGGTGCACGCTGCCAAGCCCTCCAGCCGTGAGAGCTCTGTCATAGGGAAGGGAATGGCAAGTGCAGGGCTCCTCCAGCGGTCGCTTGGCCGCCCAGACTCAGCACAGCACGGAGAGCACCAGGCTTCCCAGGGCCCCTGGCTGTGGTCTGCAGCCCCACACACCCGGAGGCTGACTCCGTGAGCGCCCAGAAGGTGCCTGACAGACGTCATTTCCCTAGTGCTCTCCCCACCAGCAGAGACGTGTGCAGGTGGTTGGGGCCTGCCCCTGCGTGTCTGGGCTGCCGCCCACAGCCTCCGCTCAGGGGAAGCAGCCCCTGTGCCAAGACCTGCAGGAGGCGCGGGGCGTCCCTGCCTGGAAGCCAAGTGCACGGTCCGCTTGGAAGCGAGCCTCCTTGGGAAGAGTCGAGGGAGCCAAGCCGCGTGCAGCTGCAATCCCGGCTTGGGCCGAGCCGAGCGTGCCTCCAGGACGGCAGAGCTCCAGCTCTGCTCAGAGGCCGGATCTAGTCAAGTGCCTTGCGCGAGGCTGCTCTGCCCTGGGCGAGACTTGCCCAGGCTTGCCTCGCTGCTAGGCTTGCTGCCCGGGAAGGAGCAGGCTGTGCGATGCTGGGAGAGGCCACTGGCGCCTTCCTGGCCTCAGCTCCACTCCTGCCTTGCCTTTGCATCTAGGCCCCGGGCGTCCTTGGGGAAGGCTTAGGAGCCGGTGGCTTGCACACTGCCAAGCCCTCCAGCAGGGAGGCCTCTCGTAGAGGGGAGGGGAGGGCAAGTGCAGGGCTCCACCAGCGGTTGCTTGGCCGCCCAGACTCAGCGCCGCACGGGGAGCACAAGGCTCCCAGGTCCCCTGGCTGTGGTCTGCAGCCCCACACTCCCGGAGGCTGACTCCGTGGGCGCCCAGAAGGTGCCTGACAGACGTCATGTCCCTAGCGCTCTGCTCCCCGGCAGAGACGTGTGCAGGTGGTGGGGCCTGCCCCTGCGTGTCTGGGCTCCCGCCGGCAGCCCCAGCTCCAGGGAAGCAGCCCCTGAGCCAAGACCTGTAGGGGGCGCGGGGCGCCCCCGCCTGGAAGCCTAGTGCACAGCATGCGGGAAGCGAGCCTCCGCGGGAGAAGAGGAGGCAGCCCAGCTGCGTGCGTCTGCACTCACTCCTTGGGCGGAGCCCAGTGAGCCTCCCGTACGGCAGAGCTCCAGCTCTGCTCAGAGGCCCGATCTGGCAGAGTTGCTGGCGTGAGGCTGCTCTGCCCTGGGCGAGCCTTGCCCAGACTGGCCTCGCTGCTAGGCTTCCTGCCCGGGAAGGAGCAGGCTGCGCCAGACAGGCAGACGCTCCTGGCGCCTTCCTGGCCTCAGCTCCACTCCTGCCTTGCCTTTGCACCTAGTCCCCAGGCGTCCTTGCGGAGGGCTTAGGGGCCGGTGGGGTGCACGCTGCCAAGCCCTCCAGCCGTGAGAGCTCTGTCATAGGGAAGGGAATGGCAAGTGCAGGGCTCCTCCAGCGGTCGCTTGGCCGCCCAGACTCAGCACAGCACGGAGAGCACCAGGCTTCCCAGGGCCCCTGGCTGTGGTCTGCAGCCCCACACACCCGGAGGCTGACTCCGTGAGCGCCCAGAAGGTGCCTGACAGACGTCATTTCCCTAGTGCTCTCCCCACCAGCAGAGACGTGTGCAGGTGGTTGGGGCCTGCCCCTGCGTGTCTGGGCTGCCGCCCACAGCCTCCGCTCAGGGGAAGCAGCCCCTGTGCCAAGACCTGCAGGAGGCGCGGGGCGTCCCTGCCTGGAAGCCAAGTGCACGGTCCGCTTGGAAGCGAGCCTCCTTGGGAAGAGTCGAGGGAGCCAAGCCGCGTGCAGCTGCAATCCCGGCTTGGGCCGAGCCGAGTGTGCCTCCAGGACGGCAGAGCTCCAGCTCTGCTCAGAGGCCGGATCTAGTCAAGTGCCTTGCGCGAGGCTGCTCTGCCCTGGGCGAGACTTGCCCAGGCTTGCCTCGCTGCTAGGCTTGCTGCCCGGGAAGGAGCAGGCTGTGCGATGCTGGGAGAGGCCACTGGCGCCTTCCTGGCCTCAGCTCCACTCCTGCCTTGCCTTTGCATCTAGGCCCCGGGCGTCCTTGGGGAAGGCTTAGGAGCCGGTGGCTTGCACACTGCCAAGCCCTCCAGCAGGGAGGCCTCTCGTAGAGGGGAGGGGAGGGCAAGTGCAGGGCTCCACCAGCGGTTGCTTGGCCGCCCAGACTCAGCGCCGCACGGGGAGCACAAGGCTCCCAGGTCCCCTGGCTGTGGTCTGCAGCCCCACACTCCCGGAGGCTGACTCCGTGGGCGCCCAGAAGGTGCCTGACAGACGTCATGTCCCTAGCGCTCTGCTCCCCGGCAGAGACGTGTGCAGGTGGTCGGGCCTGTCCCTGCGTGTCTGGGCTCCCGCCCGCAGCCCCAGCTCCAGGGAAGCAGCCCCTGAGCCAAGACCTGTAGGGGGCGCGGGGCGCCCCCGCCTGGAAGCCTAGTGCACAGCATGCGGGAAGCGAGCCTCCTCGGGAGAAGAGGAGGCAGCCCAGCTGCGTGCGTCTGCACTCACTCCTTGGGCGGAGCCCAGTGAGCCTCCAGTACGGCAGAGCTCCAGCTCTGCTCAGAGGCCCGATCTGGCAGAGTTGCTGGCGTGAGGCTGCTCTGCCCTGGGCGAGCCTTGCCCAGACTTGCCTCGCTGCTAGGCTTCCTGCCCGGGAAGGAGCAGGCTGCGCCAGACAGGCAGACGCTCCTGGCGCCTTCCTGGCCTCAGCTCCACTCCTGCCTTGCCTTTGCACCTAGTCCCCAGGCGTCCTTGCGGAGGGCTTAGGGGCCGGTGGGGTGCACGCTGCCAAGCCCTCCAGCCGTGAGAGCTCTGTCATAGGGAAGGGAATGGCAAGTGCAGGGCTCCTCCAGCGGTCGCTTGGCCGCCCAGACTCAGCACAGCACGGAGAGCACCAGGCTTCCCAGGGCCCCTGGCTGTGGTCTGCAGCCCCACACACCCGGAGGCTGACTCCGTGAGCGCCCAGAAGGTGCCTGACAGACGTCATTTCCCTAGTGCTCTCCCCACCAGCAGAGACGTGTGCAGGTGGTTGGGGCCTGCCCCTGCGTGTCTGGGCTGCCGCCCACAGCCTCCGCTCAGGGGAAGCAGCCCCTGTGCCAAGACCTGCAGGAGGCGCGGGGCGTCCCTGCCTGGAAGCCAAGTGCACGGTCCGCTTGGAAGCGAGCCTCCTTGGGAAGAGTCGAGGGAGCCAAGCCGCGTGCAGCTGCAATCCCGGCTTGGGCCGAGCCGAGCGTGCCTCCAGGACGGCAGAGCTCCAGCTCTGCTCAGAGGCCGGATCTAGTCAAGTGCCTTGCGCGAGGCTGCTCTGCCCTGGGCGAGACTTGCCCAGGCTTGCCTCGCTGCTAGGCTTGCTGCCCGGGAAGGAGCAGGCTGTGCGATGCTGGGAGAGGCCACTGGCGCCTTCCTGGCCTCAGCTCCACTCCTGCCTTGCCTTTGCATCTAGGCCCCGGGCGTCCTTGGGGAAGGCTTAGGAGCCGGTGGCTTGCACACTGCCAAGCCCTCCAGCAGGGAGGCCTCTCGTAGAGGGGAGGGGAGGGCAAGTGCAGGGCTCCACCAGCGGTTGCTTGGCCGCCCAGACTCAGCGCCGCACGGGGAGCACAAGGCTCCCAGGTCCCCTGGCTGTGGTCTGCAGCCCCACACTCCCGGAGGCTGACTCCGTGGGCGCCCAGAAGGTGCCTGACAGACGTCATGTCCCTAGAGCTCTGCTCCCCAGCAGAGACGTGTGCAGGTGGTGGGGCCTGCCCCTGCGTGTCTGGGCTCCCGCCGGCAGCCCCAGCTCCAGGGAAGCAGCCCCTGAGCCAAGACCTGTAGGGGGCGCGGGGCGCCCCCGCCTGGAAGCCTAGTGCACAGCATGCGGGAAGCGAGCCTCCGCGGGAGAAGAGGAGGCAGCCCAGCTGCGTGCGTCTGCACTCACTCCTTGGGCGGAGCCCAGTGAGCCTCCAGTACGGCAGAGCTCCAGCTCTGCTCAGAGGCCCGATCTGGCAGAGTTGCTGGCGTGAGGCTGCTCTGCCCTGGGCGAGCCTTGCCCAGACTTGCCTCGCTGCTAGGCTTCCTGCCCGGGAAGGAGCAGGCTGCGCCAGACAGGCAGACGCTCCTGGCGCCTTCCTGGCCTCAGCTCCACTCCTGCCTTGCCTTTGCACCTAGTCCCCAGGCGTCCTTGCGGAGGGCTTAGGGGCCGGTGGGGTGCACGCTGCCAAGCCCTCCAGCCGTGAGAGCTCTGTCATAGGGAAGGGAATGGCAAGTGCAGGGCTCCTCCAGCGGTCGCTTGGCCGCCCAGACTCAGCACAGCACGGAGAGCACCAGGCTTCCCAGGGCCCCTGGCTGTGGTCTGCAGCCCCACACACCCGGAGGCTGACTCCGTGAGCGCCCAGAAGGTGCCTGACAGACGTCATTTCCCTAGTGCTCTCCCCACCAGCAGAGACGTGTGCAGGTGGTTGGGGCCTGCCCCTGCGTGTCTGGGCTGCCGCCCACAGCCTCCGCTCAGGGGAAGCAGCCCCTGTGCCAAGACCTGCAGGAGGCGCGGGGCGTCCCTGCCTGGAAGCCAAGTGCACGGTCCGCTTGGAAGCGAGCCTCCTTGGGAAGAGTCGAGGGAGCCAAGCCGCGTGCAGCTGCAATCCCGGCTTGGGCCGAGCCGAGTGTGCCTCCAGGACGGCAGAGCTCCAGCTCTGCTCAGAGGCCGGATCTAGTCAAGTGCCTTGCGCGAGGCTGCTCTGCCCTGGGCGAGACTTGCCCAGGCTTGCCTCGCTGCTAGGCTTGCTGCCCGGGAAGGAGCAGGCTGTGCGATGCTGGGAGAGGCCACTGGCGCCTTCCTGGCCTCAGCTCCACTCCTGCCTTGCCTTTGCATCTAGGCCCCGGGCGTCCTTGGGGAAGGCTTAGGAGCCGGTGGCTTGCACACTGCCAAGCCCTCCAGCAGGGAGGCCTCTCGTAGAGGGGAGGGGAGGGCAAGTGCAGGGCTCCACCAGCGGTTGCTTGGCCGCCCAGACTCAGCGCCGCACGGGGAGCACAAGGCTCCCAGGTCCCCTGGCTGTGGTCTGCAGCCCCACACTCCCGGAGGCTGACTCCGTGGGCGCCCAGAAGGTGCCTGACAGACGTCATGTCCCTAGCGCTCTGCTCCCCGGCAGAGACGTGTGCAGGTGGTGGGGCCTGCCCCTGCGTGTCTGGGCTCCCGCCGGCAGCCCCAGCTCCAGGGAAGCAGCCCCTGAGCCAAGACCTGTAGGGGGCGCGGGGCGCCCCCGCCTGGAAGCCTAGTGCACAGCATGCGGGAAGCGAGCCTCCTCGGGAGAAGAGGAGGCAGCCCAGCTGCGTGCGTCTGCACTCACTCCTTGGGCGGAGCCCAGTGAGCCTCCAGTACGGCAGAGCTCCAGCTCTGCTCAGAGGCCCGATCTGGCAGAGTTGCTGGCGTGAGGCTGCTCTGCCCTGGGCGAGCCTTGCCCAGACTGGCCTCGCTGCTAGGCTTCCTGCCCGGGAAGGAGCAGGCTGCGCCAGACAGGCAGACGCTCCTGGCGCCTTCCTGGCCTCAGCTCCACTCCTGCCTTGCCTTTGCACCTAGTCCCCAGGCGTCCTTGCGGAGGGCTTAGGGGCCGGTGGGGTGCACGCTGCCAAGCCCTCCAGCCGTGAGAGCTCTGTCATAGGGAAGGGAATGGCAAGTGCAGGGCTCCTCCAGCGGTCGCTTGGCCGCCCAGACTCAGCACAGCACGGAGAGCACCAGGCTTCCCAGGGCCCCTGGCTGTGGTCTGCAGCCCCACACACCCGGAGGCTGACTCCGTGAGCGCCCAGAAGGTGCCTGACAGACGTCATTTCCCTAGTGCTCTCCCCACCAGCAGAGACGTGTGCAGGTGGTTGGGGCCTGCCCCTGCGTGTCTGGGCTGCCGCCCACAGCCTCCGCTCAGGGGAAGCAGCCCCTGTGCCAAGACCTGCAGGAGGCGCGGGGCGTCCCTGCCTGGAAGCCAAGTGCACGGTCCGCTTGGAAGCGAGCCTCCTTGGGAAGAGTCGAGGGAGCCAAGCCGCGTGCAGCTGCAATCCCGGCTTGGGCCGAGCCGAGTGTGCCTCCAGGACGGCAGAGCTCCAGCTCTGCTCAGAGGCCGGATCTAGTCAAGTGCCTTGCGCGAGGCTGCTCTGCCCTGGGCGAGACTTGCCCAGGCTTGCCTCGCTGCTAGGCTTGCTGCCCGGGAAGGAGCAGGCTGTGCGATGCTGGGAGAGGCCACTGGCGCCTTCCTGGCCTCAGCTCCACTCCTGCCTTGCCTTTGCATCTAGGCCCCGGGCGTCCTTGGGGAAGGCTTAGGAGCCGGTGGCTTGCACACTGCCAAGCCCTCCAGCAGGGAGGCCTCTCGTAGAGGGGAGGGGAGGGCAAGTGCAGGGCTCCACCAGCGGTTGCTTGGCCGCCCAGACTCAGCGCCGCACGGGGAGCACAAGGCTCCCAGGTCCCCTGGCTGTGGTCTGCAGCCCCACACTCCCGGAGGCTGACTCCGTGGGCGCCCAGAAGGTGCCTGACAGACGTCATGTCCCTAGAGCTCTGCTCCCCAGCAGAGACGTGTGCAGGTGGTGGGGCCTGCCCCTGCGTGTCTGGGCTCCCGCCGGCAGCCCCAGCTCCAGGGAAGCAGCCCCTGAGCCAAGACCTGTAGGGGGCGCGGGGCGCCCCCGCCTGGAAGCCTAGTGCACAGCATGCGGGAAGCGAGCCTCCGCGGGAGAAGAGGAGGCAGCCCAGCTGCGTGCGTCTGCACTCACTCCTTGGGCGGAGCCCAGTGAGCCTCCAGTACGGCAGAGCTCCAGCTCTGCTCAGAGGCCCGATCTGGCAGAGTTGCTGGCGTGAGGCTGCTCTGCCCTGGGCGAGCCTTGCCCAGACTTGCCTCGCTGCTAGGCTTCCTGCCCGGGAAGGAGCAGGCTGCGCCAGACAGGCAGACGCTCCTGGCGCCTTCCTGGCCTCAGCTCCACTCCTGCCTTGCCTTTGCACCTAGTCCCCAGGCGTCCTTGCGGAGGGCTTAGGGGCCGGTGGGGTGCACGCTGCCAAGCCCTCCAGCCGTGAGAGCTCTGTCATAGGGAAGGGAATGGCAAGTGCAGGGCTCCTCCAGCGGTCGCTTGGCCGCCCAGACTCAGCACAGCACGGAGAGCACCAGGCTTCCCAGGGCCCCTGGCTGTGGTCTGCAGCCCCACACACCCGGAGGCTGACTCCGTGAGCGCCCAGAAGGTGCCTGACAGACGTCATTTCCCTAGTGCTCTCCCCACCAGCAGAGACGTGTGCAGGTGGTTGGGGCCTGCCCCTGCGTGTCTGGGCTGCCGCCCACAGCCTCCGCTCAGGGGAAGCAGCCCCTGTGCCAAGACCTGCAGGAGGCGCGGGGCGTCCCTGCCTGGAAGCCAAGTGCACGGTCCGCTTGGAAGCGAGCCTCCTTGGGAAGAGTCGAGGGAGCCAAGCCGCGTGCAGCTGCAATCCCGGCTTGGGCCGAGCCGAGTGTGCCTCCAGGACGGCAGAGCTCCAGCTCTGCTCAGAGGCCGGATCTAGTCAAGTGCCTTGCGCGAGGCTGCTCTGCCCTGGGCGAGACTTGCCCAGGCTTGCCTCGCTGCTAGGCTTGCTGCCCGGGAAGGAGCAGGCTGTGCGATGCTGGGAGAGGCCACTGGCGCCTTCCTGGCCTCAGCTCCACTCCTGCCTTGCCTTTGCATCTAGGCCCCGGGCGTCCTTGGGGAAGGCTTAGGAGCCGGTGGCTTGCACACTGCCAAGCCCTCCAGCAGGGAGGCCTCTCGTAGAGGGGAGGGGAGGGCAAGTGCAGGGCTCCACCAGCGGTTGCTTGGCCGCCCAGACTCAGCGCCGCACGGGGAGCACAAGGCTCCCAGGTCCCCTGGCTGTGGTCTGCAGCCCCACACTCCCGGAGGCTGACTCCGTGGGCGCCCAGAAGGTGCCTGACAGACGTCATGTCCCTAGCGCTCTGCTCCCCGGCAGAGACGTGTGCAGGTGGTGGGGCCTGCCCCTGCGTGTCTGGGCTCCCGCCGGCAGCCCCAGCTCCAGGGAAGCAGCCCCTGAGCCAAGACCTGTAGGGGGCGCGGGGCGCCCCCGCCTGGAAGCCTAGTGCACAGCATGCGGGAAGCGAGCCTCCTCGGGAGAAGAGGAGGCAGCCCAGCTGCGTGCGTCTGCACTCACTCCTTGGGCGGAGCCCAGTGAGCCTCCAGTACGGCAGAGCTCCAGCTCTGCTCAGAGGCCCGATCTGGCAGAGTTGCTGGCGTGAGGCTGCTCTGCCCTGGGCGAGCCTTGCCCAGACTGGCCTCGCTGCTAGGCTTCCTGCCCGGGAAGGAGCAGGCTGCGCCAGACAGGCAGACGCTCCTGGCGCCTTCCTGGCCTCAGCTCCACTCCTGCCTTGCCTTTGCACCTAGTCCCCAGGCGTCCTTGCGGAGGGCTTAGGGGCCGGTGGGGTGCACGCTGCCAAGCCCTCCAGCCGTGAGAGCTCTGTCATAGGGAAGGGAATGGCAAGTGCAGGGCTCCTCCAGCGGTCGCTTGGCCGCCCAGACTCAGCACAGCACGGAGAGCACCAGGCTTCCCAGGGCCCCTGGCTGTGGTCTGCAGCCCCACACACCCGGAGGCTGACTCCGTGAGCGCCCAGAAGGTGCCTGACAGACGTCATTTCCCTAGTGCTCTCCCCACCAGCAGAGACGTGTGCAGGTGGTTGGGGCCTGCCCCTGCGTGTCTGGGCTGCCGCCCACAGCCTCCGCTCAGGGGAAGCAGCCCCTGTGCCAAGACCTGCAGGAGGCGCGGGGCGTCCCTGCCTGGAAGCCAAGTGCACGGTCCGCTTGGAAGCGAGCCTCCTTGGGAAGAGTCGAGGGAGCCAAGCCGCGTGCAGCTGCAATCCCGGCTTGGGCCGAGCCGAGTGTGCCTCCAGGACGGCAGAGCTCCAGCTCTGCTCAGAGGCCGGATCTAGTCAAGTGCCTTGCGCGAGGCTGCTCTGCCCTGGGCGAGACTTGCCCAGGCTTGCCTCGCTGCTAGGCTTGCTGCCCGGGAAGGAGCAGGCTGTGCGATGCTGGGAGAGGCCACTGGCGCCTTCCTGGCCTCAGCTCCACTCCTGCCTTGCCTTTGCATCTAGGCCCCGGGCGTCCTTGGGGAAGGCTTAGGAGCCGGTGGCTTGCACACTGCCAAGCCCTCCAGCAGGGAGGCCTCTCGTAGAGGGGAGGGGAGGGCAAGTGCAGGGCTCCACCAGCGGTTGCTTGGCCGCCCAGACTCAGCGCCGCACGGGGAGCACAAGGCTCCCAGGTCCCCTGGCTGTGGTCTGCAGCCCCACACTCCCGGAGGCTGACTCCGTGGGCGCCCAGAAGGTGCCTGACAGACGTCATGTCCCTAGAGCTCTGCTCCCCAGCAGAGACGTGTGCAGGTGGTGGGGCCTGCCCCTGCGTGTCTGGGCTCCCGCCGGCAGCCCCAGCTCCAGGGAAGCAGCCCCTGAGCCAAGACCTGTAGGGGGCGCGGGGCGCCCCCGCCTGGAAGCCTAGTGCACAGCATGCGGGAAGCGAGCCTCCTCGGGAGAAGAGGAGGCAGCCCAGCTGCGTGCGTCTGCACTCACTCCTTGGGCGGAGCCCAGTGAGCCTCCAGTACGGCAGAGCTCCAGCTCTGCTCAGAGGCCCGATCTGGCAGAGTTGCTGGCGTGAGGCTGCTCTGCCCTGGGCGAGCCTTGCCCAGACTTGCCTCGCTGCTAGGCTTCCTGCCCGGGAAGGAGCAGGCTGCGCCAGACAGGCAGACGCTCCTGGCGCCTTCCTGGCCTCAGCTCCACTCCTGCCTTGCCTTTGCACCTAGTCCCCAGGCGTCCTTGCGGAGGGCTTAGGGGCCGGTGGGGTGCACGCTGCCAAGCCCTCCAGCCGTGAGAGCTCTGTCATAGGGAAGGGAATGGCAAGTGCAGGGCTCCTCCAGCGGTCGCTTGGCCGCCCAGACTCAGCACAGCACGGAGAGCACCAGGCTTCCCAGGGCCCCTGGCTGTGGTCTGCAGCCCCACACACCCGGAGGCTGACTCCGTGAGCGCCCAGAAGGTGCCTGACAGACGTCATTTCCCTAGTGCTCTCCCCACCAGCAGAGACGTGTGCAGGTGGTTGGGGCCTGCCCCTGCGTGTCTGGGCTGCCGCCCACAGCCTCCGCTCAGGGGAAGCAGCCCCTGTGCCAAGACCTGCAGGAGGCGCGGGGCGTCCCTGCCTGGAAGCCAAGTGCACGGTCCGCTTGGAAGCGAGCCTCCTTGGGAAGAGTCGAGGGAGCCAAGCCGCGTGCAGCTGCAATCCCGGCTTGGGCCGAGCCGAGCGTGCCTCCAGGACGGCAGAGCTCCAGCTCTGCTCAGAGGCCGGATCTAGTCAAGTGCCTTGCGCGAGGCTGCTCTGCCCTGGGCGAGACTTGCCCAGGCTTGCCTCGCTGCTAGGCTTGCTGCCCGGGAAGGAGCAGGCTGTGCGATGCTGGGAGAGGCCACTGGCGCCTTCCTGGCCTCAGCTCCACTCCTGCCTTGCCTTTGCATCTAGGCCCCGGGCGTCCTTGGGGAAGGCTTAGGAGCCGGTGGCTTGCACACTGCCAAGCCCTCCAGCAGGGAGGCCTCTCGTATAGGGGAGGGGAGGGCAAGTGCAGGGCTCCACCAGCGGTTGCTTGGCCGCCCAGACTCAGCGCCGCACGGGGAGCACAAGGCTCCCAGGTCCCCTGGCTGTGGTCTGCAGCCCCACACTCCCGGAGGCTGACTCCGTGGGCGCCCAGAAGGTGCCTGACAGACGTCATGTCCCTAGCGCTCTGCTCCCCGGCAGAGACGTGTGCAGGTGGTGGGGCCTGCCCCTGCGTGTCTGGGCTCCCGCCGGCAGCCCCAGCTCCAGGGAAGCAGCCCCTGAGCCAAGACGTGTAGGGGGCGCGGGGCGCCCCCGCCTGGAAGCCTAGTGCACAGCATGCGGGAAGCGAGCCTCCGCGGGAGAAGAGGAGGCAGCCCAGCTGCGTGCGTCTGCACTCACTCCTTGGGCGGAGCCCAGTGAGCCTCCCGTACGGCAGAGCTCCAGCTCTGCTCAGAGGCCCGATCTGGCAGAGTTGCTGGCGTGAGGCTGCTCTGCCCTGGGCGAGCCTTGCCCAGACTGGCCTCGCTGCTAGGCTTCCTGCCCGGGAAGGAGCAGGCTGCGCCAGACAGGCAGACGCTCCTGGCGCCTTCCTGGCCTCAGCTCCACTCCTGCCTTGCCTTTGCACCTAGTCCCCAGGCGTCCTTGCGGAGGGCTTAGGGGCCGGTGGGGTGCACGCTGCCAAGCCCTCCAGCCGTGAGAGCTCTGTCATAGGGAAGGGAATGGCAAGTGCAGGGCTCCTCCAGCGGTCGCTTGGCCGCCCAGACTCAGCACAGCACGGAGAGCACCAGGCTTCCCAGGGCCCCTGGCTGTGGTCTGCAGCCCCACACACCCGGAGGCTGACTCCGTGAGCGCCCAGAAGGTGCCTGACAGACGTCATTTCCCTAGTGCTCTCCCCACCAGCAGAGACGTGTGCAGGTGGTTGGGGCCTGCCCCTGCGTGTCTGGGCTGCCGCCCACAGCCTCCGCTCAGGGGAAGCAGCCCCTGTGCCAAGACCTGCAGGAGGCGCGGGGCGTCCCTGCCTGGAAGCCAAGTGCACGGTCCGCTTGGAAGCAAGCCTCCTTGGGAAGAGTCGAGGGAGCCAAGCCGCGTGCAGCTGCAATCCCGGCTTGGGCCGAGCCGAGTGTGCCTCCAGGACGGCAGAGCTCCAGCTCTGCTCAGAGGCCCGATCTAGTCAAGTGCCTTGCGCGAGGCTGCTCTGCCCTGGGCGAGACTTGCCCAGGCTTGCCTCGCTGCTAGGCTTGCTGCCCGGGAAGGAGCAGGCTGTGCGATGCTGGGAGAGGCCACTGGCGCCTTCCTGGCCTCAGCTCCACTCCTGCCTTGCCTTTGCATCTAGGCCCCGGGCGTCCTTGGGGAAGGCTTAGGAGCCGGTGGCTTGCACACTGCCAAGCCCTCCAGCAGGGAGGCCTCTCGTAGAGGGGAGGGGAGGGCAAGTGCAGGGCTCCACCAGCGGTTGCTTGGCCGCCCAGACTCAGCGCCGCACGGGGAGCACAAGGCTCCCAGGTCCCCTGGCTGTGGTCTGCAGCCCCACACTCCCGGAGGCTGACTCCGTGGGCGCCCAGAAGGTGCCTGACAGACGTCATGTCCCTAGCGCTCTGCTCCCCGGCAGAGACGTGTGCAGGTGGTGGGGCCTGCCCCTGCGTGTCTGGGCTCCCGCCGGCAGCCCCAGCTCCAGGGAAGCAGCCCCTGAGCCAAGACGTGTAGGGGGCGCGGGGCGCCCCCGCCTGGAAGCCTAGTGCACAGCATGCGGGAAGCGAGCCTCCGCGGGAGAAGAGGAGGCAGCCCAGCTGCGTGCGTCTGCACTCACTCCTTGGGCGGAGCCCAGTGAGCCTCCCGTACGGCAGAACTCCAGCTCTGCTCAGAGGCCCGATCTGGCAGAGTTGCTGGCGTGAGGCTGCTCTGCCCTGGGCGAGCCTTGCCCAGACTGGCCTCGCTGCTAGGCTTCCTGCCCGGGAAGGAGCAGGCTGCGCCAGACAGGCAGACGCTCCTGGCGCCTTCCTGGCCTCAGCTCCACTCCTGCCTTGCCTTTGCACCTAGTCCCCAGGCGTCCTTGCGGAGGGTTTAGGGGCCGGTGGGGTGCACGCTGCCAAGCCCTCCAGCCGTGAGAGCTCTGTCATAGGGAAGGGAATGGCAAGTGCAGGGCTCCTCCAGCGGTCGCTTGGCCGCCCAGACTCAGCACAGCACGGAGAGCACCAGGCTTCCCAGGGCCCCTGGCTGTGGTCTGCAGCCCCACACACCCGGAGGCTGACTCCGTGAGCGCCCAGAAGGTGCCTGACAGACGTCATTTCCCTAGTGCTCTCCCCACCAGCAGAGACGTGTGCAGGTGGTTGGGGCCTGCCCCTGCGTGTCTGGGCTGCCGCCCACAGCCTCCGCTCAGGGGAAGCAGCCCCTGTGCCAAGACCTGCAGGAGGCGCGGGGCGTCCCTGCCTGGAAGCCAAGTGCACGGTCCGCTTGGAAGCGAGCCTCCTTGGGAAGAGTCGAGGGAGCCAAGCCGCGTGCAGCTGCAATCCCGGCTTGGGCCGAGCCGAGTGTGCCTCCAGGACGGCAGAGCTCCAGCTCTGCTCAGAGGCCGGATCTAGTCAAGTGCCTTGCGCGAGGCTGCTCTGCCCTGGGCGAGACTTGCCCAGGCTTGCCTCGCTGCTAGGCTTGCTGCCCGGGAAGGAGCAGGCTGTGCGATGCTGGGAGAGGCCACTGGCGCCTTCCTGGCCTCAGCTCCACTCCTGCCTTGCCTTGCATCTAGGCCCCGGGCGTCCTTGGGGAAGGCTTAGGAGCCGGTGGCTTGCACACTGCCAAGCCCTCCAGCAGGGAGGCCTCTCGTAGAGGGGAGGGGAGGGCAAGTGCAGGGCTCCACCAGCGGTTGCTTGGCCGCCCAGACTCAGCGCCGCACGGGGAGCACAAGGCTCCCAGGTCCCCTGGCTGTGGTCTGCAGCCCCACACTCCCGGAGGCTGACTCCGTGGGCGCCCAGAAGGTGCCTGACAGACGTCATGTCCCTAGCGCTCTGCTCCCCAGCAGAGACGTGTGCAGGTGGTGGGGCCTGCCCCTGCGTGTCTGGGCTCCCGCCGGCAGCCCCAGCTCCAGGGAAGCAGCCCCTGAGCCAAGACCTGTAGGGGGCGCGGGGCGCCCCCGCCTGGAAGCCTAGTGCACAGCATGCGGGAAGCGAGCCTCCTCGGGAGAAGAGGAGGCAGCCCAGCTGCGTGCGTCTGCACTCACTCCTTGGGCGGAGCCCAGTGAGCCTCCAGTACGGCAGAGCTCCAGCTCTGCTCAGAGGCCCGATCTGGCAGAGTTGCTGGCGTGAGGCTGCTCTGCCCTGGGCGAGCCTTGCCCAGACTGGCCTCGCTGCTAGGCTTCCTGCCCGGGAAGGAGCAGGCTGCGCCAGACAGGCAGACGCTCCTGGCGCCTTCCTGGCCTCAGCTCCACTCCTGCCTTGCCTTTGCACCTAGTCCCCAGGCGTCCTTGCGGAGGGCTTAGGGGCCGGTGGGGTGCACGCTGCCAAGCCCTCCAGCCGTGAGAGCTCTGTCATAGGGAAGGGAATGGCAAGTGCAGGGCTCCTCCAGCGGTCGCTTGGCCGCCCAGACTCAGCACAGCACGGAGAGCACCAGGCTTCCCAGGGCCCCTGGCTGTGGTCTGCAGCCCCACACACCCGGAGGCTGACTCCGTGAGCGCCCAGAAGGTGCCTGACAGACGTCATTTCCCTAGTGCTCTCCCCACCAGCAGAGACGTGTGCAGGTGGTTGGGGCCTGCCCCTGCGTGTCTGGGCTGCCGCCCACAGCCTCCGCTCAGGGGAAGCAGCCCCTGTGCCAAGACCTGCAGGAGGCGCGGGGCGTCCCTGCCTGGAAGCCAAGTGCACGGTCCGCTTGGAAGCGAGCCTCCTTGGGAAGAGTCGAGGGAGCCAAGCCGCGTGCAGCTGCAATCCCGGCTTGGGCCGAGCCGAGTGTGCCTCCAGGACGGCAGAGCTCCAGCTCTGCTCAGAGGCCGGATCTAGTCAAGTGCCTTGCGCGAGGCTGCTCTGCCCTGGGCGAGACTTGCCCAGGCTTGCCTCGCTGCTAGGCTTGCTGCCCGGGAAGGAGCAGGCTGTGCGATGCTGGGAGAGGCCACTGGCGCCTTCCTGGCCTCAGCTCCACTCCTGCCTTGCCTTTGCATCTAGGCCCCGGGCGTCCTTGGGGAAGGCTTAGGAGCCGGTGGCTTGCACACTGCCAAGCCCTCCAGCAGGGAGGCCTCTCGTAGAGGGGAGGGGAGGGCAAGTGCAGGGCTCCACCAGCGGTTGCTTGGCCGCCCAGACTCAGCGCCGCACGGGGAGCACAAGGCTCCCAGGTCCCCTGGCTGTGGTCTGCAGCCCCACACTCCCGGAGGCTGACTCCGTGGGCGCCCAGAAGGTGCCTGACAGACGTCATGTCCCTAGAGCTCTGCTCCCCAGCAGAGACGTGTGCAGGTGGTGGGGCCTGCCCCTGCGTGTCTGGGCTCCCGCCGGCAGCCCCAGCTCCAGGGAAGCAGCCCCTGAGCCAAGACCTGTAGGGGGCGCGGGGCGCCCCCGCCTGGAAGCCTAGTGCACAGCATGCGGGAAGCGAGCCTCCTCGGGAGAAGAGGAGGCAGCCCAGCTGCGTGCGTCTGCACTCACTCCTTGGGCGGAGCCCAGTGAGCCTCCAGTACGGCAGAGCTCCAGCTCTGCTCAGAGGCCCGATCTGGCAGAGTTGCTGGCGTGAGGCTGCTCTGCCCTGGGCGAGCCTTGCCCAGACTTGCCTCGCTGCTAGGCTTCCTGCCCGGGAAGGAGCAGGCTGCGCCAGACAGGCAGACGCTCCTGGCGCCTTCCTGGCCTCAGCTCCACTCCTGCCTTGCCTTTGCACCTAGTCCCCAGGCGTCCTTGCGGAGGGCTTAGGGGCCGGTGGGGTGCACGCTGCCAAGCCCTCCAGCCGTGAGAGCTCT
This sequence comes from Budorcas taxicolor, assembly GCF_023091745.1. NCBI lineage: Eukaryota > Metazoa > Chordata > Mammalia > Artiodactyla > Bovidae > Budorcas > Budorcas taxicolor. Next base: position 106,526 of record NW_026291507.1, read on the forward strand.
GTCATAGGGAAGGGAATGGCAAGTGCAGGGCTCCTCCAGCGGTCGCTTGGCCGCCCAGACTCAGCACAGCACGGAGAGCACCAGGCTTCCCAGGGCCCCTGGCTGTGGTCTGCAGCCCCACACACCCGGAGGCTGACTCCGTGAGCGCCCAGAAGGTGCCTGACAGACGTCATTTCCCTAGTGCTCTCCCCACCAGCAGAGACGTGTGCAGGTGGTTGGGGCCTGCCCCTGCGTGTCTGGGCTGCCGCCCACAGCCTCCGCTCAGGGGAAGCAGCCCCTGTGCCAAGACCTGCAGGAGGCGCGGGGCGTCCCTGCCTGGAAGCCAAGTGCACGGTCCGCTTGGAAGCGAGCCTCCTTGGGAAGAGTCGAGGGAGCCAAGCCGCGTGCAGCTGCAATCCCGGCTTGGGCCGAGCCGAGTGTGCCTCCAGGACGGCAGAGCTCCAGCTCTGCTCAGAGGCCCGATCTAGTCAAGTGCCTTGCGCGAGGCTGCTCTGCCCTGGGCGAGACTTGCCCAGGCTTGCCTCGCTGCTAGGCTTGCTGCCCGGGAAGGAGCAGGCTGTGCGATGCTGGGAGAGGCCACTGGCGCCTTCCTGGCCTCAGCTCCACTCCTGCCTTGCCTTTGCATCTAGGCCCCGGGCGTCCTTGGGGAAGGCTTAGGAGCCGGTGGCTTGCACACTGCCAAGCCCTCCAGCAGGGAGGCCTCTCGTAGAGGGGAGGGGAGGGCAAGTGCAGGGCTCCACCAGCGGTTGCTTGGCCGCCCAGACTCAGCGCCGCACGGGGAGCACAAGGCTCCCAGGTCCCCTGGCTGTGGTCTGCAGCCCCACACTCCCGGAGGCTGACTCCGTGGGCGCCCAGAAGGTGCCTGACAGACGTCATGTCCCTAGCGCTCTGCTCCCCGGCAGAGACGTGTGCAGGTGGTGGGGCCTGCCCCTGCGTGTCTGGGCTCCCGCCGGCAGCCCCAGCTCCAGGGAAGCAGCCCCTGAGCCAAGACGTGTAGGGGGCGCGGGGCGCCCCCGCCTGGAAGCCTAGTGCACAGCATGCGGGAAGCGAGCCTCCGCGGGAGAAGAGGAGGCAGCCCAGCTGCGTGCGTCTGCACTCACTCCTTGGGCGGAGCCCAGTGAGCCTCCCGTACGGCAGAACTCCAGCTCTGCTCAGAGGCCCGATCTGGCAGAGTTGCTGGCGTGAGGCTGCTCTGCCCTGGGCGAGCCTTGCCCAGACTGGCCTCGCTGCTAGGCTTCCTGCCCGGGAAGGAGCAGGCTGCGCCAGACAGGCAGACGCTCCTGGCGCCTTCCTGGCCTCAGCTCCACTCCTGCCTTGCCTTTGCACCTAGTCCCCAGGCGTCCTTGCGGAGGGCTTAGGGGCCGGTGGGGTGCACGCTGCCAAGCCCTCCAGCCGTGAGAGCTCTGTCATAGGGAAGGGAATGGCAAGTGCAGGGCTCCTCCAGCGGTCGCTTGGCCGCCCAGACTCAGCACAGCACGGAGAGCACCAGGCTTCCCAGGGCCCCTGGCTGTGGTCTGCAGCCCCACACACCCGGAGGCTGACTCCGTGAGCGCCCAGAAGGTGCCTGACAGACGTCATTTCCCTAGTGCTCTCCCCACCAGCAGAGACGTGTGCAGGTGGTTGGGGCCTGCCCCTGCGTGTCTGGGCTGCCGCCCACAGCCTCCGCTCAGGGGAAGCAGCCCCTGTGCCAAGACCTGCAGGAGGCGCGGGGCGTCCCTGCCTGGAAGCCAAGTGCACGGTCCGCTTGGAAGCGAGCCTCCTTGGGAAGAGTCGAGGGAGCCAAGCCGCGTGCAGCTGCAATCCCGGCTTGGGCCGAGCCGAGTGTGCCTCCAGGACGGCAGAGCTCCAGCTCTGCTCAGAGGCCGGATCTAGTCAAGTGCCTTGCGCGAGGCTGCTCTGCCCTGGGCGAGACTTGCCCAGGCTTGCCTCGCTGCTAGGCTTGCTGCCCGGGAAGGAGCAGGCTGTGCGATGCTGGGAGAGGCCACTGGCGCCTTCCTGGCCTCAGCTCCACTCCTGCCTTGCCTTGCATCTAGGCCCCGGGCGTCCTTGGGGAAGGCTTAGGAGCCGGTGGCTTGCACACTGCCAAGCCCTCCAGCAGGGAGGCCTCTCGTAGAGGGGAGGGGAGGGCAAGTGCAGGGCTCCACCAGCGGTTGCTTGGCCGCCCAGACTCAGCGCCGCACGGGGAGCACAAGGCTCCCAGGTCCCCTGGCTGTGGTCTGCAGCCCCACACTCCCGGAGGCTGACTCCGTGGGCGCCCAGAAGGTGCCTGACAGACGTCATGTCCCTAGCGCTCTGCTCCCCGGCAGAGACGTGTGCAGGTGGTCGGGCCTGTCCCTGCGTGTCTGGGCTCCCGCCCGCAGCCCCAGCTCCAGGGAAGCAGCCCCTGAGCCAAGACGTGTAGGGGGCGCGGGGCGCCCCCGCCTGGAAGCCTAGTGCACAGCATGCGGGAAGCGAGCCTCCTCGGGAGAAGAGGAGGCAGCCCAGCTGCGTGCGTCTGCACTCACTCCTTGGGCGGAGCCCAGTGAGCCTCCAGTATGGCAGAGCTCCAGCTCTGCTCAGAGGCCCGATCTGGCAGAGTTGCTGGCGTGAGGCTGCTCTGCCCTGGGCGAGCCTTGCCCAGACTTGCCTCGCTGCTAGGCTTCCTGCCCGGGAAGGAGCAGGCTGCGCCAGACAGGCAGACGCTCCTGGCGCCTTCCTGGCCTCAGCTCCACTCCTGCCTTGCCTTTGCACCTAGTCCCCAGGCGTCCTTGCGGAGGGCTTAGGGGCCGGTGGGGTGCACGCTGCCAAGCCCTCCAGCCGTGAGAGCTCTGTCATAGGGAAGGGAATGGCAAGTGCAGGGCTCCTCCAGCGGTCGCTTGGCCGCCCAGACTCAGCACAGCACGGAGAGCACCAGGCTTCCCAGGGCCCCTGGCTGTGGTCTGCAGCCCCACACACCCGGAGGCTGACTCCGTGAGCGCCCAGAAGGTGCCTGACAGACGTCATTTCCCTAGTGCTCTCCCCACCAGCAGAGACGTGTGCAGGTGGTTGGGGCCTGCCCCTGCGTGTCTGGGCTGCCGCCCACAGCCTCCGCTCAGGGGAAGCAGCCCCTGTGCCAAGACCTGCAGGAGGCGCGGGGCGTCCCTGCCTGGAAGCCAAGTGCACGGTCCGCTTGGAAGCGAGCCTCCTTGGGAAGAGTCGAGGGAGCCAAGCCGCGTGCAGCTGCAATCCCGGCTTGGGCCGAGCCGAGTGTGCCTCCAGGACGGCAGAGCTCCAGCTCTGCTCAGAGGCCGGATCTAGTCAAGTGCCTTGCGCGAGGCTGCTCTGCCCTGGGCGAGACTTGCCCAGGCTTGCCTCGCTGCTAGGCTTGCTGCCCGGGAAGGAGCAGGCTGTGCGATGCTGGGAGAGGCCACTGGCGCCTTCCTGGCCTCAGCTCCACTCCTGCCTTGCCTTTGCATCTAGGCCCCGGGCGTCCTTGGGGAAGGCTTAGGAGCCGGTGGCTTGCACACTGCCAAGCCCTCCAGCAGGGAGGCCTCTCGTAGAGGGGAGGGGAGGGCAAGTGCAGGGCTCCACCAGCGGTTGCTTGGCCGCCCAGACTCAGCGCCGCACGGGGAGCACAAGGCTCCCAGGTCCCCTGGCTGTGGTCTGCAGCCCCACACTCCCGGAGGCTGACTCCGTGGGCGCCCAGAAGGTGCCTGACAGACGTCATGTCCCTAGCGCTCTGCTCCCCGGCAGAGACGTGTGCAGGTGGTGGGGCCTGCCCCTGCGTGTCTGGGCTCCCGCCGGCAGCCCCAGCTCCAGGGAAGCAGCCCCTGAGCCAAGACGTGTAGGGGGCGCGGGGCGCCCCCGCCTGGAAGCCTAGTGCACAGCATGCGGGAAGCGAGCCTCCGCGGGAGAAGAGGAGGCAGCCCAGCTGCGTGCGTCTGCACTCACTCCTTGGGCGGAGCCCAGTGAGCCTCCCGTACGGCAGAGCTCCAGCTCTGCTCAGAGGCCCGATCTGGCAGAGTTGCTGGCGTGAGGCTGCTCTGCCCTGGGCGAGCCTTGCCCAGACTGGCCTCGCTGCTAGGCTTCCTGCCCGGGAAGGAGCAGGCTGCGCCAGACAGGCAGACGCTCCTGGCGCCTTCCTGGCCTCAGCTCCACTCCTGCCTTGCCTTTGCACCTAGTCCCCAGGCGTCCTTGCGGAGGGCTTAGGGGCCGGTGGGGTGCACGCTGCCAAGCCCTCCAGCCGTGAGAGCTCTGTCATAGGGAAGGGAATGGCAAGTGCAGGGCTCCTCCAGCGGTCGCTTGGCCGCCCAGACTCAGCACAGCACGGAGAGCACCAGGCTTCCCAGGGCCCCTGGCTGTGGTCTGCAGCCCCACACACCCGGAGGCTGACTCCGTGAGCGCCCAGAAGGTGCCTGACAGACGTCATTTCCCTAGTGCTCTCCCCACCAGCAGAGACGTGTGCAGGTGGTTGGGGCCTGCCCCTGCGTGTCTGGGCTGCCGCCCACAGCCTCCGCTCAGGGGAAGCAGCCCCTGTGCCAAGACCTGCAGGAGGCGCGGGGCGTCCCTGCCTGGAAGCCAAGTGCACGGTCCGCTTGGAAGCGAGCCTCCTTGGGAAGAGTCGAGGGAGCCAAGCCGCGTGCAGCTGCAATCCCGGCTTGGGCCGAGCCGAGTGTGCCTCCAGGACGGCAGAGCTCCAGCTCTGCTCAGAGGCCGGATCTAGTCAAGTGCCTTGCGCGAGGCTGCTCTGCCCTGGGCGAGACTTGCCCAGGCTTGCCTCGCTGCTAGGCTTGCTGCCCGGGAAGGAGCAGGCTGTGCGATGCTGGGAGAGGCCACTGGCGCCTTCCTGGCCTCAGCTCCACTCCTGCCTTGCCTTTGCATCTAGGCCCCGGGCGTCCTTGGGGAAGGCTTAGGAGCCGGTGGCTTGCACACTGCCAAGCCCTCCAGCAGGGAGGCCTCTCGTAGAGGGGAGGGGAGGGCAAGTGCAGGGCTCCACCAGCGGTTGCTTGGCCGCCCAGACTCAGCGCCGCACGGGGAGCACAAGGCTCCCAGGTCCCCTGGCTGTGGTCTGCAGCCCCACACTCCCGGAGGCTGACTCCGTGGGCGCCCAGAAGGTGCCTGACAGACGTCATGTCCCTAGCGCTCTGCTCCCCGGCAGAGACGTGTGCAGGTGGTGGGGCCTGCCCCTGCGTGTCTGGGCTCCCGCCGGCAGCCCCAGCTCCAGGGAAGCAGCCCCTGAGCCAAGACCTGTAGGGGGCGTGGGGCGCCCCCGCCTGGAAGCCTAGTGCACAGCATGCGGGAAGCGAGCCTCCTCGGGAGAAGAGGAGGCAGCCCAGCTGCGTGCGTCTGCACTCACTCCTTGGGCGGAGCCCAGTGAGCCTCCAGTACGGCAGAGCTCCAGCTCTGCTCAGAGGCCCGATCTGGCAGAGTTGCTGGCGTGAGGCTGCTCTGCCCTGGGCGAGCCTTGCCCAGACTGGCCTCGCTGCTAGGCTTCCTGCCCGGGAAGGAGCAGGCTGCGCCAGACAGGCAGACGCTCCTGGCGCCTTCCTGGCCTCAGCTCCACTCCTGCCTTGCCTTTGCACCTAGTCCCCAGGCGTCCTTGCGGAGGGCTTAGGGGCCGGTGGGGTGCACGCTGCCAAGCCCTCCAGCCGTGAGAGCTCTGTCATAGGGAAGGGAATGGCAAGTGCAGGGCTCCTCCAGCGGTCGCTTGGCCGCCCAGACTCAGCACAGCACGGAGAGCACCAGGCTTCCCAGGGCCCCTGGCTGTGGTCTGCAGCCCCACACACCCGGAGGCTGACTCCGTGAGCGCCCAGAAGGTGCCTGACAGACGTCATTTCCCTAGTGCTCTCCCCACCAGCAGAGACGTGTGCAGGTGGTTGGGGCCTGCCCCTGCGTGTCTGGGCTGCCGCCCACAGCCTCCGCTCAGGGGAAGCAGCCCCTGTGCCAAGACCTGCAGGAGGCGCGGGGCGTCCCTGCCTGGAAGCCAAGTGCACGGTCCGCTTGGAAGCGAGCCTCCTTGGGAAGAGTCGAGGGAGCCAAGCCGCGTGCAGCTGCAATCCCGGCTTGGGCCGAGCCGAGTGTGCCTCCAGGACGGCAGAGCTCCAGCTCTGCTCAGAGGCCGGATCTAGTCAAGTGCCTTGCGCGAGGCTGCTCTGCCCTGGGCGAGACTTGCCCAGGCTTGCCTCGCTGCTAGGCTTGCTGCCCGGGAAGGAGCAGGCTGTGCGATGCTGGGAGAGGCCACTGGCGCCTTCCTGGCCTCAGCTCCACTCCTGCCTTGCCTTTGCATCTAGGCCCCGGGCGTCCTTGGGGAAGGCTTAGGAGCCGGTGGCTTGCACACTGCCAAGCCCTCCAGCAGGGAGGCCTCTCGTAGAGGGGAGGGGAGGGCAAGTGCAGGGCTCCACCAGCGGTTGCTTGGCCGCCCAGACTCAGCGCCGCACGGGGAGCACAAGGCTCCCAGGTCCCCTGGCTGTGGTCTGCAGCCCCACACTCCCGGAGGCTGACTCCGTGGGCGCCCAGAAGGTGCCTGACAGACGTCATGTCCCTAGCGCTCTGCTCCCCGGCAGAGACGTGTGCAGGTGGTGGGGCCTGCCCCTGCGTGTCTGGGCTCCCGCCGGCAGCCCCAGCTCCAGGGAAGCAGCCCCTGAGCCAAGACCTGTAGGGGGCGCGGGGCGCCCCCGCCTGGAAGCCTAGTGCACAGCATGCGGGAAGCGAGCCTCCTCGGGAGAAGAGGAGGCAGCCCAGCTGCGTGCGTCTGCACTCACTCCTTGGGCGGAGCCCAGTGAGCCTCCCGTACGGCAGAGCTCCAGCTCTGCTCAGAGGCCCGATCTGGCAGAGTTGCTGGCGTGAGGCTGCTCTGCCCTGGGCGAGCCTTGCCCAGACTGGCCTCGCTGCTAGGCTTCCTGCCCGGGAAGGAGCAGGCTGCGCCAGACAGGCAGACGCTCCTGGCGCCTTCCTGGCCTCAGCTCCACTCCTGCCTTGCCTTTGCACCTAGTCCCCAGGCGTCCTTGCGGAGGGCTTAGGGGCCGGTGGGGTGCACGCTGCCAAGCCCTCCAGCCGTGAGAGCTCTGTCATAGGGAAGGGAATGGCAAGTGCAGGGCTCCTCCAGCGGTCGCTTGGCCGCCCAGACTCAGCACAGCACGGAGAGCACCAGGCTTCCCAGGGCCCCTGGCTGTGGTCTGCAGCCCCACACACCCGGAGGCTGACTCCGTGAGCGCCCAGAAGGTGCCTGACAGACGTCATTTCCCTAGTGCTCTCCCCACCAGCAGAGACGTGTGCAGGTGGTTGGGGCCTGCCCCTGCGTGTCTGGGCTGCCGCCCACAGCCTCCGCTCAGGGGAAGCAGCCCCTGTGCCAAGACCTGCAGGAGGCGCGGGGCGTCCCTGCCTGGAAGCCAAGTGCACGGTCCGCTTGGAAGCGAGCCTCCTTGGGAAGAGTCGAGGGAGCCAAGCCGCGTGCAGCTGCAATCCCGGCTTGGGCCGAGCCGAGTGTGCCTCCAGGACGGCAGAGCTCCAGCTCTGCTCAGAGGCCGGATATAGTCAAGTGCCTTGCGCGAGGCTGCTCTGCCCTGGGCGAGACTTGCCCAGGCTTGCCTCGCTGCTAGGCTTGCTGCCCGGGAAGGAGCAGGCTGTGCGATGCTGGGAGAGGCCACTGGCGCCTTCCTGGCCTCAGCTCCACTCCTGCCTTGCCTTTGCATCTAGGCCCCGGGCGTCCTTGGGGAAGGCTTAGGAGCCGGTGGCTTGCACACTGCCAAGCCCTCCAGCAGGGAGGCCTCTCGTAGAGGGGAGGGGAGGGCAAGTGCAGGGCTCCTCCAGCGGTTGCTTGGCCGCCCAGACTCAGCGCCCCACGGAGAGCACAAGGCTCCCAGGTCCCCTGGCTGTGGTCTGCAGCCCCACACTCCTGGAGGCTGACTCCGTGGGCGCCCAGAAGGTGCCTGACAGACGTCATTTCCCTAGTGCTCTCCCCACCAGCAGAGACGTGTGCAGGGGGTGGGGCCTGCCCCTGCGTGTCTGGGCTGCCGCCGGCAGCCCCAGCTCCAGGGAAGCAGCCCCTGAGCCAAGACCTGTAGGAGGCGCGGGGCGCCCCCGCCTGGAAGCCTAGTGCACAGCATGCAGGAAGCGAGCCTCCTCGGGAGAAGAGGAGGCAGCCCAGCTGCGTGCGTCTGCACTCACTCCTTGGGCGGAGCCCAGTGAGCCTCCAGTACGGCAGAGCTCCAGCTCTGCTTAGAGGCCTGATCTGGCAGAGTTGCAGGCGTGAGGCTGCTCTGCCCTGGGCGAGCCTTGCCCAGACTTGCCTCGCTGCTAGGCTTCCTGCCCGGGAAGGAGCAGGCTGCGCGAGACAGGCAGACGCTCCTGGCGCCTTCCTGGCCTCAGCTCCACTCCTGCCTTGCCTTTGCATCTAGGCCCCAGGCGTCCTTGCGGAGGGCTTAGGGGCCGGTGGGGTGCACGCTGCCAAGCCCTCCAGCCGTGAGAGCTCTGTCATAGGGAAGGGAATGGCAAGTGAAGGGCTCCTCCAGCGGTCGCTTGGCCGCCCAGTCTCAGCACAGCACGGAGAGCACCAGGCTTCCCAGGGCCCCTGGCTGTGGTCTGCAGCCCCACACACCCGGAGGCTGACTCCGTGGGCGCCCAGAAGGTGCCTGACAGACGTCATGTCCCTAGTGCTCTGCTCCCCAGCAGAGACGTGTGCAGGTGGTGGGGCCTGCCCCTGCGTGTCTGGGCTCCCGCCGGCAGCCCCAGCTCCAGGGAAGCAGCCCCTGAGCCAAGACCTGTAGGGGGCGCGGGGCGCCCCCGCCTGGAAGCCTAGTGCACAGCATGCGGGAAGCGAGCCTCCTCGGGAGAAGAGGAGGCAGCCCAGCTGCGTGCGTCTGCACTCACTCCTTGGGCGGAGCCCAGTGAGCCTACAGTACGGCAGAGCTCCAGCTCTGCTCAGAGGCCCGATCTGGCAGAGTTGCTGGCGTGAGGCTGCTCTGCCCTGGGCGAGCCTTGCCCAGACTTGCCTCGCTGCTAGGCTTCCTGCCCGGGAAGGAGCAGGCTGCGCCAGACAGGCAGACGCTCCTGGCGCCTTCCTGGCCTCAGCTCCACTCCTGCCTTGCCTTTGCACCTAGTCCCCAGGCATCCTTGCGGAGGGCTTAGGGGCCGGTGGGGTGCACGCTGCCAAGCCCTCCAGCCGTGAGAGCTCTGTCATAGGGAAGGGAATGGCAAGTGCAGGGCTCCTCCAGCGGTCGCTTGGCCGCCCAGACTCAGCACAGCACGGAGAGCACCAGGCTTCCCAGGGCCCCTGGCTGTGGTCTGCAGCCCCACACACCCGGAGGCTGACTCCGTGAGCGCCCAGAAGGTGCCTGACAGACGTCATTTCCCTAGTGCTCTCCCCACCAGCAGAGACGTGTGCAGGTGGTTGGGGCCTGCCCCTTCGTGTCTGGGCTGCCGCCCACAGCCTCCGCTCAGGGGAAGCAGCCCCTGTGCCAAGACCTGCAGGAGGCGCGGGGCGTCCCTGCCTGGAAGCCAAGTGCACGGTCCGCTTGGAAGCGAGCCTCCTTGGGAAGAGTCGAGGGAGCCAAGCCGCGTGCAGCTGCAATCCCTGCTTGGGCCGAGACGAGTGTGCCTCCAGGACGGCAGAGCTCCAGCTCTGCTCAGAGGCCGGATCTAGTCAAGTGCCTTGCGCGAGGCTGCTCTGCCCTGGGCGAGACTTGCCCAGGCTTGCCTCGCTGCTAGGCTTGCTGCCCGGGAAGGAGCAGGCTGTGCGATGCTGGGAGAGGCCACTGGCGCCTTCCTGGCCTCAGCTCCACTCCTGCCTTGCCTTTGCATCTAGGCCCCGGGCGTCCGTGGGGAAGGCTTTGGAGCCGGTGGCTTGCACACTGCCAAGCCCTCCAGCAGTGAGGCCTCTCGTAGAGGGGAGGGGAGGGCAAGTGCAGGGCTCCTCCAGCGCTCGCTTGGCCGCCCAGACTCAGCGCCGCACGGAGAGCACAAGGCTCCCAGGTCCCCTGGCTGTGGTCTACAGCCCCACACACCCGGAGGCTGACTCCGTGGGCGCCCAGAAGGTGCCTGACAGACGTCATGTCCCTAGCGCTCTGCTCCCCAGCAGAGACGTGTGCAGGTGGTGGGGCCTGCCCCTGCGTGTCTGGGCTCCCGCCGGCAGCCCCAGCTCAAGGGAAGCAGCCCCTGAGGCAAGACCTGTAGGAGGCGCGGGGCGCCCCCGCCTGGAAGCCGAGTGCACAGCATGCGGGATGCGAGCCTCCGCGGGAGAAGAGGAGGCAGCCCAGCTGCGTGCGTGTGCAATCACTCCTTGGGCGGAGCCCAGTGAGCCTCCAGTAGGGCAGAGCTCCAGCTCTGCTCAGGGGCCCGATCTGGCAGAGTTGCTGGCGTGAGGCTGCTCTGCCCTGGGCGAGCCTTGCCCAGACTGGCCTCGCTGCTAGGCTTCCTGCCCGGGAAGGAGCAGGCTGCGCCAGACAGGCAGACGCTCCTGGCGCCTTCCTGGCCTCAGCTCCACTCCTGCCTTGCCTTTGCACCTAGTCCCCAGGCGTCCTTGCGGAGGGCTTAGGGGCCGGTGGGGTGCACGCTGCCAAGCCCTCCAGCCGTGAGAGCTCTGTCATAGGGAAGGGAATGGCAAGTGCAGGGCTCCTCCAGCGGTCGCTTGGCCGCCCAGACTCAGCACAGCACGGAGAGCACCAGGCTTCCCAGGGCCCCTGGCTGTGGTCTGCAGCCCCACACACCCGGAGGCTGACTCCGTGAGCGCCCAGAAGGTGCCTGACAGACGTCATTTCCCTAGTGCTCTCCCCACCAGCAGAGACGTGTGCAGGTGGTTGGGGCCTGCCCCTGCGTGTCTGGGCTGCCGCCCACAGCCTCCGCTCAGGGGAAGCAGCCCCTGTGCCAAGACCTGCAGGAAGCGCGGGGCGTCCCTGCCTGGAAGCCAAGTGCACGGTCCGCTTGGAAGCGAGCCTCCTTGGGAAGAGTCGAGGGAGCCAAGCCGCGTGCAGCTGCAATCCCGGCTTGGGCCGAGCCGAGTGTGCCTCCAGGACGGCAGAGCTCCAGCTCTGCTCAGAGGCCGGATCTAGTCAAGTGCCTTGCGCGAGGCTGCTCTGCCCTGGGCGAGACTTGCCCAGGCTTGCCTCGCTGCTAGGCTTGCTGCCCGGGAAGGAGCAGGCTGTGCGATGCTGGGAGAGGCCACTGGCGCCTTCCTGGCCTCAGCTCCACTCCTGCCTTGCCTTTGCATCTAGGCCCCGGGCGTCCTTGGGGAAGGCTTAGGAGCCGGTGGCTTGCACACTGCCAAGCCCTCCAGCAGGGAGGCCTCTCGTAGAGGGGAGGGGAGGGCAAGTGCAGGGCTCCACCAGCGGTTGCTTGGCCGCCCAGACTCAGCGCCGCACGGGGAGCACAAGGCTCCCAGGTCCCCTGGCTGTGGTCTGCAGCCCCACACTCCCGGAGGCTGACTCCGTGGGCGCCCAGAAGTTGCCTGACAGACGTCATGTCCCTAGCGCTCTGCTCCCCAGCAGAGACGTGTGCAGGTGGTGGGGCCTGCCCCTGCGTGTCTGGGCTCCCGCCGGCAGCCCCAGCTCCAGGGAAGCAGCCCCTGAGCCAAGACCTGTAGGGGGCGCGGGGCGCCCCCGCCTGGAAGCCTAGTGCACAGCATGCGGGAAGCGAGCCTCCTCCGGAGAAGAGGAGGCAGCCCAGCTGCGTGCGCTGCACTCACTCCTTGGGCGGAGCCCAGTGAGCCTCCAGTAAGGCAGAGCTCCAGCTCTGCTCAGAGACCCGATCTGGCAGAGTTGCTGGCGTGAGGCTGCTCTGCCCTGGTCGAGCCTTGCCCAGACTTGCCTCGCTGCTAGGCTTCCTGCCCGGGAAGGAGCAGGCTGCGCCAGACAGGCAGACGCTCCTGGCGCCTTCCTGGCCTCAGCTCCACTCCTGCCTTGCCTTTGCACCTAGTCCCCAGGCGTCCTTGCGGAGGGCTTAGGGGCCGGTGGGGTGCACGCTGCCAAGCCCTCCAGCCGTGAGAGCTCTGTCATAGGGAAGGGAATGGCAAGTGCAGGGCTCCTCCAGCGGTCGCTTGGCCGCCCAGACTCAGCACAGCACGGAGAGCACCAGGCTTCCCAGGGCCCCTGGCTGTGGTCTGCAGCCCCACACACCCGGAGGCTGACTCCGTGAGCGCCCAGAAGGTGCCTGACAGACGTCATTTCCCTAGTGCTCTCCCCACCAGCAGAGACGTGTGCAGGTGGTTGGGGCCTGCCCCTGCGTGTCTGGGCTGCCGCCCACAGCCTCCGCTCAGGGGAAGCAGCCCCTGTGCCAAGACCTGCAGGAGGCGCGGGGCGTCCCTGCCTGGAAGCCAAGTGCACGGTCCGCTTGGAAGCGAGCCTCCTTGGGAAGAGTCGAGGGAGCCAAGCCGCGTGCAGCTGCAATCCCGGCTTGGGCCGAGCCGAGTGTGCCTCCAGGACGGCAGAGCTCCAGCTCTGCTCAGAGGCCGGATCTAGTCAAGTGCCTTGCGCGAGGCTGCTCTGCCCTGGGCGAGACTTGCCCAGGCTTGCCTCGCTGCTAGGCTTGCTGCCCGGGAAGGAGCAGGCTGTGCGATGCTGGGAGAGGCCACTGGCGCCTTCCTGGCCTCAGCTCCACTCCTGCCTTGCCTTTGCATCTAGGCCCCGGGCGTCCTTGGGGAAGGCTTAGGAGCCGGTGGCTTGCACACTGCCAAGCCCTCCAGCAGTGAGGCCTCTCGTAGAGGGGAGGGGAGGGCAAGTGCAGGGCTCCACCAGCGGTTGCTTGGCCGCCCAGACTCAGCGCCGCACGGGGAGCACAAGGCTCCCAGGTCCCCTGGCTGTGGTCTGCAGCCCCACACTCCCGGAGGCTGACTCCGTGGGCGCCAGAAGGTGCCTGACAGACGTCATGTCCCTAGCGCTCTGCTCCCCGGCAGAGACGTGTGCAGGTGGTGGGGCCTGCCCCTGCGTGTCTGGGCTCCCGCCGGCAGCCCCAGCTCCAGGGAAGCAGCCCCTGAGCCAAGACCTGTAGGGGGCGCGGGGCGCCCCCGCCTGGAAGCCTAGTGCACAGCATGCGGGAAGCGAGCCTCCGCGGGAGAAGAGGAGGCAGCCCAGCTGCGTGCGTCTGCACTCACTCCTTGGGCGGAGCCCAGTGAGCCTCCCATACGGCAGAACTCCAGCTCTGCTCAGAGGCCCGATCTGGCAGAGTTGCTGGCGTGAGGCTGCTCTGCCCTGGGCGAGCCTTGCCCAGACTGGCCTCGCTGCTAGGCTTCCTGCCCGGGAAGGAGCAGGCTGCGCCAGACAGGCAGACGCTCCTGGCGCCTTCCTGGCCTCAGCTCCACTCCTGCCTTGCCTTTGCACCTAGTCCCCAGGCGTCCTTGCGGAGGGCTTAGGGGCCGGTGGGGTGCACGCTGCCAAGTCCTCCAGCCGTGAGAGCTCTGTCATAGGGAAGGGAATGGCAAGTGCAGGGCTCCTCCAGCGGTCGCTTGGCCGCCCAGACTCAGCACAGCACGGAGAGCACCAGGCTTCCCAGGGCCCCTGGCTGTGGTCTGCAGCCCCACACACCCGGAGGCTGACTCCGTGAGCGCCCAGAAGGTGCCTGACAGACGTCATTTCCCTAGTGCTCTCCCCACCAGCAGAGACGTGTGCAGGTGGTTGGGGCCTGCCCCTGCGTGTCTGGGCTGCCGCCCACAGCCTCCGCTCAGGGGAAGCAGCCCCTGTGCCAAGACCTGCAGGAAGCGCGGGGCGTCCCTGCCTGGAAGCCAAGTGCACGGTCCGCTTGGAAGCGAGCCTCCTTGGGAAGAGTCGAGGGAGCCAAGCCGCGTGCAGCTGCAATCCCGGCTTGGGCCGAGCCGAGTGTGCCTCCAGGACGGCAGAGCTCCAGCTCTGCTCAGAGGCCGGATCTAGTCAAGTGCCTTGCGCGAGGCTGCTCTGCCCTGGGCGAGACTTGCCCAGGCTTGCCTCGCTGCTAGGCTTGCTGCCCGGGAAGGAGCAGGCTGTGCGATGCTGGGAGAGGCCACTGGCGCCTTCCTGGCCTCAGCTCCACTCCTGCCTTGCCTTTGCATCTAGGCCCCGGGCGTCCTTGGGGAAGGCTTAGGAGCCGGTGGCTTGCACACTGCCAAGCCCTCCAGCAGTGAGGCCTCTCGTAGAGGGGAGGGGAGGGCAAGTGCAGGGCTCCACCAGCGGTTGCTTGGCCGCCCAGACTCAGCGCCGCACGGGGAGCACAAGGCTCCCAGGTCCCCTGGCTGTGGTCTGCAGCCCCACACTCCCGGAGGCTGACTCCGTGGGCGCCCAGAAGGTGCCTGACAGACGTCATGTCCCTAGCGCTCTGCTCCCCAGCAGAGACGTGTGCAGGTGGTGGGGCCTGCCCCTGCGTGTCTGGGCTCCCGCCGGCAGCCCCAGCTCCAGGGAAGCAGCCCCTGAGCCAAGACCTGTAGGGGGCGTGGGGCGCCCCCGCCTGGAAGCCTAGTGCACAGCATGCGGGAAGCGAGCCTCCTCGGGAGAAGAGGAGGCAGCCCAGCTGCGTGCGTCTGCACTCACTCCTTGGGCGGAGCCCAGTGAGCCTCCAGTACGGCAGAGCTCCAGCTCTGCTCAGAGGCCCGATCTGGCAGAGTTGCTGGCGTGAGGCTGCTCTGCCCTGGGCGAGCCTTGCCCAGACTTGCCTCGCTGCTAGGCTTCCTGCCCGGGAAGGAGCAGGCTGCGCCAGACAGGCAGACGCTCCTGGCGCCTTCCTGGCCTCAGCTCCACTCCTGCCTTGCCTTTGCACCTAGTCCCCAGGCGTCCTTGCGGAGGGCTTAGGGGCCGGTGGGGTGCACGCTGCCAAGCCCTCCAGCCGTGAGAGCTCTGTCATAGGGAAGGGAATGGCAAGTGCAGGGCTCCTCCAGCGGTCGCTTGGCCGCCCAGACTCAGCACAGCACGGAGAGCACCAGGCTTCCCAGGGCCCCTGGCTGTGGTCTGCAGCCCCACACACCCGGAGGCTGACTCCGTGAGCGCCCAGAAGGTGCCTGACAGACGTCATTTCCCTAGTGCTCTCCCCACCAGCAGAGACGTGTGCAGGTGGTTGGGGCCTGCCCCTGCGTGTCTGGGCTGCCGCCCACAGCCTCCGCTCAGGGGAAGCAGCCCCTGTGCCAAGACCTGCAGGAGGCGCGGGGCGTCCCTGCCTGGAAGCCAAGTGCACGGTCCGCTTGGAAGCGAGCCTCCTTGGGAAGAGTCGAGGGAGCCAAGCCGCGTGCAGCTGCAATCCCGGCTTGGGCCGAGCCGAGTGTGCCTCCAGGACGGCAGAGCTCCAGCTCTGCTCAGAGGCCGGATCTAGTCAAGTGCCTTGCGCGAGGCTGCTCTGCCCTGGGCGAGACTTGCCCAGGCTTGCCTCGCTGCTAGGCTTGCTGCCCGGGAAGGAGCAGGCTGTGCGATGCTGGGAGAGGCCACTGGCGCCTTCCTGGCCTCAGCTCCACTCCTGCCTTGCCTTTGCATCTAGGCCCCGGGCGTCCTTGGGGAAGGCTTAGGAGCCGGTGGCTTGCACACTGCCAAGCCCTCCAGCAGTGAGGCCTCTCGTAGAGGGGAGGGGAGGGCAAGTGCAGGGCTCCACCAGCGGTTGCTTGGCCGCCCAGACTCAGCGCCGCACGGGGAGCACAAGGCTCCCAGGTCCCCTGGCTGTGGTCTGCAGCCCCACACTCCCGGAGGCTGACTCCGTGGGCGCCCAGAAGGTGCCTGACAGACGTCATGTCCCTAGCGCTCTGCTCCCCGGCAGAGACGTGTGCAGGTGGTGGGGCCTGCCCCTGCGTGTCTGGGCTCCCGCCGGCAGCCCCAGCTCCAGGGAAGCAGCCCCTGAGCCAAGACCTGTAGGGGGCGCGGGGCGCCCCCGCCTGGAAGCCTAGTGCACAGCATGCGGGAAGCGAGCCTCCTCGGGAGAAGAGGAGGCAGCCCAGCTGCGTGCGTCTGCACTCACTCCTTGGGCGGAGCCCAGTGAGCCTCCAGTACGGCAGAGCTCCAGCTCTGCTCAGAGGCCCGATCTGGCAGAGTTGCTGGCGTGAGGCTGCTCTGCCCTGGGCGAGCCTTGCCCAGACTGGCCTCGCTGCTAGGCTTCCTGCCCGGGAAGGAGCAGGCTGCGCCAGACAGGCAGACGCTCCTGGCGCCTTCCTGGCCTCAGCTCCACTCCTGCCTTGCCTTTGCACCTAGTCCCCAGGCGTCCTTGCGGAGGGCTTAGGGGCCGGTGGGGTGCACGCTGCCAAGCCCTCCAGCCGTGAGAGCTCTGTCATAGGGAAGGGAATGGCAAGTGCAGGGCTCCTCCAGCGGTCGCTTGGCCGCCCAGACTCAGCACAGCACGGAGAGCACCAGGCTTCCCAGGGCCCCTGGCTGTGGTCTGCAGCCCCACACACCCGGAGGCTGACTCCGTGAGCGTCCAGAAGGTGCCTGACAGACGTCATGTCCCTAGTGCTCTCCCCACCAGCAGAGACGTGTGCAGGTGGTTGGGGCCTGCCCCTGCGTGTCTGGGCTGCCGCCCACATCCTCCGCTCAGGGGAAGCAGCCCCTGTGCCAAGACCTGCAGGAAGCGCGGGGCGTCCCTGCCTGGAAGCCAAGTGCACGGTCCGCTTGGAAGCGAGCCTCCTTGGGAAGAGTCGAGGGAGCCAAGCCGCGTGCAGCTGCAATCCCGGCTTGGGCCGAGCCGAGTGTGCCTCCAGGACGGCAGAGCTCCAGCTCTGCTCAGAGGCCGGATATAGTCAAGTGCCTTGCGCGAGGCTGCTCTGCCCTGGGCGAGACTTGCCCAGGCTTGCCTCGCTGCTAGGCTTGCTGCCCGGGAAGGAGCAGGCTGTGCGATGCTGGGAGAGGCCACTGGCGCCTTCCTGGCCTCAGCTCCACTCCTGCCTTGCCTTTGCATCTAGGCCCCGGGCGTCCTTGGGGAAGGCTTAGGAGCCGGTGGCTTGCACACTGCCAAGCCCTCCAGCAGGGAGGCCTCTCGTAGAGGGGAGGGGAGGGCAAGTGCAGGGCTCCTCCAGCGGTTGCTTGGCCGCCCAGACTCAGCGCCCCACGGAGAGCACAAGGCTCCCAGGTCCCCTGGCTGTGGTCTGCAGCCCCACACTCCTGGAGGCTGACTCCGTGGGCGCCCAGAAGGTGCCTGACAGACGTCATTTCCCTAGTGCTCTCCCCACCAGCAGAGACGTGTGCAGGGGGTGGGGCCTGCACCTGCGTGTCTGGGCTGCCGCCGGCAGCCCCAGCTCCAGGGAAGCAGCCCCTGAGCCAAGACCTGTAGGAGGCGCGGGGCGCCCCCGCCTGGAAGCCTAGTGCACAGCATGCAGGAAGCGAGCCTCCTCGGGAGAAGAGGAGGCAGCCCAGCTGCGTGAGTCTGCACTCACTCCTTGGGCGGAGCCCAGTGAGCCTCCAGTACGGCAGAGCTCCAGCTCTGCTTAGAGGCCTGATCTGGCAGAGTTGCAGGCGTGAGGCTGCTCTGCCCTGGGCGAGCCTTGCCCAGACTTGCCTCGCTGCTAGGCTTCCTGCCCGGGAAGGAGCAGGCTGCGCGAGACAGGCAGACGCTCCTGGCGCCTTCCTGGCCTCAGCTCCACTCCTGCCTTGCCTTTGCATCTAGGCCCCAGGCGTCCTTGCGGAGGGCTTAGGGGCCGGTGGGGTGCACGCTGCCAAGCCCTCCAGCCGTGAGAGCTCTGTCATAGGGAAGGGAATGGCAAGTGAAGGGCTCCTCCAGCGGTCGCTTGGCCGCCCAGTCTCAGCACAGCACGGAGAGCACCAGGCTTCCCAGGGCCCCTGGCTGTGGTCTGCAGCCCCACACACCCGGAGGCTGACTCCGTGGGCGCCCAGAAGGTGCCTGACAGACGTCATGTCCCTAGTGCTCTGCTCCCCAGCAGAGACGTGTGCAGGTGGTGGGGCCTGCCCCTGCGTGTCTGGGCTCCCGCCGGCAGCCCCAGCTCCAGGGAAGCAGCCCCTGAGCCAAGACCTGTAGGGGGCGCGGGGCGCCCCCGCCTGGAAGCCTAGTGCACAGCATGCGGGAAGCGAGCCTCCTCGGGAGAAGAGGAGGCAGCCCAGCTGCGTGCGTCTGCACTCACTCCTTGGGCGGAGCCCAGTGAGCCTCCAGTAGGGCAGAGCTCCAGCTCTGCTCAGGGGCCCGATCTGGCAGAGTTGCTGGCGTGAGGCTGCTCTGCCCTGGGCGAGCCTTGCCCAGACTGGCCTCGCTGCTAGGCTTCCTGCCCGGGAAGGAGCAGGCTGCGCCAGACAGGCAGACGCTCCTGGCGCCTTCCTGGCCTCAGCTCCACTCCTGCCTTGCCTTTGCACCTAGTCCCCAGGCGTCCTTGCGGAGGGCTTAGGGGCCGGTGGGGTGCACGCTGCCAAGCCCTCCAGCCGTGAGAGCTCTGTCATAGGGAAGGGAATGGCAAGTGCAGGGCTCCTCCAGCGGTCGCTTGGCCGCCCAGACTCAGCACAGCACGGAGAGCACCAGGCTTCCCAGGGCCCCTGGCTGTGGTCTGCAGCCCCACACACCCGGAGGCTGACTCCGTGAGCGCCCAGAAGGTGCCTGACAGACGTCATTTCCCTAGTGCTCTCCCCACCAGCAGAGACGTGTGCAGGTGGTTGGGGCCTGCCCCTGCGTGTCTGGGCTGCCGCCCACAGCCTCCGCTCAGGGGAAGCAGCCCCTGTGCCAAGACCTGCAGGAAGCGCGGGGCGTCCCTGCCTGGAAGCCAAGTGCACGGTCCGCTTGGAAGCGAGCCTCCTTGGGAAGAGTCGAGGGAGCCAAGCCGCGTGCAGCTGCAATCCCGGCTTGGGCCGAGCCGAGTGTGCCTCCAGGACGGCAGAGCTCCAGCTCTGCTCAGAGGCCGGATCTAGTCAAGTGCCTTGCGCGAGGCTGCTCTGCCCTGGGCGAGACTTGCCCAGGCTTGCCTCGCTGCTAGGCTTGCTGCCCGGGAAGGAGCAGGCTGTGCGATGCTGGGAGAGGCCACTGGCGCCTTCCTGGCCTCAGCTCCACTCCTGCCTTGCCTTTGCATCTAGGCCCCGGGCGTCCTTGGGGAAGGCTTAGGAGCCGGTGGCTTGCACACTGCCAAGCCCTCCAGCAGGGAGGCCTCTCGTAGAGGGGAGGGGAGGGCAAGTGCATGGCTCCACCAGCGGTTGCTTGGCCGCCCAGACTCAGCGCCGCACGGGGAGCACAAGGCTCCCAGGTCCCCTGGCTGTGGTCTGCAGCCCCACACTCCCGGAGGCTGACTCCGTGGGCGCCCAGAAGTTGCCTGACAGACGTCATGTCCCTAGCGCTCTGCTCCCCAGCAGAGACGTGTGCAGGTGGTGGGGCCTGCCCCTGCGTGTCTGGGCTCCCGCCGGCAGCCCCAGCTCCAGGGAAGCAGCCCCTGAGCCAAGACCTGTAGGGGGCGCGGGGCGCCCCCGCCTGGAAGCCTAGTGCACAGCATGCGGGAAGCGAGCCTCCTCGGGAGAAGAGGAGGCAGCCCAGCTGCGTGCGCTGCACTCACTCCTTGGGCGGAGCCCAGTGAGCCTCCAGTACGGCAGAGCTCCAGCTCTGCTCAGAGACCCGATCTGGCAGAGTTGCTGGCGTGAGGCTGCTCTGCCCTGGTCGAGCCTTGCCCAGACTTGCCTCGCTGCTAGGCTTCCTGCCCGGGAAGGAGCAGGCTGCGCCAGACAGGCAGACGCTCCTGGCGCCTTCCTGGCCTCAGCTCCACTCCTGCCTTGCCTTTGCACCTAGTCCCCAGGCGTCCTTGCGGAGGGCTTAGGGGCCGGTGGGGTGCACGCTGCCAAGCCCT
This sequence comes from Budorcas taxicolor, assembly GCF_023091745.1. NCBI lineage: Eukaryota > Metazoa > Chordata > Mammalia > Artiodactyla > Bovidae > Budorcas > Budorcas taxicolor. The sequence continues at coordinate 126,174 of NW_026291507.1, forward strand.
CCAGCCGTGAGAGCTCTGTCATAGGGAAGGGAATGGCAAGTGCAGGGCTCCTCCAGCGGTCGCTTGGCCGCCCAGACTCAGCACAGCACGGAGAGCACCAGGCTTCCCAGGGCCCCTGGCTGTGGTCTGCAGCCCCACACACCCGGAGGCTGACTCCGTGAGCGCCCAGAAGGTGCCTGACAGACGTCATTTCCCTAGTGCTCTCCCCACCAGCAGAGACGTGTGCAGGTGGTTGGGGCCTGCCCCTGCGTGTCTGGGCTGCCGCCCACAGCCTCCGCTCAGGGGAAGCAGCCCCTGTGCCAAGACCTGCAGGAGGCGCGGGGCGTCCCTGCCTGGAAGCCAAGTGCACGGTCCGCTTGGAAGCGAGCCTCCTTGGGAAGAGTCGAGGGAGCCAAGCCGCGTGCAGCTGCAATCCCGGCTTGGGCCGAGCCGAGTGTGCCTCCAGGACGGCAGAGCTCCAGCTCTGCTCAGAGGCCGGATCTAGTCAAGTGCCTTGCGCGAGGCTGCTCTGCCCTGGGCGAGACTTGCCCAGGCTTGCCTCGCTGCTAGGCTTGCTGCCCGGGAAGGAGCAGGCTGTGCGATGCTGGGAGAGGCCACTGGCGCCTTCCTGGCCTCAGCTCCACTCCTGCCTTGCCTTTGCATCTAGGCCCCGGGCGTCCTTGGGGAAGGCTTAGGAGCCGGTGGCTTGCACACTGCCAAGCCCTCCAGCAGTGAGGCCTCTCGTAGAGGGGAGGGGAGGGCAAGTGCAGGGCTCCACCAGCGGTTGCTTGGCCGCCCAGACTCAGCGCCGCACGGGGAGCACAAGGCTCCCAGGTCCCCTGGCTGTGGTCTGCAGCCCCACACTCCCGGAGGCTGACTCCGTGGGCGCCCAGAAGGTGCCTGACAGACGTCATGTCCCTAGCGCTCTGCTCCCCGGCAGAGACGTGTGCAGGTGGTGGGGCCTGCCCCTGCGTGTCTGGGCTCCCGCCGGCAGCCCCAGCTCCAGGGAAGCAGCCCCTGAGCCAAGACCTGTAGGGGGCGCGGGGCGCCCCCGCCTGGAAGCCTAGTGCACAGCATGCGGGAAGCGAGCCTCCTCGGGAGAAGAGGAGGCAGCCCAGCTGCGTGCGTCTGCACTCACTCCTTGGGCGGAGCCCAGTGAGCCTCCAGTACGGCAGAGCTCCAGCTCTGCTCAGAGGCCCGATCTGGCAGAGTTGCTGGCGTGAGGCTGCTCTGCCCTGGGCGAGCCTTGCCCAGACTGGCCTCGCTGCTAGGCTTCCTGCCCGGGAAGGAGCAGGCTGCGCCAGACAGGCAGACGCTCCTGGCGCCTTCCTGGCCTCAGCTCCACTCCTGCCTTGCCTTTGCACCTAGTCCCCAGGCGTCCTTGCGGAGGGCTTAGGGGCCGGTGGGGTGCACGCTGCCAAGCCCTCCAGCCGTGAGAGCTCTGTCATAGGGAAGGGAATGGCAAGTGCAGGGCTCCTCCAGCGGTCGCTTGGCCGCCCAGACTCAGCACAGCACGGAGAGCACCAGGCTTCCCAGGGCCCCTGGCTGTGGTCTGCAGCCCCACACACCCGGAGGCTGACTCCGTGAGCGTCCAGAAGGTGCCTGACAGACGTCATGTCCCTAGTGCTCTCCCCACCAGCAGAGACGTGTGCAGGTGGTTGGGGCCTGCCCCTGCGTGTCTGGGCTGCCGCCCACATCCTCCGCTCAGGGGAAGCAGCCCCTGTGCCAAGACCTGCAGGAAGCGCGGGGCGTCCCTGCCTGGAAGCCAAGTGCACGGTCCGCTTGGAAGCGAGCCTCCTTGGGAAGAGTCGAGGGAGCCAAGCCGCGTGCAGCTGCAATCCCGGCTTGGGCCGAGCCGAGTGTGCCTCCAGGACGGCAGAGCTCCAGCTCTGCTCAGAGGCCGGATATAGTCAAGTGCCTTGCGCGAGGCTGCTCTGCCCTGGGCGAGACTTGCCCAGGCTTGCCTCGCTGCTAGGCTTGCTGCCCGGGAAGGAGCAGGCTGTGCGATGCTGGGAGAGGCCACTGGCGCCTTCCTGGCCTCAGCTCCACTCCTGCCTTGCCTTTGCATCTAGGCCCCGGGCGTCCTTGGGGAAGGCTTAGGAGCCGGTGGCTTGCACACTGCCAAGCCCTCCAGCAGGGAGGCCTCTCGTAGAGGGGAGGGGAGGGCAAGTGCAGGGCTCCTCCAGCGGTTGCTTGGCCGCCCAGACTCAGCGCCCCACGGAGAGCACAAGGCTCCCAGGTCCCCTGGCTGTGGTCTGCAGCCCCACACTCCTGGAGGCTGACTCCGTGGGCGCCCAGAAGGTGCCTGACAGACGTCATTTCCCTAGTGCTCTCCCCACCAGCAGAGACGTGTGCAGGGGGTGGGGCCTGCACCTGCGTGTCTGGGCTGCCGCCGGCAGCCCCAGCTCCAGGGAAGCAGCCCCTGAGCCAAGACCTGTAGGAGGCGCGGGGCGCCCCCGCCTGGAAGCCTAGTGCACAGCATGCAGGAAGCGAGCCTCCTCGGGAGAAGAGGAGGCAGCCCAGCTGCGTGAGTCTGCACTCACTCCTTGGGCGGAGCCCAGTGAGCCTCCAGTACGGCAGAGCTCCAGCTCTGCTTAGAGGCCTGATCTGGCAGAGTTGCAGGCGTGAGGCTGCTCTGCCCTGGGCGAGCCTTGCCCAGACTTGCCTCGCTGCTAGGCTTCCTGCCCGGGAAGGAGCAGGCTGCGCGAGACAGGCAGACGCTCCTGGCGCCTTCCTGGCCTCAGCTCCACTCCTGCCTTGCCTTTGCATCTAGGCCCCAGGCGTCCTTGCGGAGGGCTTAGGGGCCGGTGGGGTGCACGCTGCCAAGCCCTCCAGCCGTGAGAGCTCTGTCATAGGGAAGGGAATGGCAAGTGAAGGGCTCCTCCAGCGGTCGCTTGGCCGCCCAGTCTCAGCACAGCACGGAGAGCACCAGGCTTCCCAGGGCCCCTGGCTGTGGTCTGCAGCCCCACACACCCGGAGGCTGACTCCGTGGGCGCCCAGAAGGTGCCTGACAGACGTCATGTCCCTAGTGCTCTGCTCCCCAGCAGAGACGTGTGCAGGTGGTGGGGCCTGCCCCTGCGTGTCTGGGCTCCCGCCGGCAGCCCCAGCTCCAGGGAAGCAGCCCCTGAGCCAAGACCTGTAGGGGGCGCGGGGCGCCCCCGCCTGGAAGCCTAGTGCACAGCATGCGGGAAGCGAGCCTCCTCGGGAGAAGAGGAGGCAGCCCAGCTGCGTGCGTCTGCACTCACTCCTTGGGCGGAGCCCAGTGAGCCTCCAGTAGGGCAGAGCTCCAGCTCTGCTCAGGGGCCCGATCTGGCAGAGTTGCTGGCGTGAGGCTGCTCTGCCCTGGGCGAGCCTTGCCCAGACTGGCCTCGCTGCTAGGCTTCCTGCCCGGGAAGGAGCAGGCTGCGCCAGACAGGCAGACGCTCCTGGCGCCTTCCTGGCCTCAGCTCCACTCCTGCCTTGCCTTTGCACCTAGTCCCCAGGCGTCCTTGCGGAGGGCTTAGGGGCCGGTGGGGTGCACGCTGCCAAGCCCTCCAGCCGTGAGAGCTCTGTCATAGGGAAGGGAATGGCAAGTGCAGGGCTCCTCCAGCGGTCGCTTGGCCGCCCAGACTCAGCACAGCACGGAGAGCACCAGGCTTCCCAGGGCCCCTGGCTGTGGTCTGCAGCCCCACACACCCGGAGGCTGACTCCGTGAGCGCCCAGAAGGTGCCTGACAGACGTCATTTCCCTAGTGCTCTCCCCACCAGCAGAGACGTGTGCAGGTGGTTGGGGCCTGCCCCTGCGTGTCTGGGCTGCCGCCCACAGCCTCCGCTCAGGGGAAGCAGCCCCTGTGCCAAGACCTGCAGGAAGCGCGGGGCGTCCCTGCCTGGAAGCCAAGTGCACGGTCCGCTTGGAAGCGAGCCTCCTTGGGAAGAGTCGAGGGAGCCAAGCCGCGTGCAGCTGCAATCCCGGCTTGGGCCGAGCCGAGTGTGCCTCCAGGACGGCAGAGCTCCAGCTCTGCTCAGAGGCCGGATCTAGTCAAGTGCCTTGCGCGAGGCTGCTCTGCCCTGGGCGAGACTTGCCCAGGCTTGCCTCGCTGCTAGGCTTGCTGCCCGGGAAGGAGCAGGCTGTGCGATGCTGGGAGAGGCCACTGGCGCCTTCCTGGCCTCAGCTCCACTCCTGCCTTGCCTTTGCATCTAGGCCCCGGGCGTCCTTGGGGAAGGCTTAGGAGCCGGTGGCTTGCACACTGCCAAGCCCTCCAGCAGGGAGGCCTCTCGTAGAGGGGAGGGGAGGGCAAGTGCATGGCTCCACCAGCGGTTGCTTGGCCGCCCAGACTCAGCGCCGCACGGGGAGCACAAGGCTCCCAGGTCCCCTGGCTGTGGTCTGCAGCCCCACACTCCCGGAGGCTGACTCCGTGGGCGCCCAGAAGTTGCCTGACAGACGTCATGTCCCTAGCGCTCTGCTCCCCAGCAGAGACGTGTGCAGGTGGTGGGGCCTGCCCCTGCGTGTCTGGGCTCCCGCCGGCAGCCCCAGCTCCAGGGAAGCAGCCCCTGAGCCAAGACCTGTAGGGGGCGCGGGGCGCCCCCGCCTGGAAGCCTAGTGCACAGCATGCGGGAAGCGAGCCTCCTCGGGAGAAGAGGAGGCAGCCCAGCTGCGTGCGCTGCACTCACTCCTTGGGCGGAGCCCAGTGAGCCTCCAGTACGGCAGAGCTCCAGCTCTGCTCAGAGACCCGATCTGGCAGAGTTGCTGGCGTGAGGCTGCTCTGCCCTGGTCGAGCCTTGCCCAGACTTGCCTCGCTGCTAGGCTTCCTGCCCGGGAAGGAGCAGGCTGCGCCAGACAGGCAGACGCTCCTGGCGCCTTCCTGGCCTCAGCTCCACTCCTGCCTTGCCTTTGCACCTAGTCCCCAGGCGTCCTTGCGGAGGGCTTAGGGGCCGGTGGGGTGCACGCTGCCAAGCCCTCCAGCCGTGAGAGCTCTGTCATAGGGAAGGGAATGGCAAGTGCAGGGCTCCTCCAGCGGTCGCTTGGCCGCCCAGACTCAGCACAGCACGGAGAGCACCAGGCTTCCCAGGGCCCCTGGCTGTGGTCTGCAGCCCACACACCCGGAGGCTGACTCCGTGAGCGCCCAGAAGGTGCCTGACAGACGTCATTTCCCTAGTGCTCTCCCCACCAGCAGAGACGTGTGCAGGTGGTTGGGGCCTGCCCCTGCGTGTCTGGGCTGCCGCCCACAGCCTCCGCTCAGGGGAAGCAGCCCCTGTGCCAAGACCTGCAGGAGGCGCGGGGCGTCCCTGCCTGGAAGCCAAGTGCACGGTCCGCTTGGAAGCGAGCCTCCTTGGGAAGAGTCGAGGGAGCCAAGCCGCGTGCAGCTGCAATCCCTGCTTGGGCCGAGCCGAGTGTGCCTCCAGGACGGCAGAGCTCCAGCTCTGCTCAGAGGCCGGATCTAGTCAAGTGCCTTGCGCGAGGCTGCTCTGCCCTGGGCGAGACTTGCCCAGGCTTGCCTCGCTGCTAGGCTTGCTGCCCGGGAAGGAGCAGGCTGTGCGATGCTGGGAGAGGCCACTGGCGCCTTCCTGGCCTCAGCTCCACTCCTGCCTTGCCTTTGCATCTAGGCCCCGGGCGTCCTTGGGGAAGGCTTAGGAGCCGGTGGCTTGCACACTGCCAAGCCCTCCAGCAGTGAGGCCTCTCGTAGAGGGGAGGGGAGGGCAAGTGCAGGGCTCCTCCAGCGGTTGCTTGGCCGCCCAGACTCTGCGCCCCACGGAGAGCACAAGGCTCCCAGGTCCCCTGGCTGTGGTCTGCAGCCCCACACTCCTGGAGGCTGACTCCGTGGGCGCCCAGAAGGTGCCTGACAGACGTCATTTCCCTAGTGCTCTCCCCACCAGCAGAGACGTGTGCAGGGGGTGGGGCCTGCCCCTGCGTGTCTGGGCTGCCGCCGGCAGCCCCAGCTCCAGGGAAGCAGCCCCTGAGCCAAGACCTGTAGGGGGCGCGGGGCGCCCCCGCCTGGAAGCCTAGTGCACAGCATGCAGGAAGCGAGCCTCCTCGGGAGAAGAGGAGGCAGCCCAGCTGCGTGCATCTGCACTCACTCCTTGGGCGGAGCCCAGTGAGCCTCCAGTACGGCAGAGCTCCAGCTCTGCTTAGAGGCCTGATCTGGCAGAGTTGCTGGCGTGAGGCTGCTCTGCCCTGGGCGAGCCTTGCCCAGACTTGCCTCGCTGCTAGGCTTCCTGCCCGGGAAGGAGCAGGCTGCGCGAGACAGGCAGACGCTCCTGGCGCCTTCCTGGCCTCAGCTCCACTCCTGCCTTGCCTTTGCATCTAGGCCCCAGGCGTCCTTGCGGAGGGCTTAGGGGCCGGTGGGGTGCACGCTGCCAAGCCCTCCAGCCGTGAGAGCTCTGTCATAGGGAAGGGAATGGCAAGTGCAGGGCTCCTCCAGCGGTCGCTTGGCCGCCCAGACTCAGCACAGCACGGAGAGCACCAGGCTTCCCAGGGCCCCTGGCTGTGGTCTGCAGCCCCACACACCCGGAGGCTGTCTCCGTGGGCGCCCAGAAGGTGCCTGACAGACGTCATGTCCCTAGCGCTCTGCTCCCCAGCAGAGACGTGTGCAGGTGGTGGGGCCTGCCCCTGCGTGTCTGGGCTCCCGCCGGCAGCCCCAGCTCCAGGGAAGCAGCCCCTGAGCCAAGACCTGCAGGAGGCGCGGGGCGTCCCTGCCTGGAAGCCAAGTGCACGGTCCGCTTGGAAGCGAGCCTCCTTGGGAAGAGTCGAGGGAGCCAAGCCGCGTGCAGCTGCAATCCCGGCTTGGGCCGAGCCGAGTGTGCCTCCAGGACGGCAGAGCTCCAGCTCTGCTCAGAGGCCGGATCTAGTCAAGTGCCTTGCGCGAGGCTGCTCTGCCCTGGGCGAGACTTGCCCAGGCTTGCCTCGCTGCTAGGCTTGCTGCCCGGGAAGGAGCAGGCTGTGCGATGCTGGGAGAGGCCACTGGCGCCTTCCTGGCCTCAGCTCCACTCCTGCCTTGCCTTTGCATCTAGGCCCCGGGCGTCCTTGGGGAAGGCTTAGGAGCCGGTGGCTTGCACACTGCCAAGCCCTCCAGCAGTGAGGCCTCTCGTAGAGGGGAGGGGAGGGCAAGTGCATGGCTCCACCAGCGGTTGCTTGGCCGCCCAGACTCAGCGCCGCACGGGGAGCACAAGGCTCCCAGGTCCCCTGGCTGTGGTCTGCAGCCCCACACTCCCGGAGGCTGACTCCGTGGGCGCCCAGAAGGTGCCTGACAGACGTCATGTCCCTAGCGCTCTGCTCCCCGGCAGAGACGTGTGCAGGTGGTGGGGCCTGCCCCTGCGTGTCTGGGCTCCCGCCGGCAGCCCCAGCTCCAGGGAAGCAGCCCCTGAGCCAAGACCTGTAGGGGGCGCGGGGCGCCCCCGCCTGGAAGCCTAGTGCACAGCATGCGGGAAGCGAGCCTCCGCGGGAGAAGAGGAGGCAGCCCAGCTGCGTGCGTCTGCACTCACTCCTTGGGCGGAGCCCAGTGAGCCTCCAGTACGGCAGAGCTCCAGCTCTGCTCAGAGGCCCGATCTGGCAGAGTTGCTGGCGTGAGGCTGCTCTGCCCTGGGCGAGCCTTGCCCAGACTGGCCTCGCTGCTAGGCTTCCTGCCCGGGAAGGAGCAGGCTGCGCCAGACAGGCAGACGCTCCTGGCGCCTTCCTGGCCTCAGCTCCACTCCTGCCTTGCCTTTGCACCTAGTCCCCAGGCGTCCTTGCGGAGGGCTTAGGGGCCGGTGGGGTGCACGCTGCCAAGCCCTCCAGCCGTGAGAGCTCTGTCATAGGGAAGGGAATGGCAAGTGCAGGGCTCCTCCAGCGGTCGCTTGGCCGCCCAGACTCAGCACAGCACGGAGAGCACCAGGCTTCCCAGGGCCCCTGGCTGTGGTCTGCAGCCCCACACACCCGGAGGCTGACTCCGTGAGCGCCCAGAAGGTGCCTGACAGACGTCATTTCCCTAGTGCTCTCCCCACCAGCAGAGACGTGTGCAGGTGGTTGGGGCCTGCCCCTGCGTGTCTGGGCTGCCGCCCACAGCCTCCGCTCAGGGGAAGCAGCCCCTGTGCCAAGACCTGCAGGAAGCGCGGGGCGTCCCTGCCTGGAAGCCAAGTGCACGGTCCGCTTGGAAGCGAGCCTCCTTGGGAAGAGTCGAGGGAGCCAAGCCGCGTGCAGCTGCAATCCCGGCTTGGGCCGAGCCGAGTGTGCCTCCAGGACGGCAGAGCTCCAGCTCTGCTCAGAGGCCGGATCTAGTCAAGTGCCTTGCGCGAGGCTGCTCTGCCCTGGGCGAGACTTGCCCAGGCTTGCCTCGCTGCTAGGCTTGCTGCCCGGGAAGGAGCAGGCTGTGCGATGCTGGGAGAGGCCACTGGCGCCTTCCTGGCCTCAGCTCCACTCCTGCCTTGCCTTTGCATCTAGGCCCCGGGCGTCCTTGGGGAAGGCTTAGGAGCCGGTGGCTTGCACACTGCCAAGCCCTCCAGCAGGGAGGCCTCTCGTAGAGGGGAGGGGAGGGCAAGTGCAGGGCTCCACCAGCGGTTGCTTGGCCGCCCAGACTCAGCGCCGCACGGGGAGCACAAGGCTCCCAGGTCCCCTGGCTGTGGTCTGCAGCCCCACACTCCCGGAGGCTGACTCCGTGGGCGCCCAGAAGGTGCCTGACAGACGTCATGTCCCTAGCGCTCTGCTCCCCAGCAGAGACGTGTGCAGGTGGTGGGGCCTGCCCCTGCGTGTCTGGGCTCCCGCCGGCAGCCCCAGCTCCAGGGAAGCAGCCCATGAGCCAAGACCTGTAGGGGGCGCGGGGCGCCCCCGCCTGGAAGCCTAGTGCACAGCATGCGGGAAGCGAGCCTCCGCGGGAGAAGAGGAGGCAGCCCAGCTGCGTGCGTCTGCACTCACTCCTTGGGCGGAGCCCAGTGAGCCTCCAGTACGGCAGAGCTCCAGCTCTGCTCAGAGGCCCGATCTGGCAGAGTTGCTGGCGTGAGGCTGCTCTGCCCTGGGCGAGCCTTGCCCAGACTTGCCTCGCTGCTAGGCTTCCTGCCCGGGAAGGAGCAGGCTGCACCAGACAGGCAGACGCTCCTGGCGCCTTCCTGGCCTCAGCTCCACTCCTGCCTTGCCTTTGCACCTAGTCCCCAGGCGTCCTTGCGGAGGGCTTAGGGGCCGGTGGGGTGCACGCTGCCAAGCCCTCCAGCCGTGAGAGCTCTGTCATAGGGAAGGGAATGGCAAGTGCAGGGCTCCTCCAGCGGTCGCTTGGCCGCCCAGACTCAGCACAGCACGGAGAGCACCAGGCTTCCCAGGGCCCCTGGCTGTGGTCTGCAGCCCCACACACCCGGAGGCTGACTCCGTGAGCGCCCAGAAGGTGCCTGACAGACGTCATTTCCCTAGTGCTCTCCCCACCAGCAGAGACGTGTGCAGGTGGTTGGGGCCTGCCCCTGCGTGTCTGGGCTGCCGCCCACAGCCTCCGCTCAGGGGAAGCAGCCCCTGTGCCAAGACCTGCAGGAGGCGCGGGGCGTCCCTGCCTGGAAGCCAAGTGCACGGTCCGCTTGGAAGCGAGCCTCCTTGGGAAGAGTCGAGGGAGCCAAGCCGCGTGCAGCTGCAATCCCTGCTTGGGCCGAGCCGAGTGTGCCTCCAGGACGGCAGAGCTCCAGCTCTGCTCAGAGGCCGGATCTAGTCAAGTGCCTTGCGCGAGGCTGCTCTGCCCTGGGCGAGACTTGCCCAGGCTTGCCTCGCTGCTAGGCTTGCTGCCCGGGAAGGAGCAGGCTGTGCGATGCTGGGAGAGGCCACTGGCGCCTTCCTGGCCTCAGCTCCACTCCTGCCTTGCCTTTGCATCTAGGCCCCGGGCGTCCTTGGGGAAGGCTTAGGAGCCGGTGGCTTGCACACTGCCAAGCCCTCCAGCAGTGAGGCCTCTCGTAGAGGGGAGGGGAGGGCAAGTGCAGGGCTCCTCCAGCGGTTGCTTGGCCGCCCAACTCAGCGCCCCACGGAGAGCACAAGGCTCCCAGGTCCCCTGGCTGTGGTCTGCAGCCCCACACTCCTGGAGGCTGACTCCGTGGGCGCCCAGAAGGTGCCTGACAGACGTCATTTCCCTAGTGCTCTCCCCACCAGCAGAGACGTGTGCAGGGGGTGGGGCCTGCCCCTGCGTGTCTGGGCTGCCGCCGGCAGCCCCAGCTCCAGGGAAGCAGCCTCTGAGCCAAGACCTGTAGGAGGCGCGGGGCGCCCCCGCCTGGAAGCCTAGTGCACAGCATGCAGGAAGCGAGCCTCCTCGGGAGAAGAGGAGGCAGCCCAGCTGCGTGCGTCTGCACTCACTCCTTGGGCGGAGCCCAGTGAGCCTCCAGTACGGCAGAGCTCCAGCTCTGCTTAGAGGCCCGATCTGGCAGAGTTGCTGGCGTGAGGCTGCTCTGCCCTGGGCGAGCCTTGCCCAGACTGGCCTCGCTGCTAGGCTTCCTGCCCGGGAAGGAGCAGGCTGCGCCAGACAGGCAGACGCTCCTGGCGCCTTCCTGGCCTCAGCTCCACTCCTGCCTTGCCTTTGCACCTAGTCCCCAGGCGTCCTTGCGGAGGGCTTAGGGGCCGGTGGGGTGCACGCTGCCAAGCCCTCCAGCCGTGAGAGCTCTGTCATAGGGAAGGGAATGGCAAGTGCAGGGCTCCTCCAGCGGTCGCTTGGCCGCCCAGACTCAGCACAGCACGGAGAGCACCAGGCTTCCCAGGGCCCCTGGCTGTGGTCTGCAGCCCCACACACCCGGAGGCTGACTCCGTGAGCGCCCAGAAGGTGCCTGACAGACGTCATTTCCCTAGTGCTCTCCCCACCAGCAGAGACGTGTGCAGGTGGTTGGGGCCTGCCCCTGCGTGTCTGGGCTGCCGCCCACAGCCTCCGCTCAGGGGAAGCAGCCCCTGTGCCAAGACCTGCAGGAAGCGCGGGGCGTCCCTGCCTGGAAGCCAAGTGCACGGTCCGCTTGGAAGCGAGCCTCCTTGGGAAGAGTCGAGGGAGCCAAGCCGCGTGCAGCTGCAATCCCTGCTTGGGCCGAGCCGAGTGTGCCTCCAGGACGGCAGAGCTCCAGCTCTGCTCAGAGGCCGGATCTAGTCAAGTGCCTTGCGCGAGGCTGCTCTGCCCTGGGCGAGACTTGCCCAGGCTTGCCTCGCTGCTAGGCTTGCTGCCCGGGAAGGAGCAGGCTGTGCGATGCTGGGAGAGGCCACTGGCGCCTTCCTGGCCTCAGCTCCACTCCTGCCTTGCCTTTGCATCTAGGCCCCGGGCGTCCTTGGGGAAGGCTTAGGAGCCGGTGGCTTGCACACTGCCAAGCCCTCCAGCAGGGAGGCCTCTCGTAGAGGGGAGGGGAGGGCAAGTGCAGGGCTCCTCCAGCGGTTGCTTGGCCGCCCAGACTCAGCGCCCCACGGAGAGCACAAGGCTCCCAGGTCCCCTGGCTGTGGTCTGCAGCCCCACACTCCTGGAGGCTGACTCCGTGGGCGCCCAGAAGGTGCCTGACAGACGTCATTTCCCTAGTGCTCTCCCCACCAGCAGAGACGTGTGCAGGGGGTGGGGCCTGCCCCTGCGTGTCTGGGCTGCCGCCGGCAGCCCCAGCTCCAGGGAAGCAGCCCCTGAGCCAAGACCTGTAGGAGGCGCGGGGCGCCCCCGCCTGGAAGCCTAGTGCACAGCATGCAGGAAGCGAGCCTCCTCGGGAGAAGAGGAGGCAGCCCAGCTGCGTGCGTCTGCACTCACTCCTTGGGCGGAGCCCAGTGAGCCTCCAGTACGGCAGAGCTCCAGCTCTGCTTAGAGGCCTGATCTGGCAGAGTTGCTGGCGTGAGGCTGCTCTGCCCTGGGCGAGCCTTGCCCAGACTTGCCTCGCTGCTAGGCTTCCTGCCCGGGAAGGAGCAGGCTGCGCGAGACAGGCAGACGCTCCTGGCGCCTTCCTGGCCTCAGCTCCACTCCTGCCTTGCCTTTGCATCTAGGCCCCAGGCGTCCTTGCGGAGGGCTTAGGGGCCAGTGGGGTGCACGCTGCCAAGCCCTCCAGCCGTGAGAGCTCTGTCATAGGGAAGGGAATGGCAAGTGCAGGGCTCCTCCAGCGCTCGCTTGGCCGCCCAGACTCAGCACAGCACGGAGAGCACCAGGCTTCCCAGGGCCCCTGGCTGTGGTCTGCAGCCCCACACACCCGGAGGCTGACTCCGTGGGCGCCCAGAAGGTGCCTGACAGACGTCATGTCCCTAGTGCTCTGCTCCCCAGCAGAGACGTGTGCAGGTGGTGGGGCCTGCCCCTGCGTGTCTGGGCTCCCGCCGGCAGCCCCAGCTCCAGGGAAGCAGCCCCTGAGCCAAGACCTGTAGGGGGCGCGGGGCGCCCCCGCCTGGAAGCCTAGTGCACAGCATGCGGGAAGCGAGCCTCCTCGGGAGAAGAGGAGGCAGCCCAGCTGCGTGCGTCTGCACTCACTCCTTGGGCGGAGCCCAGTGAGCCTCCAGTACGGCAGAGCTCCAGCTCTGCTCAGAGGCCCGATCTGGCAGAGTTGCTGGCGTGAGGCTGCTCTGCCCTGGGCGAGCCTTGCCCAGACTTGCCTCGCTGCTAGGCTTCCTGCCCGGGAAGGAGCAGGCTGCGCCAGACAGGCAGACGCTCCTGGCGCCTTCCTGGCCTCAGCTCCACTCCTGCCTTGCCTTTGCACCTAGTCCCCAGGCGTCCTTGCGGAGGGCTTAGGGGCCGGTGGGGTGCACGCTGCCAAGCCCTCCAGCCGTGAGAGCTCTGTCATAGGGAAGGGAATGGCAAGTGCAGGGCTCCTCCAGCGCTCGCTTGGCCGCCCAGACTCAGCACAGCACGGAGAGCACCAGGCTTCCCAGGGCCCCTGGCTGTGGTCTGCAGCCCCACACACCCGGAGGCTGACTCCGTGAGCGCCCAGAAGGTGCCTGACAGACGTCATTTCCCTAGTGCTCTCCCCACCAGCAGAGACGTGTGCAGGTGGTTGGGGCCTGCCCCTTCGTGTCTGGGCTGCCGCCCACAGCCTCCGCTCAGGGGAAGCAGCCCCTGTGCCAAGACCTGCAGGAGGCGCGGGGCGTCCCTGCCTGGAAGCCAAGTGCACGGTCCGCTTGGAAGCGAGCCTCCTTGGGAAGAGTCGAGGGAGCCAAGCTGCGTGCAGCTGCAATCCCTGCTTGGGCCGAGACGAGTGTGCCTCCAGGACGGCAGAGCTCCAGCTCTGCTCAGAGGCCGGATCTAGTCAAGTGCCTTGCGCGAGGCTGCTCTGCCCTGGGCGAGACTTGCCCAGGCTTGCCTCGCTGCTAGGCTTGCTGCCCGGGAAGGAGCAGGCTGTGCGATGCTGGGAGAGGCCCCTGGCGCCTTCCTGGCCTCAGCTCCACTCCTGCCTTGCCTTTGCATCTAGGCCCCAGGCGTCCGTGGGGAAGGCTTTGGAGCCGGTGGCTTGCACACTGCCAAGCCCTCCAGCAGTGAGGCCTCTCTTAGAGGGGAGGGGAGGGCAAGTGCAGGGCTCCTCCAGCGCTCGCTTGGCCGCCCAGACTCAGCGCCGCACGGAGAGCACCAGGCTCCCAGGTCCCCTGGCTGTGGTCTACAGCCCCACACACCCGGAGGCTGACTCCGTGGGCGCCCAGAAGGTGCCTGACAGACGTCATGTCCCTAGAGCTCTGCTCCCCAGCAGAGACGTGTGCAGGTGGTGGGGCCTGCCCCTGCGTGTCTGGGCTCCCGCCGGCAGCCCCAGCTCCAGGGAAGCAGCCCCTGAGCCAAGACCTGTAGGGGGCGCGGGGCGCCCCCGCCTGGAAGCCTAGTGCACAGCATGCGGGAAGCGAGCCTCCTCGGGAGAAGAGGAGGCAGCCCAGCTGCGTGCGCTGCACTCACTCCTTGGGCGGAGCCCAGTGAGCCTCCAGTACGGCAGAGCTCCAGCTCTGCTCAGAGACCCGATCTGGCAGAGTTGCTGGCGTGAGGCTGCTCTGCCCTGGGCGAGCCTTGCCCAGACTTGCCTCGCTGCTAGGCTTCCTGCCCGGGAAGGAGCAGGCTGCGCCAGACAGGCAGACGCTCCTGGCGCCTTCCTGGCCTCAGCTCCACTCCTGCCTTGCCTTTGCACCTAGTCCCCAGGCGTCCTTGCGCAGGGCTTAGGGGCCGGTGGGGTGCACGCTGCCAAGCCCTCCAGCCGTGAGAGCTCTGTCATAGGGAAGGGAATGGCAAGTGCAGGGCTCCTCCAGCGGTCGCTTGGCCGCCCAGACTCAGCACAGCACGGAGAGCACCAGGCTTCCCAGGGCCCCTGGCTGTGGTCTGCAGCCCCACACACCCGGAGGCTGACTCCGTGAGCGCCCAGAAGGTGCCTGACAGACGTCATTTCCCTAGTGCTCTCCCCACCAGCAGAGACGTGTGCAGGTGGTTGGGGCCTGCCCCTGCGTGTCTGGGCTGCCGCCCACAGCCTCCGCTCAGGGGAAGCAGCCCCTGTGCCAAGACCTGCAGGAGGCGCGGGGCGTCCCTGCCTGGAAGCCAAGTGCACGGTCCGCTTGGAAGCGAGCCTCCTTGGGAAGAGTCGAGGGAGCCAAGCCGCGTGCAGCTGCAATCCCTGCTTGGGCCGAGCCGAGTGTGCCTCCAGGACGGCAGAGCTCCAGCTCTGCTCAGAGGCCGGATCTAGTCAAGTGCCTTGCGCGAGGCTGCTCTGCCCTGGGCGAGACTTGCCCAGGCTTGCCTCGCTGCTAGGCTTGCTGCCCGGGAAGGAGCAGGCTGTGCGATGCTGGGAGAGGCCACTGGCGCCTTCCTGGCCTCAGCTCCACTCCTGCCTTGCCTTTGCATCTAGGCCCCGGGCGTCCTTGGGGAAGGCTTAGGAGCCGGTGGCTTGCACACTGCCAAGCCCTCCAGCAGTGAGGCCTCTCGTAGAGGGGAGGGGAGGGCAAGTGCAGGGCTCCTCCAGCGGTTGCTTGGCCGCCCAGACTCAGCGCCCCACGGAGAGCACAAGGCTCCCAGGTCCCCTGGCTGTGGTCTGCAGCCCCACACTCCTGGAGGCTGACTCCGTGGGCGCCCAGAAGGTGCCTGACAGACGTCATGTCCCTAGCGCTCTGCTCCCCGGCAGAGACGTGTGCAGGGGGTGGGGCCTGCCCCTGCGTGTCTGGGCTGCCGCCGGCAGCCCCAGCTCCAGGGAAGCAGCCCCTGAGCCAAGACCTGTAGGAGGCGCGGGGCGCCCCCGCCTGGAAGCCTAGTGCACAGCATGCAGGAAGCGAGCCTCCTCGGGAGAAGAGGAGGCAGCCCAGCTGCGTGCGTCTGCACTCACTCCTTGGGCGGAGCCCAGTGAGCCTCCAGTATGGCAGAGCTCCAGCTCTGCTTAGAGGCCTGATCTGGCAGAGTTGCTGGCGTGAGGCTGCTCTGCCCTGGGCGAGCCTTGCCCAGACTTGCCTCGCTGCTAGGCTTCCTGCCCCGGAAGCAGCAGGCTGTGCGAGACAGGCAGACGCTCCTGGCGCCTTCCTGGCCTCAGCTCCACTCCTGCCTTGCCTTTGCTCCTAGTCCCCAGGCGTCCTTGCGGAGGGCTTAGGGGCCGGTGGGGTGCACGCTGCCAAGCCCTCCAGCCGTGAGAGCTCTGGCATAGGGTAGGGAATGGCAAGTGCAGGGCTCCTCCAGCGGTCACTTGGCCGCCCAGACTCAGCACAGCACGGAGAGCACCAGGCTTCCCAGGGCCCCTGGCTGTGGTCTGCAGCCCCACACACCCGGAGGCTGACTCCGTGAGCGCCCAGAAGGTGCCTGACAGACGTCATTTCCCTAGTGCTCTCCCAACCAGCAGAGACGTGTGCAGGTGGTTGGGGCCTGCCCCTGCGTGTCTGGGCTGCCGCCCACAGCCTCCGCTCAGGGGAAGCAGCCCCTGTGCCAAGACCTGCAGGAGGCGCGGGGCGTCCCTGCCTGGAAGCCAAGTGCACGGTCCGCTTGGAAGCGAGCCTCCTTGGGAAGAGTCGAGGGAGCCAAGCCGCGTGCAGCTGCAATCCCTGCTTGGGCCGAGACGAGTGTGCCTCCAGGACGGCAGAGCTCCAGCTCTGCTCAGAGGCCGGATCTAGTCAAGTGCCTTGCGCGAGGCTGCTCTGCCCAGGGCGAGACTTGCCCAGGCTTGCCTCGCTGCTAGGCTTGCTGCCCAGGAAGGAGTAGGCTGTGCGATGCTGGGAGAGGCCACTGGCGCCTTCCTGGCCTCAGCTCCACTCCTGCCTTGCCTTTGCATCTAGGCCCCAGGCGTCCTTGCGGAGGGCTTAGGGGCCGGTGGGGTTCACGCTGCCAAGCCCTCCAGCCGTGAGAGCTCTGTCATAGGGAAGGGAATGGCAAGTGCAGGGCTCCTCCAGCGGTCGCTTGGCCGCCCAGACTCAGCACAGCACGGAGAGCACCAGGCTTCCCAGGGCCCCTGGCTGTGGTCTGCAGCCCCACACACCCGGAGGCTGACTCCGTGAGCGCCCAGAAGGTGCCTGACAGACGTCATTTCCCTAGTGCTCTCCCAACCAGCAGAGACGTGTGCAGGTGGTTGGGGCCTGCCCCTGCGTGTCTGGGCTGCCGCCCACAGCCTCCGCTCAGGGGAAGCAGCCCCTGTGCCAAGACCTGCAGGAGGCGCGGGGCGTCCCTGCCTGGAAGCCAAGTGCACAGTCCGCTTGGAAGCGAGCCTCCTTGGGAAGAGTCGAGGGAGCCAAGCCGCGTGCAGCTGCAATCCCTGCTTGGGCCGAGACGAGTGTGCCTCCAGGACGGCAGAGCTCCAGCTCTGCTCAGAGGCCGGATCTAGTCAAGTGCCTTGCGCGAGGCTGCTCTGCCCAGGGCGAGACTTGCCCAGGCTTGCCTCGCTGCTAGGCTTGCTGCCCAGGAAGGAGTAGGCTGTGCGATGCTGGGAGAGGCCACTGGCGCCTTCCTGGCCTCAGCTCCACTCCTGCCTTGCCTTTGCATCTAGGCCCCAGGCGTCCTTGCGGAGGGCTTAGGGGCCGGTGGTGTTCACGCTGCCAAGCCCTCCAGCCGTGAGAGCTCTGTCATAGGGAAGGGAATGGCAAGTGCAGGGCTCCTCCAGCGGTCGCTTGGCCGTCCAGACTCAGCACAGCACGGAGAGCACCAGGCTTCCCAGGGCCCCTGGCTGTGGTCTGCAGCCCCACACTCCCGGAGGCTGACTCCGTGGGCGCCCAGAAGGTGCCTGACAGACGTCATGTCCCTAGCGCTCTGCTCCCCAGCAGAGACGTGTGCAGGTGGTGGGGCCTGCCCCTGCGTGTCTGGTCTCCCGCCGGCAGCCCCAGCTCCAGGGAAGCAGCCCCTGAGCCAAGACCTGTAGGGGGCTCGGGGAGCCCCCGCCTGGAAGCCTAGTGCACAGCATGCGGGAAGCGAGCCTCCTCAGGAGAAGAGGAGGCAGCCCAGCTGCGTGCGTCTGCACTCACTCCTTGGGCGGAGCCCAGTGAGCCTCCAGTACGGCAGAGCTCCAGCTCTGCTCAGAGGCCGGATCTAGTCAAGTGCCTTGCGCGAGGCTGCTCTGCCCAGGGCGAGACTTGCCCAGGCTTGCCTCGCTGCTAGGCTTGCTGCCCAGGAAGGAGCAGGCTGTGCGATGCTGGGAGAGGCCTCTGGCGCCTTCCTGGCCTCAGCTCCACTCCTGCCTTGCCTTTGCATCTAGGCCCCAGGCGTCCGTGGGGAAGGCTTAGGAGCCGGTGGCTTGCACACTGCCAAGCCCTCCAGCAGTGAGGCCTCTCGTAGAGGGGAGGGGAGGGCAAGTGCAGGGCTCCTCCAGCAGGTGCTTGGCTGCCCAGACTCAGCGCCGCAGGGAGAGCACAAGGCTCCCAGGTCCCCTGGCTGTGGTCTGCAGCCCCACACTCCCGGAGGCTGACTCCGTGGGCGCCCAGAAGGTGCCTGACAGACGTCATGTCCCTAGCGCTCTGCTCCCCAGCAGAGACGTGTGCAGGTGTTGGGGCCTGCCCCTGCGTGTCTGGGCTCCCGCCGGAAACCCCAGCTCCAGGGAAACAGCCCCTGAGCCAAGACCTGTAGGAGGCGCGGGGCGCCCCCGCCTGGAAGCCTAGTGCACAGCATGCGGGAAGCGAGCCTCCTTGGGAGAAGAGGAGGCAGCCCAGCTGGGTGCGTGTGCAATCACTCCGTGGGCGGAGCCCAGTGAGCCTCCAGTATGGCAGAGCTCCAGCTCTGCTCAGAGGCCCGATCTGGCAGAGTTGCTGGCGTGAGGCTGCTCTGCCCTGGGCGAGCCTTGCCCAGACTTGCCTCGCTGCTAGGCTTCCTGCCCGGGAAGGAGCAGGCTGCGCCAGACAGGCAGACGCTCCTGGCGCCTTCCTGGCCTCAGCTCCACTCCTGCCTTGCCTTTGCACCTAGTCCCCAGGCGTCCTTGCGGAGGGCTTAGGGGCCGGTGGGGTGCACGCTGCCAAGCCCTCCAGCCGTGAGAGCTCTGTCATAGGGAAGGGAATGGCAAGTGCAGGGCTCCTCCAGCGCTCGCTTGGCCTCCCAGACTCAGCACAGCACGCAGAGCCCCAGGCTCCCAGGGCCCCTGGCTGTGGTCTGCAGCCCCACACACCCGGAGGCTGACTCCATGAGCGCCCAGAAGGTGCCTGACAGACGTCATTTCCCTAGTGCTCTCGCCACCAGCAGAGACTTGGGCAGGTGGTTGGGGCCTGCCCCTGCGTGTCTGGGCTGCCGCCCACAGCCTCAGCTCAGGGGAAGCAGCCCCTGTGCCAAGACTTGCAGGAGGTGCGGGGCGTCCCTGCCTGGAAGCCCAGTGCACAGTACGCTTGGAAGCGAGCCTCCTTGGGAAGAGTCGAGGGAGCCAAGGCGCGTGCAGCTGCAATCCCTGCTTGGGCCGTGCCGAGTGTGCCTCCAGGACGGCAGAGCTCCAGCTCTGCGCAGAGGCCGGATCTAGTCAAGTGCCTTGCGCGAGGCTGCTCTGCCCTGGGCGAGACCTGCCCAGGCTTGCCTCGCTGCTAGGCTTGCTGCCCAGGAAGGCGCAGGCTGTGCGATGCTGGGAGAGGCCGCTGGTGCCTTCCTGGCCTCAGCTCCACTCCTGCCTTGCCTTTGCACCTAGGCCCCAGGCGTCCTTGGGGAAAGCTTAGGAGCCGGTGGCTTGCACACTGCCAAGCCCTCCAGAAGTGAGGCCTGTCTTAGAGGGGAGGGGAGGGCAAGTGCAGGGCTCCTCCAGCGGGTGCTTGGCCGCCCAGACTCAGCGCCGCACGGAGAGCACAAGGCTCCCAGGTCCCCTGGCTGTGGTCTGCAACCCCACACACCCGGAGGCTGACTCCGTGGGCGCCCAGAAGCTGGCTGACAGAGGTCATGTCCCTAGCGCTCTGCTCCCCAGCAGAGACGTGTGCAGGTGGTGGGGCCTGCCCCTGCGTGTCTGGGCTCCCGCCGGCAGCCCCAGCTCCAGGGAAGCAGCCCCTGAGGCAAGACCTGTAGGAGGCGCGGGGCGACTCCGCCTGGAAGCCTAGTGCACAGCATGCGGGAAGCGAGCCTCCGCGGGAGAAGAGGAGGCAGCCCAGCTGCGTGCGTCTGCAATCACTCCTTGGGCGGAGCCCAGTGAGCCTCCAGTATGGCAGAGCTCCAGCTCTGCTCAGAGGCCCGATCTGGCAGAGTTGCTGGCGTGAGGCTGCTCTGCCCTGGGCGAGCCTTGCCCAGACTTGCCTCGCTGCTAGGCTTCCTGCCCAGGAAGGAGCAGGCTGCGCCAGACAGGCAGACGCTCCTGGCGCCTTCCTGGCCTCAGCTCCACTCCTGCCCTGCCTTTGCAGCTAGTCCCCAGGCGTCCTTGCGGAGGGCTTAGGGGCGGCTGGGTTGCACGCTGCCAAGCCCTGCAGCCGTGAGAGCTCTGTCATAGGGAAGGGAATGGCAAGTGCAGGGCTCCTCCAGCAGTCGCTTGGCCTCCCAGACTCAGCACAGCACGGAGAGAACCAGGCTCCCAGGGCCCCTGGCTCTGGTCTGCAGCCCCACACACCCTGAGGCTGACTCGGTGGGCGCCCAGAAGGTGCCTGACAGACGTCATTTCCCTCGTGCTCTCCCCACCAGCAGAGACGTGTGCTGGTGGTTGGGGCCTGCCCCTGCGTGTCTGGGCTGCCGCCCACAGCCTCCGCTCAGGGGAAGCAGCCCCTGTGCCAAGACTGGCAGGAAGCTCGGGGCGTCCCTGCCTGGAAGCCAAGTGCAGAGTACGCTTGGAAGCGAGCCTCTTTGGGAAGAGTCAAGGGAGCCAAGCCGCGTGCAGCTGCAATCCCTGCTTGGGCCGAGCCAAGTGTGCCTCCAGGACGGCAGAGCTCCAGCTCTGCTCAGAGGCCGGATCTAGTCAAGTGCCTTGCGCGAGGCTGCTCTGCCCTGGGCGAGACTTGCCCAGGCTTGCCTCGCTGCTAGGCTTGCTGCCCAGGAAGGAGCAGGCTGTGCGATGCTGGGAGAGGCCACTGGCGCCTTCCTGGCCTCAGCTCCACTCCTGCATTGCCTTTGCATCTAGGCCCCAGGCGTCCTTGGGCAAGGCTTAGGAGCCCCTGGCTTGCACACTGCCAAGCCGTCCAGCAGTGAGGCCTCTCTTAGAGGGGAGGGGAGGGCAAGTGCAGGGCTCCTCCAGCGGTTGCTTGGCCGCCCAGACTCAGCACAGCACGGAGAACACCAGGCTCCCAGGGCCGCTGGCTGTGGTCTGCAGCCCCACACACCCGGAGGCTGACTCCGTGAGCGCCCAGAAGGTGCCTGACAGACGTCATTTCCCTAGTGCTCTCCTCCCCAGCAGAGACGTGTGCAGGTCGTTGGGGCCTGCCCCTGCGTGTCTGGGCTCCCGCCCACAGCCCCAGCTCAGGGGAAGCAGCCCCTGAGCCAAGACCTGCAGGAGGCGCGGGGCATCCATGCCTGGAAGCCAAGTGCTCAGTATGCCGGAAGCGAGCCTCCTTGGGAGGATTCCTGGGATCCAAGTTACTTGCAGCTGCAGACCCTACTTGGGCGGAGCCGAGTGCGCCTCCAGTAAGACAGAGCTCTGTGTCTGCTCTGAGGCCGGATCTAGTAAAGTTCCTTGCGTGTGGCTGCTCTGCTGTGGGCGAGTCTTTCCCAAACTTGCCTCGCTGATAGGCTTACTGCCCAGGAAGGAGCAGTCTGCCCGAGGTTGGGAGAGGCCACTGGCGCCTTCCTGGCCTCAGCTGCGCTCCTGCCTTGCCTTTGCCACTAGGCCCCAGGCCTCCTTTCGGAGGGCTCAGCGTCCGGTGGGTTCCACACTGCCAATCGATCCAGTCTTGAAAGTTCTCTCAGAGGAAATGGAAGGGCAACTGCAGGGTTCCTCCAGCTGTTGCTTGGACACCCAGACTCAGCGCCACACTGAGAGCACCAGGCACCCAGGTATCCTAGCTGGCGTCTGCAGCCCCCAGACATGGACATCTCCGTGGGTGCCCAGCAGTTTCCTGACAAACATAGGTTCCCTAGCGCTGTCCTCCTCAGCAGAGATGTGTGCAGGCGGGTGGGGCCTGCCCCTGCGTGTCTGGGCTCTCACCCACAGCCCCAATTCAGGGGAAGCAGTCCCTGAGCTAAGACCTGTAGGAGAAGCAGGACACCCCCGCCTGGAAGCCGCGTGCACAGCATGTGGCGAAGCGAGCCTCCTTGGGTTAAGATGAGGCAGCCTAACCGCCTGAGGCTGCAAGCCCTTGTTATGCTGAGCCGAGTGCGCCTCCAGTAAGGCAGCGTTTCAGCTCTGCTCAGAGGCCTGATCTGGCAGAGTTCCTGGCGCGAGGCTGCTCTGCTCTTGGTGAGCCTTGCCCAGACTTGCCTCGCTGCTAGGCTTCCTGACCAGGAAGGAGCAGGCTGCGCGATGCTCGGAGACGCCACTGGCGCCTTCCTGGCCTCAGCTCCGCTCCTGACTTGCCTTTGCACCTAGGCCCTAGGTGTCTTTGCAGAGGTTTTAGGGGCTGGTGTGTTCCACACTGCCAAGGGCTCCAGCAGTGTGAACTCTGTTTGAGTGAAAGGAAGGGTATATTTGGAGTACAATCCTTTATCAGATATGAGGCCCACACCCTCACCCTGAACCCTTACCCTCATCCTTACCCTGACCCTGAACCCTCACACCTCACCCCTCACCCTAACATGTTGGGGGACTATTCCCCAAACTCTAACCTTAACCCTACCCTAACCCGACACCCTACCCACATCCTAAACCTAACCCACATCATAGTCACGCCCTCAACCCTATACTTACCCTTGAAGTAGGTACCCGCCTCAACTTCGTTTTTGACACCTCCTATGCATAACAAAAGACAAGGTCATAATGTTTCAAACATGGATCCGAGACCCATTATCCACATAAAAGGAATATACATACTGGGAGCACATCATTTAAATCTCTTGCATCACCAAAATACCTCTCCACCACGTATCCAATCGCCATTGATGGATCACATCTATCTCATACGTTGTATAACTTAGCAATCAAATACGCAGCAGTCATCTGGGTAATTATATACACAAGATATATTTACACCATAAATATTTCAACACATGCCGCTTTCTACGATGAGTTCAATCTTCACAAAAGTAGGATGAACAGCACCTGTTTCCACTAGGATCCATAGCATTGCACAAAGTGACAGTGAGCGTGAAAATCTTAATGATGACCACCAGAAAGAAGGTCAGCACGGTTGATATCACAGATTTTTCAGTGTTCCAATACAAGTTCTACCCAAATCCATAAAGAAAGACATACGCATAGGAAACTACACATTGAAAGCAAGTCTATTGAGATAAATATTGGACATCAATTGTATGAATCTTTAAGGCATAACTGCAGACATTCTTCAGACATTCTTCAAATTCATAGAATGACAACAAAGTATGGCTACGTACAATCCATTCGGTTTTATAAACCACTCATGAATGACCTCACAAGCCATTGAAAACCAGATGACAATTTCAAATAGCTTTGATCTACAAACAAGGCTGTAAGACAGAAAGTTAAAATCGAAATACATGAAGTAAATCCTCAGTAGATATGAAAACATCCCATGGTAGTGAAGTCAATTAACATTAGTTATTAGGGCTTTCATGCACAGACTCATCTCCGATCGATGTGATCTCAATTCATATTTGGCAAAAAATACAAAAGCTTATCTTAGCAGTCATATTATTTTTCTTTGTACCCCTAAAATGAACATGAAAAACTAAATTAAACTTGGAGGCTCACATTTCCCAATCGGTATACAAAGCAACGGCATGTCAAACTTTCCAATTCACATATGCATTTAAATGAAATTGGATGAGATACCCCTAAATAAACACATACTGCTATGCCCAATGTTTCACAAGGCAGAAAACACTCAATGAATGCAACGGAGAGGGTAACAGCCAGGAAGGCCAGGGGTCTCCAAAGGGAGGAGATGGGGTGCAAGTGTCAAGACAGTTATCTGTCACTTCCGAGGCAGGAGGAAACAACCTGTTCTCTTTTTTCCCCTTCTCGATACAAATTTAAAAAGAGGTTTTCTCTTACAATTCTGTGTTGCTAGAATGACACCTGGTTCCACCTGAACTTCACTTTTCTCATACTTTGAGCTGACCAAGGCATTTTTCTTATGGAAAGGTTTGCCTTAAGCTATGTGACTGAACTATGTATTTACCCTAGACTCTGTCTTCAAGTAGGTTCTGCCTAAAGGCTCAGAACTGACTTGACAAACCAATATGCTTTACTCATACATGGTTCTCCTGATCTATGTGAATGAAGCTATCTATTTGCTCATATCAATCGTTTCATGGCCCAGGATGACTCACCTGGTGCCACGGTCATCTCCATATATCTTGTGGGTGAGGGGTCTGCTACCATTCCTTTCTCTAATGAGTAGACTGCTAGTAGCTGGATAACATCCAGCTAAAGATGAGTAGGGGGCACTCTTTCTGCCCCCTTCTGATGTCTATGTCAGAAGCTTTCTCTCTTTTATACTTTAATAAAACGTTGCGACACAAAAGCTCTGAGTGATCAAGCCTCATCACTGGCCCCGGGTTGAATTCTTCCTCTAAGGAGCCCAAGAATTCCAGCATCTTTCATGGTTAGACAACAACCTTTCCAAACAATGGTCTTTTCAAAAAAAATGATGATAAGTGATGAGTATGCAGATGTCTACGAATGAAATGGGAACCATATGTCAAACCACAGAAAAATATATCTTCCCTCAACATACATATAACACAATCAGGCCTTCATATGCATCGATTCGCCAACTATCAAGTCATACAAATATGGATGTAAAATATCACAATACATTCCAAAGTTGAAAAGTGATGGATATTGACTTTTGCCCACTGGTGCTTCTTTTGATGTCATCTCCATCATATTAGCTATGACAATGAATCATGTGCTGTGCTAAGTCACTTACATTGCGTCCAACTCTTTGGCATCATATGGACTAGGCCCCACCAGGCTCTTCTCTCCATGAGATTCTCTAGGCAAGGATACTGGAGTGGGTTGCCATGCTCTCCCTCAGGAGATCTTCCCGCCCCAGGGATCGAATCCATATCTCCTATGTGTCCTGCATGGGTATGTTCCGCATGTTCTTTACCACTAGAACCACCTGGGAAGCCCCAAGACACATGAACATCAGTGGATTTGGGGATCCACGGGGCAAATACAGAACCATTCCTCCAACAAAACTGAAGAATGACTTGAAAATCTCAAACAACACATGAGTATATGTGTTCACAAACTTCACGGAGCACGGGTTTCTTCGATCTGAAAACTGGCGTCAATGAAGGACTGTGTGAAGAATGCTTCAAAGTCTATTTGGCAAACACAGCCTAAGTTGGCTATATTTAGTCCTCAGATGAATGGAATGTCATGAGTACTGGTCGTTTCAAATAAGTAGCATGTGAAGCTGTTTACACTTATTGGGATGCGTGGTATACCACATTCACACATTTCAGTAGCATTGGTGCCCAAACGATACATTTCTCAGGGGAAGCTTCTACATGGACTCTTGGGATCAGAGCTCTAACTCATACACACATACTTTTCCTTTTCAAATGATCCTGCATGATAAGCAAACAAAACACTGGATGAACACCTAGACGGTGAGCTCTGTACTAAATGACTTTAAAGCCAGTAGATGGAATGAGCTGATGAGGAAGACTACAAACGAGTCATCTTCTTCAACTTGGTCAAACTGCTCACAGTCATACAAGTGAATGAAAAGTTGAGCCTGTTGTCATTCAATCTGTTTAAAAGAAATTGAAGAATAAAACAAATTAGTAAATCTTATTTTCTTAGTAAACATTGTATGATTTCTGCACAGCTTTGTTACTGGCATGAATAGAATATCTACAATAATAACTTGTCACAGTGAAATGGATTCACATTCGATATCGAGTCACATCTATCATTGATGCCATAGCTGTTTGATACCATTGCTTGAATGAATGCAACTTATGTGACTTCACAAACTACAAACACGACTAACATAATAGGTATTACAAAACCTTGAGTGACGTGAGCGTGAAGACTTAGTAGAGTTGCTCTCAAGAATAACGATACTATTATTCACTCCAGCCATAGTACTGGAATCTGTACATTCACACCCCTGCAAAAGAAACGGAAAGGATAGAATAATAATAAAGGGACTTCATAACTATATTCCTACTGTAAACGTTCAACACTATGTTTTCTTTTAAACTGACTTTCATATTTGGTCTACTGTAACCTCTTCTGTGTTCATTTTATGCTAAACTTACTGCTAACAGTAAAATTACCATACGAGCTCTAATTAATTTTTTTTTTACTTGCAAAGCTAGTGATAGAACCAAAGGCCGATATCTACATCAAACAGGAGGAACGGAATGGAAACTGTAAACAATTTTATGGAATAACATTTCCGTGCTCCTGTTCAGTCAAACGGACATTCAAAAGGACGTGATTTTTCTGAAAGTTTATTTCGGAAACTTGGAAGTGGATGACTGCAAACAATAAAACGAATAATATATTGATACATAATATTAAGGATATACAGTGGGTCATTCTTTTTCCTATTCTGCCACAGCTAACTGACTGGAAGTCAGTTGTCATAACTACTACTAACATAAGACCCTCACCGATAAGTGAAGATACATAGGAAAATCCATAATAGATCTAAAAACCATCAAAGATAAAATGGTAATAAAAAAAATACAGTGACAGTTTAGTTGGTATAAGAAACAGGATGATTATGAAAGCAAAGCCAACAATCATGTATAGGCCATGGAAGCCCGTGGCTGTCACGAGTGTTGACTTGTATCCTTCATCTGAGGTTGTTAAAAGTGCGTGGTAAAATCCAGAGGTTTGCAGCAGCAGTGGTAACCTCCTGAACAGACTGAAATAAAAAGGGTTTCCAGAATATCCTGACGATTATCATCTACTAGGCTGCGGTGAGCTCAAGCAATACATACTCCAGAGGACAGAAGACAGACAGGTTGGGAACACGTCTACTGCACTTAGGGAGAAAGGGAATGTTGCTACTCAGCCTAGTCCAAGTGTAGAAGCAACACCTCGGTGATTCGACCTTTAAAGACTCGATACATATGAGAACGACTGGTATGAATAAACCTTCAGAAGTGCCTTCTCAGACCTCCTCCCATCATAAGCACAAGCATAATGAAAACACTGAGTTTTCATGGTCTCACGCAAAATTCGACTCACTTATGACTTTGCTTTGAGAAGAGTTGAACTACTCATTGTTTAAGAGAAATGATCCTTTCTTCTCGGAAGATCTGTGAATCATTCATAGGGTGTGGTGAATAAACTACTTAAGGATCTAATACGTAAAAATGCAATAGGCTAAGCACAGAGATGTTTTTCTCCCTTTCTCAAAGGATGGAACATTTTGTATTTGCACTGATTTTATGTCTTGACTTCATGTACAATTATATATTGATTTTTTTAGTTGACATACAATAGGACTAAAAATATTGATATAATACTAATAACTCATGTTGGTATGCGTGGTTGTCACATAGGATTCACAGGAGATTTAAATTCACAGTTGTCAACATAAAGGATGACTGCTATTTAGCTTCTTCGTGAATCTAGACCATGAATGAAGAGTTTTCCTCCACATATTTCACTGAGGGAAATACAAGGATGATAGGCATAATACTATGCTTCGACTCATGGATATCTAAGCATTGCTCACAATACAGATCTGATTTTCGACATCAGGGTTCTTTCAGTGTCCTTGAACAGCATTTGTTTTTCTGTATACAGAAGAAACAAACTCATGAGTATCAAACTTGTTCACATAAAACATGTGTATGAATTGTTATCTACCTGAACCAGGGGTCAAACCCACATCACTTCCACCTCCTGCACTGGTAGGCAGATTATTTATCAACTGCGCCACCTGGGAATCGACATACATTTCAAGGACCACTGCCATCAGCTCCTACTGTTCATGACCAAAGTAGGAGAAACAACATTGGAAGTACTCATAAGGGTACTCATAGGAAGTACTCATAAGTCAAGGAACTGTTATACTGGGTACTCTCGTTGTTACTGGGACAAGTCAGTTCCTCCGATGATGATGGGTATAACTGAAAAATTATTACAAATGCATGGGATGCGATGTCTACATGATAAATGTGTTCCTCTTATACTATTTCTTCAGGGATGCCTACTTCAGCATGAAGGACTGCACTTCAAGGGATGCCTGCTATTCCAGCTCAAGCAACAGATAGTGAAGTGCAGATCACTGTCCTTTGTTGAAAATAATCTGCAGTTTGTCAACACAGGGAACATGCCGGAGGAACCCTCGGGATGGAACTCTAAAAACAGGTTGGGCCCTCTTTTTGCCAAGCCCTGCGATAAAATACAAATCAGAAAAAGAAAAATAGCATCGGTTTGGTCAGGACTTTCTCATCTTTTCTTTCTCGGTAGTAGGAAGCAGACATTGAGGCCAGAGGATGGCAGGATTTCATTGTGAACTAACGTTGGGTGGGGTGGAAGCTCATCACTCTAGTCAGAATGTGGTTCAATAAAACGGAATTTCATTCGCTTCATGGACATAGAGTTCTATAATCCTTCATTAAGGAATTCAATAAGTTATATTTCCTTACACCTTCACAATCTCTTGGTTTACAAGAATGTCAATTGCTAGTCCAGCACTTATACAATGAGTGTTACAGGTAGTATGAGTGTATACATGATGAGGAGCAATGGCAGGAAGTTTATTTATTCTCTGTTTGAATTCTTGATTTTTTATATAATTTTTTATAATATCCTTACAGATGTGAATATTTTAGTGACATGTATAAATACACGTTGAGTAGTGCTATGATACTCATAGTGTTGGCACAATAAATATCATGCTTACTATGTGCTTTTCCTATATTCCTTTTGAGATTCTCTTCCATTATATATTATCATAAGATATTTAATAGTTTCCTAAACTGTACAGTAGGTCCTTGTGGCTTCTTTTATATATAGTAATGTATTTGTTAATTATTCAAACAAAAACTGGTACAAAAATATTCACAGTGTCATTCACAATAGCTCAAAGGTAGAGCTCATTCAAGTGTCCGTTGGTGGGAGACTGAATATGCAACACGAGGTATATTCGGAAGCTTGAACGGTATTCCACCATACAAAAAAGTCCATGAAATGGTGCTGCCACTCTGCAAGACATTACAGAAATGACTCCAAAACGAACACATGGAATAAACACATAGTTCGAATCCAATTCATGCTATGTACCCAAAAGGACTGGGAAAGGGGGCTGAAAAAATGGATACTTCTTCAGTCATACTCACACCAGCATGATTCACACTGGCAAACAAAGAGAAGTAATCTAAGTGTCCATGGCAGCCAATTCCATAAACAAACTGTGGTATACACACAATGGAATCTGATTCGGCCCTTCAAAGTCAGTAATTCTGACAATGCGACAATGTGGACAAACCTTATGGTCATTAGATTAAGTGAAATAAACCAGACCAAGAAAAAGACAAACGTTCTGTGATTCCCCTCGTATGAGATATCCAAACAAGTCAAATCTGTCAGAAATAGCAGAAAGTGATTCCGACCGATCGAAGAGAGTTCATGTCTCATGGACCTCAGTTTCCCTTGGAAAAACTGACTTCCCGTGATATCTCCAAAACCAATTAGACAAATAATTGGAAGCTATATCCAGTCAAATCAATGTCGACATAATGTTACAGTGTACACCAAGCTCACTCAAACTTCTCAACAGACAAAAGGCAAAACTGTATCTATGGTACCTCAGCTTAGCTTAAAACCGTATCTACAGTACCTCACTTCTGCTTATAAAATTTAACAACAACAACAACGACACACTAAAGTCTATCCAAAAAAGGATATAAAACATATATAACATCAACTTTAAACAATTAGAAATTTAAACTGTGAAAAACCTTATTCACAAAACTTAAACACAAGCCACAGGAAAATATATTTATAAAATACATATCTGATAAAGGATTGTACTCCAAATATACCAAAAAATCTAGAACAATCTCATAGAAAATGTATACGCCTAAACACCCGGCCTACAAAAATATAAAGATAGATAGTAAATAAGCCTATCAAAAAGACTCAAAATCACCTATCATTAGGAAATGACAAACGAAAATAACAGTGAGGTAGCACTGCACACCTATTAGATCCAGTCAACTCCAAAGAAAGGGGGTAGGGCACAGCTTCTCCGGTGGCTGCAAGACACTCTCGTTCGATCCCTTACCCCAGAAGATCCCACATGCCACAGAGAAACATAGCTGGATTTTCCCACAGCTAAACAAGGCTCACCTGTGACCTGAATACTGCATGTCTAGCGCTTACTAAACAGCTTTGAAAACGTCCAGACAAAAAGGATCGCATGATTATATACAACAGCTCTACTTGTAATAACTAAACACTTTCAAATATCAGGATGTCTTCAGTAGACGACAGTGTAAACAAATGGGGATACATCCAAAGTGAAGGGGAGCAAATGCTACCACAAAATATACCACCTCAGCATGAGAGTTAGTTGGACCCAATTAACTTTTATTTTTTTAGAGGACACATGATCATCTCTGAAACCCAAGTTCAAGACAGCTCTTCTGTGAGTCACATTTACCAGAGAAATCTCATTTCAAAGGAATCCTCTCTATATGCCAGATAGAAGGATGAGACACAGTCTTTTGAAACTCTTTTTTCTTTTCTACCCATAGGGAAAGCTAAGCCATAAATCTGCACAACAACCATACCCTTCCTTTCCTTTGGTTGTATTTTTTAAATATTTGTTTCTTTTTTAATTTGGCTGTGCCAGGTCAACCTTCATTGAGGCAAGCCAGATATTTAGCTACAGCATGCAAATTCTCCGTTGTGGCATGGGAGATCTACTTCTTAGATCAGGCAATGAACCTGGGCCTCCTGAGTGTCCAGTCTCAGCCACGGGACCACCAGGAAGTGCCTGTTTTGTTTTTAGATGAAGATGGAATCTAAGGTGATATCTTGGGCCATTTCAGTCACTGACTCAGTTTCCTGAGTTTCTCCAAAGCACGCACAAGGTGCACATTATTACGCTGGTTTGCAAAACAAGAAAAGGTTGTCTGCTACAACACTGTATGCTTACAAATGTCTAAATGGTAAATGGCATATTATTTATTTTTAATTACTATGGGGGGAGAAAGAATGCAGGATTCATACATGTTACAACATGAAGAAATAGTAAAACCATCTTCAGTGAAAAAAAAATCCATATAGGAAAGGCCACCCAGAACCCTTATTCACCATGTCTGCTTTCAATCCATCAAGTCTGTCCAAATAACTGAAAATCTCAGTAACACTCTAAATAAAGAAAAAAGGATGAAGATGGAAACAAAAGATATACTCATACACTTGAACAATTGCTAAAAGCGGAAGTGGGGCTGTGGATTACATTATAATGTAGACACCATATGATTTCCTGATTTTGGAGATTATGTGCTGGTTCTGCAGAAGGTACCCATTTTGGATAAAACACAGAGAGTATTTTAGATGATGTGGCAAATGCTAGCACTTGTTCCCATTGCTAGGCATTTTCTGTACATTTTAAATGACTGGAAAGTATACTAGGTTTCAAAACAACCATGTCAATACCACAAAAGACATTTAGAGTAGACAGGCAGGAAACTTTCTTACACAGGCCAAGACTTACCCAGACGAAGTTCAAGGGAAGCTGCGATGCTCACTGCCCTTGAAGGAGTCCACGTGGAATGAAGAAGTACTGTGGGAAGTCTATGAGTAACCACCATGTCTTGGGTCCTCTGGATGACCTACTGCAGGAGAAACAGATTTGACAGATAAAATGTTCCACATAACTTCACAAAAAGTTGTTAGACTACATTCAGTAAAGCTGAATCATTTCGGATCAATTTACAATCCTATAAAATACTACCATTTACAGTCCAAAAATCACTTGCATTTCTATACACTAATAACAATCAGAAAAAAAAATTAAGACAATCCCACTTAAATAAAACATCTAGCAACAAACTTAATCAAGAACATAAAAGACCAGTAGTCAGAAAACTAGAAAGCCCTGATATAGAAACCAAAGAAAATACAAATACACAGAAAATTATTCCACGCGCATGCACTGGAACAATGAGGAATTAAAAGGTCCATTCCAACCAAAGTCATCAACAAATACACTGACTGCAATCACAAAATGATATTCAATGGCATTTTTCACAGAAATAGAAATATTCCTAATATTAGACTGCTAATGTTGAACAGGACCTTAAACGGCCAAAAAGACTCTGAGAAAGAGGAACACAGCCGGAGGCATCTTCCTATCCCTCTTCAAACGACATCACGGAGCTGGAGTGACCACCACAGTGAGGAACTGGCAGGAACACAGACACATGGCCTCCAGGAGAGAATAGAGAGCCCAGAAACGAACCCACATGTACATGGTCAATTCCTGAACATCAAGCCAGGAACGAGCGAAGAGGAAAGGACAGTCTTCCCAAGAAACAGTGACAGGGAAACGGCCACCTACACGGAAGAACATCAGTGTTCATCCTCTACATCATCTAACGCAAATCTAACTAAAAACCCACCGTTTTGCACACGGAGCTCTTTCCCCCTGAGTCCTCTGAGATGGACCTCCACTCAGCCCTCAGCTGGACACAGGAAACGTCTACTCGGTCCTCATTTTTCGCTTTGGCAGCGCCTCCCTGCTGGTGGGCACTGAGGCAACCCTGCTCCTCTCAGCCTGGATGTAGCCCTGTTATCCAGAAGCCTGAGCCCCGATGGTCCTGACGAGACAAAGCTCCCGCCAGCTGCTCACGGAGCAGAGTCTAAAGGCAAAGCGTCCTGCGCCCGCGGCTCAGAGGGGGGTTTGGCGCCCCCTGCGGGCCACAAGAGGAGAGCGGGCAGCCCGGCGCTCACAGACCTCAGAGGGCTCACCCAGAAGCAGCTCTGCTGCGAGCACTCAGACTGGAAGCCCAAACTGAAATGGAGCAGAATAGCTCCGTGACCCTCCGCAAAACATGGCTAAGGAACAATCAGAGCCTGTATGGAATGCAGCCATAAAAAGGAACACATTTGAGTCTGTTCTAATAAAGGGGAGGGAGTCAGTCAAAGAGAGAAAAACATGGAATCTAGAAGGATGGTACTGACGAGTCTGTTCACAGGGCAGCAATGGAGATCCAGA
This sequence comes from Budorcas taxicolor, assembly GCF_023091745.1. Taxonomy (NCBI): domain Eukaryota; kingdom Metazoa; phylum Chordata; class Mammalia; order Artiodactyla; family Bovidae; genus Budorcas; species Budorcas taxicolor. The sequence goes on from NW_026291507.1 coordinate 158,649, forward strand.
CATGGAGAACAGACTTACAGACGAGGGTGGGGAACAAGAAGGAGAGGGTGAGAGGAATGGAGAGAGCAGCATGGATGCAGGTACACCAACATTTGTAAATAGACAACCAATGGGAATTTGCTGTATGATTCAGGGAACTCAAACTGGGGCTCTGTAGTAACCTAGAGAGGTGGGAATGGGTGTGAAGTGGGAGGGAGATTCCAGAGCAAGAGGACATAGGTACACCTAATGTGGATGTATGACAAATCAAACCAATATTGTAAAGCAATGATCAATCAACTAAAAAGAAATAACTGTTTAAAAAAATATGAACATAAACACAAACTTTGCAACAAGGTAACTCCATTTAAAATACTATGGAAATTTTAGAAAACTACAAAAGTTCTACATGACCTTTGGTCTGGTGATCAGGTCTAACATACACAAAAAAAGCCAGCTTACCAAATTATGAATATAAATTATTTAAAACATTGCCTTTTATCATTTCATACATTTACCCTGTGGAGGACCTTACTCGAGAGAACCAAAAACAAACGGTTAAATGAACCACGGACCACCCACCCTGGCCAGGCGACACAGAAAAGAAAACACTTGCAGGAGTCATCTTACAACAGGAGGTCCTGGGAAGGAACAAGGAACGAACAAGCTACCACCAACCAGAATTCTGGAGAGGTCAGGTGATGGGAGGCTCCAGTTCAGAGGTCCTACCAACCTCCCAGGATCCACTTCGCTGGAATCCATCTCGGCTGAGTGATGTGTGTGCCCCCAAGAAGGATCCCAGTTCAGAATGCCTGGCAAGAGACAAACCAGAAATGAACCCAATGACCATAAAACCTGAGACTGTGAGCCACGTGACAGAGTGGTTCTCTCCGTTTCCCTCACCCTCCTGCCCTCCACCCCGGCAGCCCTTCCCAATAAAGCCTCTCGCTTGGACAGCACTCCTCTCCTCAGACAACTCATTGCCCAGTGTCAGACAAGAACTCACTCTCAAGCCCTGGAAGGGATCCCCCTTCCTTCATCAAAAGCAATATCCAGGAGAAAATATCTTCAAAACGCTATCTTGTAGAGAAGGAAATGGCAATGGCAGCCGCTCCGGTACCATTGCCTGGAGAATCCCATGGACAGAGGAGCCTGGTAGGCTGCAACACCGGGGTCACTAAGAGTCGGACACGACTTCACTGAGTGACTTCCCTTTCACTTTTCACTTTCCTGCACTGGAGAAGCACATGGCAACCCACTCCAGTGTTCTTGCCTGGAGAATCCCAGGGACAGAGGAGCCTGGGAGGCTGCTGTCTATGGGGTCATGCAGAGTCAGGCACGACTGAAGCGACGCAGCAGCAGCAGCAGAGAAAGAAATGGCACCACCTGCAGTACTCTGGTCTCAGAAATCCCAGGGACAGAGGAGCTTGGTGGGCTGCAGTCCAAAAGCAGGGCATTCCTGACAGCAGGAAACAGTCCCAGGGAAGCTGAGCTGCTCACCAAAGGCCCCAGAGCTTTGGATAGCACACCAGAGCTGTGGCTGAGGATTCCCAGCTGCCATGCCTCTTGATCCTGGCCTCTTTCACTAGATACATGTGTGGAAAACTAGAATCTAAAATATGCCCTGGTGGTTCCATAGTAAAGAATCCACCTGCCAGTGCTGGAGATGCATGTGCGATCCCTAGGATGGGAAGATCCCACATCCTATGGAGCCCGTGTGCCACAACTGCCCAGCCTGTGCTCTAGATCCTGGAAGCCACGATGCCGAGTTCACATGCTGCAGCCACTGAAGCCCGTGAGCCTGTGCCCCTCAACAAGAAGAGACACTGCAGTGAGAAGCCTGCAAACCACTAGTTATGGCCCATGCTCACCAAAACTAGAGAAAAGCCCACACACAAAGATGCAACACAGCCAAAAATAAATAAAACTGTTTTCCTAAAAAAAATGCATATCTGACAAAGAAACTGTACTCGAATTGTCCAAGAACACTAGAGCAAACAAGCCCATTCATAATTGGTAGCGACTGAAATAGACACCTGGCCACTGAGGGTATACTGATAGTAAACTAGCATACAAAAACATCCTCAAGATACTGGTGCAGTGCACGCAGAGCCCCCTTTGAAAGACAATCTGACAGTTTTTTCTCAGTAACCACATGGGACAAGCACTGAATTCTGTGTATGACAAGCGGTGGAAGCCAGGTATCTTACCATTGGAATGCAAAGTTACAGATAAACAAAAGGAAACGTTACAATGTCCATGTCCTGGCGGATCGGGTTGGAGACATCATCACAAATTACCTTTAACTGCATATGTTCAAAGGTGAGCTGGAATACATGTATATATATATCCATGTATTGTCAGCTGAGCATATTGAGCTCCTCCATGTATGTTTTAAATATCATTCTCTAATAAAAGGGAACAGGAAACATCTCCGATGGCCCGGTGGTAAAGAATCTGCCTACCGATGCAGGGAACACGGGTTCAATCCCTGTGTAGAAGATTCCACACGCCCAGGGACAACGAAGCCTTTGAACAACTCTTGAAGTTTGCATGCTCCAGAGCCCAAGTTCTGCAAACAGAGAAAGCACTGCAATGAGAAGCCATGGCACAGCAACTAGAGGGTAGCCTCTGCTCACTACAACTAGACAAACTAGCAGTAAAGACCCAGCATAGTCAAAAATAATGTAATGTTAAAAAAAGGGACAGTTCTTTGAAGAAATGACTGAGACTAGGGGTGAGACTGTAAATAGATGAGCCAGGGTCATCTTAAATTATGAGAAATTAAAGAAATTAAAGACAACTATCAAGCTGTCCAAACTGATACAAATGAATGATGACACAGTGTTATCTGTATACACCAGCAAATAACAATCTGAAAAGGAATTTAAACAAACAATTCCCTTTCAATCATGTCAACATTAATAAAAGACTTTGCTATGGACGGAATGAGGATGACAAGACTGGCACACTGGAAATGATACATGATTGCTGAAAAATACCCTAAAGGCATGGACAGATACTCCATAGCGATGAGAAGACTTCAGTTGGCAATACCGTGGAATGCATCTTCAATCTGAAATGAAGATTCAATATGAATTACAAAAGGCTGAAAGGTGGTTGCTAAACCACAAAAGATGCCAGCATTCTTGGCCTCCAGAGGAGAATTCAATCCAGGGCAAGTGACGAAGCTTGATGGCTCAGAGGTTTTCTGTTAAAAAGTTTTATTAAAGTATAAAAGAGATCGAGAGAGCTGCTGACGTAGACATTAGAAGGCGGAAGAAAGAGGACCCCCTGCTAGTCTTTAGCCAGATGTTATACAGCCACTAGCAGTCTGCTAATGAAAGAAAGACAATGTCTCCGAGAATGGCACCAGGCCCCTCACCCACAGCATGCATTGAGATAACATTGGCAGCAGATGAGTCATCCCAGGCCATAAAATGATGGACATGAATCTTGAAGAAAGGCAGATTTCCAAGCAAATATATAGTTTCATCCACATAGATTAAGAGAACAAGGTATGAGTAAACAGACTGGTTTGTCAAGTCGTTTCTGAGCCTTTAGGGGGAACTGACAGGAAGACAGAGCCTTGGGTAAATAGTACATTAACATAACTGAAGACTAACATTTCCATACCTTAAGACAAACATTTCCATAAGAAAAAGGCATTGCTTAGTTCCAGGTTTGAGAAAAGTTACATTCAGGTGGAGCCAGGAGTTGTCATGGCAACACAGAATCTTCCCAGAAACCTCCCTTTAAATTTGTATCAAGATGGAGAAAAAAAAATGCAACAGTCTTTTGTCTCCTCCTGCCTCTTCAGAGAGAGAAAAAAACGTCTGACACTTGCAGTCTATTTTCCCTGTCTGGAGACCCCTGGCCTTCCTGCCTGTTATCCTCTCCAGGCCTGTAGGAAGCAATACACTAAGCTGCTTGGGAAAACCGCGCGGGTCTGAGCTTTATGCAAAGAGGTAAAGCGGTAAAACCCTTGGCCCCAAAGGCGAGGCTTTTCTGCGACCGCCGTGTTAGTCGCCTCCGAGACTGCAAACAAAGAGGGCAGAATACATGGTTCCCTGCTCCGCCGAGTCCGCGTTCCCTTACCTGTGGTCCACAGCCCTCCGCTCTGCTCGCTGGATGCCGATCGACGGGGACCCAGGAGCCCACGAAACGAGCATTCCCAGCTGCAATGGCGAGCCCTGAGAGCACAACCCGGAACCCCTGGCCCCGACGCGCCGCCGTGTTCATCCCGCCCCAGACCCGCCCAGGTTCGCCCCGCCCCCACGCCCCCTCCAGGACAGCCCGCGGGACCGCGCCTGCCTCCAGGTGAAACACAAGGACAAGCAAATCCACCCCACCGAGACAATCCACGCTTTTTCTCAGCTGATCTGTCTATGATTTAGGGATAAAACGATGACTACAGAAAGCAAAGATGACCTAGGACAGCCATGATATTCTATAGAACCAGACCTTGGCGGGCAGAGCCTTGAAGACGGGCCGGGCGCTCTGTTAGAAACAGCCAGCCTCTGTAGTGAAGCGGTTAGGCGGGCTGGTAGGCAGGCGAACTATGGTCTGTAAGTCAGGAGTTCAAGTCTGCAGTTTAACTCTTTTGCTCTTAGGGGGCGGGAGACCGCAAGAGGCGGGGCTTCGACCAGAAAAGTTTATTTTTAGTTTAGAGGTTTATTGTTAAGCTTAGGGTTAGGGTTCGGGCAACCCCCCAACTTGTTCTGGTTCGGGGTTAGGGTTAGAATTCGGGGAACCCCCCTCTTCTTAGAGTTCAGCTTTGGGTTAGGGTTCAGGTTAGGGTTGGCATTAGGGTTAGGGTTACAGCTTAAAGTGAGCGCTAATAGGGCCCATAGTTCTTTATTAGCCTGCCCTGGCGGGCCGAGGCTTGAAGAGGCTGCGGGAGCCCTGTTAGAAGCAGCAAGCGTCTGTAGCATCGGGGTTAGGTGGGCGGTGAAGAAGGCAGACTATGGCCTGTAAGTCAGGAGTTCAAATCCCCCCTGTCCCCCTTTTGCTTTTAGGGGGCAGGGGACTGCAAGACGGGGGGCTTAAACCAGAAAAGCTTATTTTTATTTTAGAGGTTTACTGTTACGTTTAGGGTTAGGGTTTGGGCAACCCCCCCACTTGTTAGGGTTCAGGTTCGGGTTCGGGGTTAGGGTTAGAATTCGGGGACCCCCCTCTTCTTAGAGTTTGGATTCGGGTTAGGGTTCAGGTCAGGGTCAGGGTCAGGGTTCAGGTTACGGTTAGGGTTCGCATTAGCGTTAATGATACAGCTTAAAGTGAGCGCTAATAGGGCCCATAGTTCTTTATTAGCCTGCCCTGGCGGGCCGAGGCTTGAAGGGTGCCTGGGAGCAACGCAAAACCTAGTGAGCCTGGGTAGCATAGCGGTTAGGGGGGCGGCTAAATAAACAAGCAATCTGGCTCTTTGGGTTAGAAGTTCAAGTCCAGGTTTGTCTCTTCTGCTTTTAGCGGGTGGGGGACCGCAAGGGGCGGGGCTTAGGCCAGAAAAGTTTCTTTTTATTTTAGAGTTTTATTGTGAGGGTTAGGGTTAGGGTTCCGGCATCCCCTCAACTTGTTAGGGTTCAGGTTCAGAGTTCGGGTTCAGGGAATCCCCTCTCTCCTTAGGGTTTGGATTCAGGTTCGGGTTAGAGTTCAGGGTTCGGGTTTGCGGTACGCGGTTCGTGTTTGGGGTTTGGAGTTCAGGGTTTGGGGTTAGGGCTTCGCGGCTCTAGTTTGGGGTTTGGGGTTCCGATTAGGGGTTCAAGGTCCAGCTTAGGGGTTTGGGATTTGGGGTTCGGGTTAGGGGTTCGCGGTTCGGGTTTGGGATTTGAGGATCGGGTTAAGGGTTTGGGGATTGGGGTTTGGGGATCAGGTTAGGGGTTCTCGGTTTGGGTTAGGGGTTCACAGTTCGGGTTTGGGGTATGAGGTTAGGGTTAGGGGTTTGGGGTTCACGGTTTGGGTTGGGGGTTTGGGATTTGGGTTAAGGGTTTTGGGTTTGGGATTCGGGTTAGGGGTTTGGGGTTTGGGCTTCGCGGTTTGGGTTTGGGGTTTGGGGTTTGGGTTAGGGGTTCGCGGTTAGGGTTTGGGGTTTGGGGTTCGGGTTAGGGGTTCTCGGTTCGGGTTAGGGGTTCGCGGTTTAGGTTAAGGTTTAGGGGTTTGGGGTTTGGAGTTTGGAATTTGGTCAGGGGTTCGCGGTTTGGGGTTCCTGTTATGGGTTTGGGGTTTGGGTTCAGGGTTGGGGATTGGGGGTTTTGGGTTCAGTTTATGGCTTCGCGGTTCGGGTTAGGGATTAGGGGTTTGGGTTCGGGGATTGGGGTTCGGGGTTCCGATTAGGGGTTCAGTATGTGAGGTTTGTGGTTTGGGGGCCGAGATGAGAGGTTTGGGGTTTGGGGTTCGGGGGTTTGGGTTCATGGTTTGGGGTTGGGGGTGTGAGGTGCAGTTTAGAGTTTCGCTGTTTGGGTTAGGAGTTAGGGGTTGGCGGTTCGGGGTTCGGCTTAGGGGTTTGGGGTGTGCGGTTTGGGGTTTGAGGATTGGGGTTCCGGTTAGGGGTTTGGAGTTTGGGTTTGGGGGTTTGGGGTTTGGGGTTTGGGTTTCGGGTTTTAGGGTTCAGTTTCGGTGCTCGCGGTTGGACTCTGGGGTTCGGGATTCGGGTTAGGGGTTTGGGGTTAGGGTTCGGGGTGTGGGGTGTGGGGTACAGGTTAGGGGTTTGGGTTCAGGGTTTAGGGTTCGGTTTAGGGGTTTGCGGTTCCGGTAAGGGATTAGGGGTGTGCGGTTTGGGTTTGGGGTTAGGTTTTGGGTTCAGGTTAGCGGTTTGGGGTTCGGGGTTTGGGTTCTGGATTTGGGGTTCGGGGTTCGAGTTATGGACTCAGGGTTTGGGCTACGTGGTTCGGTGTTTGCGGTTTGGGGTATGGGGGTCGGGGTTTGGGTTTGGGGTTTGGGGCTCGGGTTAGGGTTAGGGTTAGGGGTTCACGGTTCGGGTTAGGGGTTTGGGGTTCGGAGTTTGGGGTTTGGGTTAGGGGTTTGGGGTTCCCGGATCAGGGTTTGGGTTTTGCAGTTGGGATAGGGGTTCGGATTCAGGGTATGGGGTTTGGGGTTTGGGTTCCATGTTTGGGGTATGTGGTTCGGGGTTTGGGGTACGTGGTTCGTTGTTTGGGGTATGCGGTTCCGGTTAGGGATTTGCAGTTTGGACTTTGGAGTATGGGTTAGGAGTTTGGGGTCTGGGGTTTAGGTTTTGGGGTTTCGATTCAGTTTAGGGGTTAGCGGTTTGGGTTGGGCGTCGGGCTTTGGGGTTTGGGGTATGGGGTTCGAGGTTCGGGATTCATGGATTGGGGTTCGGCTTAGGGGTTCGCTGTTCAGGTAAGGGGATAGTGATTGGGGTTGGTGTTTTCAGGTAGGGGTTCGCAGTTCAGGTTATGGGTTAGAGGTTTGGTGCTTGGATTTCGGGTTTGGATTAGGGGTTCAGGTAGGGGTTTGGGTTAGGGGATCCTGCTTCAGGTTGGGAGTTCGGTCCTTGGGGTTCGAGATTTGGATTCGGTATATGGGTTGGGGTACACGGTTTGGTGTTCGGGTTAGGGGTTTAGGGTTCGGATTTTGGGGTTTCTGGTTCTGATTATGGGCTTGGGGTTTGGGGTATGGGGTTCGGCTTGGGGTTAGAGGTTCGCGCTTTGGGATTTCGGTTTAGAGACTGGAATTTGTGTTTGGGGTTCAGGGGTCGGTGTTCGGGCTCGGGGTTGGGTTCGAGTTCAGGTTCACGGTTTGGAGACTGGAGCTCGGGATTCGGTTTCCGGGTTCAGGATATAGGGTTTTGAGGTCAGGGTCGAGTTCGTGGTTTGGGGTCGCGGTTAGGGGCTAGTGAGTGCCACAAAGCCAAGGGCTCCAGCAGTGAGAGCTCTGTCAGAGGGAAGGGAAGGGAAGCAGCCCCTGAGACAAGCCCTGAAGGAGGCGCGGGGCGCCACCGCCTGGAAGCCAAGTGCACAGCACGGGGGGAAGCGAGCCTCCTCGGGGGAAGGCGAAGCAGCCCAGCCGGGAGCGGCTGCAAGCCTTGCTTCAGCAAAGCCGAGTGCGCATCCAGTATGGCAGAGCTCCAGCTCTGCTCAGAGGTCCGATCAGGCAGAGTTCCTGGGCCGAGGCGGCTCTGGGCTGGGCGAGCCTTGCCGAGACATGCCTCGCTGCTAGGCTCCCTGCCCAGGAAGGAGCAGGGTGTGCAAGACGGGGAGACCCCACTGGCGCCTTCTTGGCCTCAGCTCCGCTCCTGCCTTGCCTTTGCACCTAGGCCCAAGGCGTCCTTGTGGAGGGCTTAGGGGACGGTGGGTTCCACACTGCCAAGGGCTCCAGCAGTGAGAGCTCTGTCACAGGGAAGGGGAGGGCAACTGCAGGGCTCCTCCAGCGGTTGTATGGACGCCCAGACTCAGCACCGCACGGAGAGCACCAGGCTCCCAGGTCCCCTGGCTGTGGTCTGTAGCCCCACACACCCAGAGGCTGACTCCGTGAGCGCCCAGAAGTTGCCTGACAGACGTCATTTCCCTAGCGCTCTCCTCCCCAGCAGAGACGTGTGCAGGTGGTGGGGCCTGCCCCTGCGTGTCTGGGCTCCCTACAACAGCCCCAGCTCAGGGCAAGCAGCCGCTGAGCCAAGACCTGTAGGAGGCGCGCGGCGCCCCCGCCTGGAAGCCTCGTGCACAGCATTCGGGAAGCGAGCGTCCTCAGGGGAAGAGGATGCAGCCCAGCTCCGTGCGGCTGCAATCACTTCTTGGGCAGAGCCGAGTTTGCCTCCAGTACGGCAGAGCTCCAGCTCTGCTCACAGGCCCGATCTGGCAGAGTTCCTGGCGTGAGCCTGCTCTGCCCTGGCAGAGCCTTGCCCAGACTTGCCTCGCTGCTAGGCTTCCTGACCAGGAAGGAGCAGGCTAGCGAGAATGGGAGATGCTCCTGGCGCCTTCCTGGCCTCAGCTCCACTCCTGCCTTGCCTTTGCACCTAGTCCCCAGGCGTCCTTGCAGAGGGCTTAGGGGCCGGTGGGTTGCACACTGCCAAGAGCTCCAGCAGTGAAAGCTCTGTCACAAGGAAGGGGAGGGCAACGTCAGGGCTGCTCCAGCGGTTCCTTGGCCGCACAGACTCAGCAGGGCACGGAGAGCACCAGGCTTCCAGGGCCCCTGGCTGTGGTCTGCAGCCCCACACACCCGGAGGCTGACTCCGTGAGCGCCCAGAAGGTGCTTAACAGACGTCATTTCCCTAGCGCTCTGCTCCCCAGGAGAGACATGTGCAGGTGGTGGGGCGTGCTCCTGCGTGTCTGGGCTCCCGCCCACAGCCCCAGCTCAGGGGAAGCAACCCCTGAGCCAAGACCTGTAGGGGGCGCGGGGCGCCCCCGCCTGGAAGCCTAGTGCACAGCATGCGGGAAGCGAGCCTCCTCGGGAGAAGAGGAGGCAGCCCAGCTGCGTGCGTCTGCACTCACTCCTTGGGCGGAGCCCAGTGAGCCTCCAGTACGGCAGAGCTCCAGCTCTGCTCAGAGGCCCGATCTGGCAGAGTTGCTGGCGTGAGGCTGCTCTGCCCTGGGCGAGCCTTGCCCAGACTTGCCTCGCTGCTAGGCTTCCTGCCCGGGAAGGAGCAGGCTGCGCCAGACAGGCAGACGCTCCTGGCGCCTTCCTGGCCTCAGCTCCACTCCTGCCTTGCCTTTGCACCTAGTCCCCAGGCGTCCTTGCGGAGGGCTTAGGGGCCGGTGGGGTGCACGCTGCCAAGCCCTCCAGCCGTGAGAGCTCTGTCATAGGGAAGGGAATGGCAAGTGCAGGGCTCCTCCAGCGGTCGCTTGGCCGCCCAGACTCAGCACAGCACGGAGAGCACCAGGCTTCCCAGGGCCCCTGTCTGTGGTCTGCAGCCCCACACACCCGGAGGCTGACTCCGTGAGCGCCCAGAAGGTGCCTGACAGACGTCATTTCCCTAGTGCTCTCCCCACCAGCAGAGACGTGTGCAGGTGGTTGGGGCCTGCCCCTGCGTGTCTGGGCTGCCGCCCACAGCCTCCGCTCAGGGGAAGCAGCCCCTGTGCCAAGACCTGCAGGAGGCGCGGGGCGTCCCTGCCTGGAAGCCAAGTGCACGGTCCGCTTGGAAGCGAGCCTCCTTGGGAAGAGTCGAGGGAGCCAAGCCGCGTGCAGCTGCAATCCCGGCTTGGGCCGAGCCGAGTGTGCCTCCAGGACGGCAGAGCTCCAGCTCTGCTCAGAGGCCGGATCTAGTCAAGTGCCTTGCGCGAGGCTGCTCTGCCCTGGGCGAGACTTGCCCAGGCTTGCCTCGCTGCTAGGCTTGCTGCCCGGGAAGGAGCAGGCTGTGCGATGCTGGGAGAGGCCACTGGCACCTTCCTGGCCTCAGCTCCACTCCTGCCTTGCCTTTGCATCTAGGCCCCGGGCGTCCTTGGGGAAGGCTTAGGAGCCGGTGGCTTGCACACTGCCAAGCCCTCCAGCAGTGAGGCCTCTCGTAGAGGGGAGGGGAGGGCAAGTGCAGGGCTCCACCAGCGGTTGCTTGGCCGCCCAGACTCAGCGCCGCACGGGGAGCACAAGGCTCCCAGGTCCCCTGGCTGTGGTCTGCAGCCCCACACTCCCGGAGGCTGACTCCGTGGGCGCCCAGAAGGTGCCTGACAGACGTCATGTCCCTAGCGCTCTGCTCCCCAGCAGAGACGTGTGCAGGTGGTGGGGCCTGCCCCTGCGTGTCTGGGCTCCCGCCGGCAGCCCCAGCTCCAGGGAAGCAGCCCCTGAGCCAAGACCTGTAGGGGGCGCGGGGCGCCCCCGCCTGGAAGCCTAGTGCACAGCATGCAGGAAGGGAGCCTCCTCGGGAGAAGAGGAGGCAGCCCAGCTGCGTGCGTCTGCACTCACTCCTTGGGCGGAGCCCAGTGAGCCTCCAGTACGGCAGAGCTCCAGCTCTGCTCAGAGGCCCGATCTGGCAGAGTTGCTGGCGTGAGGCTGCTCTGCCCTGGGCGAGCCTTGCCCAGACTTGCCTCGCTGCTAGGCTTCCTGCCCGGGAAGGAGCAGGCTGCGCCAGACAGGCAGACGCTCCTGGCGCCTTCCTGGCCTCAGCTCCACTCCTGCCTTGCCTTTGCACCTAGTCCCCAGGCGTCCTTGCGGAGGGCTTAGGGGCCGGTGGGGTGCACGCTGCCAAGCCCTCCAGCCGTGAGAGCTCTGTCATAGGGAAGGGAATGGCAAGTGCAGGGCTCCTCCAGCGGTCGCTTGGCCGCCCAGACTCAGCACAGCACGGAGAGCACCAGGCTTCCCAGGGCCCCTGGCTGTGGTCTGCAGCCCCACACACCCGGAGGCTGACTCCGTGAGCGCCCAGAAGGTGCCTGACAGACGTCATTTCCCTAGTGCTCTCCCCACCAGCAGAGACGTGTGCAGGTGGTTGGGGCCTGCCCCTGCGTGTCTGGGCTGCCGCCCACAGCCTCCGCTCAGGGGAAGCAGCCCCTGTGCCAAGACCTGCAGGAGGCGCGGGGCGTCCCTGCCTGGAAGCCAAGTGCACGGTCCGCTTGGAAGCGAGCCTCCTTGGGAAGAGTCGAGGGAGCCAAGCCGCGTGCAGCTGCAATCCCCGCTTGGGCCGAGCCGAGTGTGCCTCCAGGACGGCAGAGCTCCAGCTCTGCTCAGAGGCCAGATCTAGTCAAGTGCCTTGCGCGAGGCTGCTCTGCCCTGGGCGAGACTTGCCCAGGCTTGCCTCGCTGCTAGGCTTGCTGCCCGGGAAGGAGCAGGCTGTGCGATGCTGGGAGAGGCCACTGGCGCCTTCCTGGCCTCAGCTCCACTCCTGCCTTGCCTTTGCATCTAGGCCCCGGGCGTCCTTGGGGAAGGCTTAGGAGCCGGTGGCTTGCACACTGCCAAGCCCTCCAGCAGGGAGGCCTCTCGTAGAGGGGAGGGGAGGGCAAGTGCAGGGCTCCACCAGCGGTTGCTTGGCCGCCCAGACTCAGCGCCGCACGGGGAGCACAAGGCTCCCAGGTCCCCTGGCTGTGGTCTGCAGCCCCACACTCCCGGAGGCTGACTCCGTGGGCGCCCAGAAGGTGCCTGACAAACGTCATGTCCCTAGCGCTCTGCTCCCCAGCAGAGACGTGTGCAGGTGGTGGGGCCTGTCCCTGCGTGTCTGGGCTCCCGCCGGCAGCCCCAGCTCCAGGGAAGCAGCCCCTGAGCCAAGACCTGTAGGGGGCGCGGGGCGCCCCCGCCTGGAAGCCTAGTGCACAGCATGCGGGAAGCGAGCCTCCTCGGGAGAAGAGGAGGCAGCCCAGCTGCGTGCGTCTGCACTCACTCCTTGGGCGGAGCCCAGTGAGCCTCCAGTACGGCAGAGCTCCAGCTCTGCTCAGAGGCCCGATCTGGCAGAGTTGCTGGCGTGAGGCTGCTCTGCCCTGGGCGAGCCTTGCCCAGACTTGCCTCGCTGCTAGGCTTCCTGCCCGGGAAGGAGCAGGCTGCGCCAGACAGGCAGACGCTCCTGGCGCCTTCCTGGCCTCAGCTCCACTCCTGCCTTGCCTTTGCACCTAGTCCCCAGGCGTCCTTGCGGAGGGCTTAGGGGCCGGTGGGGTGCACGCTGCCAAGCCCTCCAGCCGTGAGAGCTCTGTCATAGGGAAGGGAATGGCAAGTGCAGGGCTCCTCCAGCGGTCGCTTGGCCGCCCAGACTCAGCACAGCACGGAGAGCACCAGGCTTCCCAGGGCCCCTGGCTGTGGTCTGCAGCCCCACACACCCGGAGGCTGACTCCGTGAGCGCCCAGAAGGTGCCTGACAGACGTCATTTCCCTAGTGCTCTCCCCACCAGCAGAGACGTGTGCAGGTGGTTGGGGCCTGCCCCTGCGTGTCTGGGCTGCCGCCCACAGCCTCCGCTCAGGGGAAGCAGCCCCTGTGCCAAGACCTGCAGGAGGCGCGGGGCGTCCCTGCCTGGAAGCCAAGTGCACGGTCCGCTTGGAAGCGAGCCTCCTTGGGAAGAGTCGAGGGAGCCAAGCCGCGTGCAGCTGCAATCCCGGCTTGGGCCGAGCCGAGTGTGCCTCCAGGACGGCAGAGCTCCAGCTCTGCTCAGAGGCCGGATCTAGTCAAGTGCCTTGCGCGAGGCTGCTCTGCCCTGGGCGAGACTTGCCCAGGCTTGCCTCGCTGCTAGGCTTGCTGCCCGGGAAGGAGCAGGCTGTGCGATGCTGGGAGAGGCCACTGGCGCCTTCCTGGCCTCAGCTCCACTCCTGCCTTGCCTTTGCATCTAGGCCCCGGGCGTCCTTGGGGAAGGCTTAGGAGCCGGTGGCTTGCACACTGCCAAGCCCTCCAGCAGTGAGGCCTCTCGTAGAGGGGAGGGGAGGGCAAGTGCAGGGCTCCACCAGCGGTTGCTTGGCCGCCCAGACTCAGCGCCGCACGGGGAGCACAAGGCTCCCAGGTCCCCTGGCTGTGGTCTGCAGCCCCACACTCCCGGAGGCTGACTCCGTGGGCGCCCAGAAGGTGCCTGACAAACGTCATGTCCCTAGCGCTCTGCTCCCCAGCAGAGACGTGTGCAGGTGGTGGGGCCTGTCCCTGCGTGTCTGGGCTCCCGCCGGCAGCCCCAGCTCCAGGGAAGCAGCCCCTGAGCCAAGACCTGTAGGGGGCGCGGGGCGCCCCCGCCTGGAAGCCTAGTGCACAGCATGCGGGAAGCGAGCCTCCTTGGGAGAAGAGGAGGCAGCCCAGCTGCGTGCGTCTGCACTCACTCCTTGGGCGGAGCCCAGTGAGCCTCCAGTACGGCAGAGCTCCAGCTCTGCTCAGAGGCCCGATCTGGCAGAGTTGCTGGCGTGAGGCTGCTCTGCCCTGGGCGAGCCTTGCCCAGACTTGCCTCGCTGCTAGGCTTCCTGCCCGGGAAGGAGCAGGCTGCGCCAGACAGGCAGACGCTCCTGGCGCCTTCCTGGCCTCAGCTCCACTCCTGCCTTGCCTTTGCACCTAGTCCCCAGGCGTCCTTGCGGAGGGCTTAGGGGCCGGTGGGGTGCACGCTGCCAAGCCCTCCAGCCGTGAGAGCTCTGTCATAGGGAAGGGAATGGCAAGTGCAGGGCTCCTCCAGCGGTCGCTTGGCCGCCCAGACTCAGCACAGCACGGAGAGCACCAGGCTTCCCAGGGCCCCTGGCTGTGGTCTGCAGCCCCACACACCCGGAGGCTGACTCCGTGAGCGCCCAGAAGGTGCCTGACAGACGTCATTTCCCTAGTGCTCTCCCCACCAGCAGAGACGTGTGCAGGTGGTTGGGGCCTGCCCCTGCGTGTCTGGGCTGCCGCCCACAGCCTCCGCTCAGGGGAAGCAGCCCCTGTGCCAAGACCTGCAGGAGGCGCGGGGCGTCCCTGCCTGGAAGCCAAGTGCACGGTCCGCTTGGAAGCGAGCCTCCTTGGGAAGAGTCGAGGGAGCCAAGCCGCGTGCAGCTGCAATCCCGGCTTGGGCCGAGCCGAGTGTGCCTCCAGGACGGCAGAGCTCCAGCTCTGCTCAGAGGCCGGATCTAGTCAAGTGCCTTGCGCGAGGCTGCTCTGCCCTGGGCGAGACTTGCCCAGGCTTGCCTCGCTGCTAGGCTTGCTGCCCGGGAAGGAGCAGGCTGTGCGATGCTGGGAGAGGCCACTGGCACCTTCCTGGCCTCAGCTCCACTCCTGCCTTGCCTTTGCATCTAGGCCCCGGGCGTCCTTGGGGAAGGCTTAGGAGCCGGTGGCTTGCACACTGCCAAGCCCTCCAGCAGTGAGGCCTCTCGTAGAGGGGAGGGGAGGGCAAGTGCAGGGCTCCACCAGCGGTTGCTTGGCCGCCCAGACTCAGCGCCGCACGGGGAGCACAAGGCTCCCAGGTCCCCTGGCTGTGGTCTGCAGCCCCACACTCCCGGAGGCTGACTCCGTGGGCGCCCAGAAGGTGCCTGACAGACGTCATGTCCCTAGCGCTCTGCTCCCCAGCAGAGACGTGTGCAGGTGGTGGGGCCTGCCCCTGCGTGTCTGGGCTCCCGCCGGCAGCCCCAGCTCCAGGGAAGCAGCCCCTGAGCCAAGACCTGTAGGGGGCGCGGGGCGCCCCCGCCTGGAAGCCTAGTGCACAGCATGCGGGAAGCGAGCCTCCTCGGGAGAAGAGGAGGCAGCCCAGCTGCGTGCGTCTGCACTCACTCCTTGGGCGGAGCCCAGTGAGCCTCCAGTACGGCAGAGCTCCAGCTCTGCTCAGAGGCCCGATCTGGCAGAGTTGCTGGCGTGAGGCTGCTCTGCCCTGGGCGAGCCTTGCCCAGACTTGCCTCGCTGCTAGGCTTCCTGACCAGGATGGAGCAGCCTGAATGAGACTGGGAGACGCTACTGGCGCTTTCCTGGCCTCAGCTCCACTCCTGCCTTGCCTTTGCACCTAGTCCCCAGTCGTCCTTGGGGAGGGCTTAAGGGCCCGTGGGTTGCACACTGCCACGCGTTCCAGCAGTGAAGGCTCTATTAGAGGGACGGGGAGGGCAACTGCAGGGCTCCTCCAGCGGTTCTTTGGCCGCCCAGACTCAGCACCGCACGGAGAGCACCAGGCTCCCAGGTCCCCTGGCTGTGGTCTGTAGCCCCACACACCCAGAGGCTGACTCCTTGAGCGCCCAGAAGTTGCCTGACAGACGTCATTTCCCTAGCGCTCTCCTCCCCAGCAGAGACGTGTGCAGGTGGTGGGGCGTGCCCCTGCGTGTCTGGGCTCCCGCCCACAGCCCCAGCTCAGGGGAAGCAGCCCCTGAGCCAAGACCTGCAGGAGGCGCGGGGCGCCCCCGCCTGGAAGGCTAGTGCACAGCATGCGGGAAGCGAGCCTCCTCTGGGGAAGAGGAGGCAGCCCAGCTCCGTGCAGCTGCAATCACTTCTTGGGTGGAGCCGAGTTTGCCTCCAGTACGGCAGAGCTCCAGCTCTGCTCAGAGGCCCGATCTGGCAGAGTTGCTGGCGTGAGGCTGCTCTGCCCTGGGCGAGTCTTGCCCTGACTTGCCTCGCTGTTAGGCTTCCTGACCAGGATGGAGCAGGCGGAATGAGACTGGGAGACGCTGCTGGCGCTTTCCTGGCCTCAGCTCCACTCCTGCCTTGCCTTTGCACCTAGTCGCCAGTAGTCTTTGGGGAGGGCTTAGGGTTCGGTGGGTTGCACACTGGCAAGCGCTCCAGCAGTGAGGGCTCTATTAGAGGGAAGGGGAGGGCAACTGCAGGGCTCCTCCAGCGGTTGCTTGGCCGCCCAGACTCAGTGCCGCACGGAGAGCACCAGGCTCACAGGTCCCCTGGCTGTTGTCTGCAGCCCCACACACCTGGACGCTGACTCCGTGGGCGCCCAGAAGTTGCCTGACAGACGTCATTTCCCTAGCGCTCTCCTCCCCAGCAGAGACGTGTGCAGGTGGTGGGGCCTTCCCCTGCGTGTCTGGGCTCCCTCCCACAGCCCCAGCTCAGGGCAAGCAGCCGCTGAGCCAAAACATGTCGGAGGCGTGCGGCGCCCCCGCCTGGAAGCCTCGTGCACAGCATTCGGGAAGCGAGCCTCCTCGGGGGAAGAGGACGCAGCCCAGCTGCATGCGGCTGCAATCACTTCTTGGGCAGAGCCGAGTTTGCCTCCAGTACGGCAGAGCTCCAGCTCTGCTCAGAGGCCCGATCTGGCAGAGTTCCTGGCGTGAGGCTGCTCTGCCCTGGGCGAGCCTTGCCCAGAATTGCCTCGCTGCTCGGCTTCCTGACCAGGAAGGAGCAGGCTAGCGAGAATGGGAGACGCTCTTGGTGACTTCCTGGCCTCAGCTCCACGCCTGCCTTAGCATTGCACCTAGTCCCCAGGTGTCCTTGCAGAGGGCTTAGGGGCCGGTGGGTTGCACACTGCCAAGAGCTCCAGCAGTGAAAGCTCTGTCACAGGGAACGGGAGGGCAACGTCAGGGCTGCTCCAGCGGTTCCTTGACCGCCCAGACTCAGCAGGGCACGGAGAGCACCAGGCTCCCAGGGCATCTGGCTGTGGTCTGTAGCCCCACACACCTAGAGGCTGACTCCGTGGGCGCCCAGAAGTTGCCTGACAGACGTCATTTCCCTAGCGCTCTCCTCCCCAGCAGAGACATGGGCAGGTGGTGGGGTGTGCCAATGTGTGTCTGGGCTCCCGCCCACAGCCCCAGCTCAGGGGAAGCAGCCCCTGAGCCAAGACCTGTAGGAGCGCGGGGCGCCCTCGCCTGAAAGCCAAGTGCACAGTACGCGGGGAAGCGAGCCTCCTTGGGAAGAGCCTAGGGAGCCAAGCCGCCTGAAGCTGCAATCCCTGCTTGGGCGGAGCCGAGTGTGCCTCTAGTACGGCAGAGCTCCAGCTCTGCTCAGAGGCCCAATCTGGCAGAGTTCCTGGCGTGAGGCTGCTCTGTTCTGGGCGAGTCTTGCCCAGACTTGCCTCGCTGCTAGGCTTCCTGACGAGGAAGGAGCAGGCTGCGCGAGACTGGGAGACGCTGCTGGCGCTTTCCTGGCCTCAGCACCACTCCTGCCTTGCCTTTGCACCTAGTCCCCAGGCGTCCTTGCAGAGGGCTTAGGCACCGGTGGGTTGCACACTGCCAAGCGTTCCAGCAGTGAAGGCTCTATTAGAGGGAAGTTGAGGGAAACTGCAGGGCTCCTCCAGCGGTTGTATGGCCGCCCAGACTCAGAGCCGCACGGAGAACACAAGGCTCCCAGGGCCCCTGGCTGTGGTCTGCAGCCCCACACACCTGGAGGCTGACTCGGTGGGCGCCCAGAAGGTGCCTGACAGACGTCATGTCCCTAGCGCTCTCCTCCCCAGCAGAGACGTGTGCAGGTGGTGGGGCCTGCCCCTGCGTGTCTGGGCTCCCTCCCACAGCCCCAGCTCAGGGCAAGCAGCCGCTGAGCCAAGACCTGTAGGAGGCGTGTGGCGCCCCCGCCTGGAAGCCTGTGCACAGCATTCGGGAAGCGAGCCTCCTCGGGGGAAGAGGACGCAGCCCAGCTCCGTGCAGCTGCAATCCCTGCATGGGCGGAGCCGAGTGCACCTCCAGTACGGCAGACTTCCAGCTCTGCTCAGAGGCCCAATCTGGCAGAGTTCCTGGCGTGAGCCTGCTCTGCCCTGGCAGAGCCTTGCCCAGACTTGCCTCGCTGCTAGGCTTCCTGACCAGGAAGGAGCAGGCTGCGCGAGACTGGGAGACGCACCTGGTACCTTCCTAGCCTCAGCTCCACTCCTGCCTTGCCTTTGCACCTAGTCCCCAGGCGTCCTTGCAGAGGGCTTAGGGGCCGGTGGGTTGCACACTGCCAAGAGCTCCAGCAGTGAAAACTCTGTCACAGGGAAGGGGAGGGCAACGTCAGGGCTGCTCCAGCGGTTCCTAGGCCGCCCAGACTCAGCAGGGCACGGAGAGCACCAGGCTCCCAGGGCATCTGGCTGTGGTCTGTAGCCCCACACACCCAGAGGCTGACTCCTTGATCGCCCAGAAGTTGCCTGACAGACGTCATTTCCCTAGCGCTCTCCTCCCCAGCAAAGACGTGTGCAGGTGGTGGGGCATGCCCCTGCGTGTCTGGGCTCCCGCCCACAGCCTCAGCTCAGGGGAAGCAGGCCCTGTGCCAAGACCTGTAGGAGCGCGGGCCGCCCTCGCCTGGAAGCCAAGTGCACAGTACGCGGGGAAGAGAGCCTCCTTGTGAAGAGCCGAGGGAGCCAAGCCGCCTGAAGCTGCAATTCCTGCTTGGGCGGAGCTGAGTGTGCCTCAAGTACGGCAGAGTTCCAGCTCTGCTCAGAGGCCCGATCTAGTCAAGTTCCTTGCGCGAGGCTGCTCGGCCCTGGGCGAGCCTTGCCCAGACTTGCCTCACTCCTAGGCTTCCTGACCAGGAAGGAGCAGGCTGCGCGAGACAGG
Source organism: Budorcas taxicolor (assembly GCF_023091745.1). Taxonomy (NCBI): domain Eukaryota; kingdom Metazoa; phylum Chordata; class Mammalia; order Artiodactyla; family Bovidae; genus Budorcas; species Budorcas taxicolor. The sequence continues at coordinate 177,362 of NW_026291507.1, forward strand.
CAGACGCTCCTGGCTCCTTCCTGGCCTCAGCTCCACGCCTGCCTTGCCTTTGCACCTAGTCCCCAGGCGTCCTTGGGGAGGGCTTAGGGGCCGGTGGGTTGCACACTGCCGAGGGCTCCAGCAGTGAGAGCTCTGTCAGAGGGAAGGGAAGGGCAACCGCAGCGCTCCTCCAGCGGTTAATTGGCCGCCCAGACTCAGCGCCACACGGAGAGCACCAGGCTCCCAGGGTCCCTGGTGGGGTCTGCAGCCCCGCACACCCGGAGGCTGACTCCGTGAGTGCCCAGAAGGTGCCTGACAGACGTCATTTCCCTAGTGCTGTCCTCCCCAGCAGAGACGTGTGCAGGTGGTTGGGGCCTGCCCCTGCGTGACTGGGCTCCCGCCCACAGCCCCAGGTCAGGGGAAGCAGCCCCTGAGCCAAGACCTGCAGGATGCGCGGGGCGTCCCTGCCTGCAAGCCAAGTGCACAATACGCGGCGAAGCGAGCCTCCTTGGGAAGAGTCGAGGGAGCCAAGCCGCTTGCAGCTGCAATCCCTGCTTGGGCGGAGCCGAGTGCGCCTCCAGTACGGCAGAGTTCCAGCTCTGCTCAGAGGCCCAATCTGGCAGAGTTCCTGGCGATAGGCTGCTCTGCCCTGGGCGAGTCTGGCCCAGACTTGCCTCGCTCTTAGGCTTCCTGACCAGGATGGAGCAGGCGGAATGAGACTGGGAGACGCTGCTGGCACTTTCCTGGCCTCAGCTCCACTCCTGCCTTGCCTTTGCACCTAGTCGCCAGTAGTCCTTGGGGAGGGCTTAAGGGCCGGTGGGTTGCACTCTGGCAAGCGCTCCAGCAGTGAGGGCTCTATTAGAGGGAAGGGGAGGGCAACTGCAGGGCTCCTCCAGCGGTTGCTTGGCCGCCCAGACTCAGTGCCGCACGGAGAGCACCAGGCTCACAGGTCCCCTGGCTGTTGTCTGCAGCCCCACACACCTGGAGGCTGACTCCGTGGGCGCCCAGAAGATGCCTGACAGACGTCATTTCCCTAGCGCTCTCCTCCCCAGCAGAGACGTGTGCAGGTGGTGGGGCGTGCCCCTGCGTGTCTGGGCTCCCTCCCACAGCCCCAGCTCAGGGCAAGCAGCCGCTGAGCCAAGACCTGTAGGAGGCGCGCGGCGCCCCCGCCTGGAAGCCTCGTGCACAGCATTCGGGAAGCGAGCCTCCTCGGTGGAAGAGGACGCAGCTCAGCTGCGTGCGGCTGCAATCACTTCTTGGGCGGAGCCGAGTTTGCCTCCAGTACGGCAGAGCTCCAGCTCTGCTCAGAGGCCCGATCTGGCAGAGTTCCTGGCGTGAGGCTGCTCTGCCCTGGCAGAGCCTTGCCCAGAATTGCCTCGCTGCTAGGCTTCCTGACCAGGAAGGAGCAGGCTACGAGAATGGGAGACGCTCCTGGCGACTTCCTGGCCTTAGCTCCACGCCTGCCTTAGCTTTGCACCTAGTCCCCAGGCGTCCTTGAAGAGGGCTTAGGGGCCGGTGGGTTGCACACTGCCAAGAGCTCCAGCAGTGAAAGCTCTGTCACAGGGAAGGGGAGGGCAACGTCAGGGCTGCGCCAGCGGTTCCTTGACCGCCCAGACTCAGCAGGGCACGGATAGCACCAGGCTCCCAGGGCCCCTGGCTGTGGTCTGCAGCTCCACACACCCGGAGGCTGACTCCGTGAGCGCCCAGAAGATGCCTGACAGACGTCATTTCCCTAGTGCTCTCCCCACCAGCAGAGACGTGTGCAGGTGGTTGGGGCCTGACCCTGCGTGTCTGTGCTGCCGCCCACAGCCTCAGCTCAGGGGAAGCAGCCCCTGTGCCAGACTTGCAGGAGGCGCGTGGCATCCCTGCCTGGAAGCCAAGTGCACAGTATGCTTGGAAGCGAGCCTCCTTGGGAAGAGTCGAGGGAGCCAAGCCGCGTGCAGCTGCAATCCCTGCTTGGGCCGAGCCGAGTGTGCCTCCAGTACGGCAGAGCTCCAGCTCTGCGCAGAGGCCGGATCTAGTCAAGTTCCTTCCGTGAGGATGCTCTGCCCTGGGCGAGACTTGCCCAGGCTTGCCTCGCTGCTAGGCTTGCTGCCCAGGATGGAGCAGGCTGTGCGATGCTGGGAGAGGCCCCTGGCGCCTTCCTGGCCTCAGCTCCACTCCTGCCTTGCCTTTGAATCTAGGCTCCAGGCGTCCTTGGGGAAAGTTTAGGAGCCGGTGTCTTGCACATTGCCAAGCCCTCCAGCAGTGAGGCCTCTCTTAGAGGGGAGGGGAAGGCAAGTGCAGGGCTCCTCCAGCGGTCGCTTTGCCGGCCATACTCAGCAGGGCACGGAGAGCACCAGGCTCCCAGGGCCCCTGGTTGTGGTCTGCAGCCCCACACACCCGGAGGCTGACTCCGTGAGCGCCCAGAAGGTGCCTGACAGACGTCATTTCCCTAGTGCTCTCCCCACCAGCAGAGACGTGTGCAGGTGGTTGGGGCCTGCCCCTGCGTGTCTGGGCTGCCGCCCACAGCCTCAGCTCAGGGGAAGCAGGCCCTGTGCCAAGACTTGCAGGAGGCGTGGGGCGTCCCTGCCCTGAAGCCAAGTGCACAGTAGGCTTGGAAGCGAGCCTCCTTGGGAAGAGTCGAGGGAGCCAAGCCGCGTGCAGCTGCAATCCCTGCTTGGGCCGAGCCGAGTGTGCCTCCAGTACAGCAGAGCTCCAGCTCTGCCCAGAGGCCGGATCTAGTCAAGTGCCTTGCTCGAGGCTGCTCTGCCCTGGGCGAGACTTGTCCATGCTTGCCTCGCTGCTAGGCTTGCTGTCCAGGAAGGAGCAGGCTGTGCGATGCTGGGAGAGGCCCCTGGCGCCTTCCTGGTCTCAGGTCCACTTCTGCCTTGCCTTTGCATCTAGGCCCCAGGCGTCCTTGGGGAAGGCTTAGGAGCCGGTGGCTTGCACACTGCCAAGCCTTCCAGCAGTGAGGCCTCTCTTAGAGGGGAGGGGAGGGCAAGTGCAGGGCTCCTCCAGCGGTTGCTTGGCCGCCCAGACTCAGCGCCGCACGGAGAGCAGAAAGCTCCCAGGTCCCCTGGCTGTAGTCTGCCGCCCCACACACCCGGAGGCTGACTCCGTGGGCGCCCAGAAGGTGCCTGACAGACGTCATGTCCCTAGCGCTCTCCTCCCCAGTAGAGACGTGTGCAGGTGGTTCGGGCCTGCCCCTGCGTGTCTGGGCTCCCGCCGGCAGCCCCAGCTCAAGGGAAGCAGCCCCTGAGGCAAGACCTGTAGGAGGCGCGGGGCGCCCCCGCCTGGAAGCCTCGTGCACAGCATGCGGGAGGCGAGCCTCCTCGGGAGAAGAGGAGGCAGCCCAGCTGCGTGCGTCTGCACTCACTCCTTGGGCCGAGCCCAGTGAGCCTCCAGTACGGCAGAGCTCCAGCTCTGCTCAGAGGCCTGATCTGGCAGAGTGGCTGGCGTGAGGCTGCTCTGCCCTGGGCGAGCCTTGCCCAGACTTGCCTCGCTGCCAGGCTTCCTGCCCAGGAAGGAGCTGGCTGCGCGAGACAGGCAAACGCTCCTGGCGCCTTCCTGGCCTCAGCTCCACTCCTGCCTTGCCTTTGCACCTAGTCCCCAGGCGTCCTTGCGGAGGGCTTAGGAGCCGGTGGGTTGCACTCTGCCAAGCCCTCCAGCCGTGAGAGCTCTGTCATAGGGAAGGGAATGGCAAGTGCAGGGCTCCTCCAGCGGTCGCTTGGCCGCCCAGACTCAGCACAGCACGGAGAGCACCAGGCTTCCCAGGGCCCCTGGCTGTGGTCTGCAGCCCCACACACCCGGAGGCTGACTCCGTGAGCGCCCAGAAGGTGCCTGACAGACGTCATTTCCCTAGTGCTCTCCCCTCCAGCAGAGACGTGTGCAGGTGGTTGGGGCCTGACCCTGCGTGTCTGTGCTGCCGCCCACAGCCTCAGCTCAGGGGAAGCAGCCCCTGTGCCAGACTTGCAGGAGGCGCGTGGCATCCCTGCCTGGAAGCCAAGTGCACAGTATGCTTGGAAGCGAGCCTCCTTGGGAAGAGTCGAGGGAGCCAAGCCGCGTGCAGCTGCAATCCCTGCTTGGGCCGAGCCGAGTGTGCCTCCAGTACGGCAGAGCTCCAGCTCTGCCCAGAGGCCAGATCTAGTCAAGTGCCTTGCTCGAGGCTGCTCTGCCCTGGGCGAGACTTGCCCAGGCTTGCCTCGCTGCTAGGCTTGCTGCCCAGGATGGAGCAGGCTGTGCGATGCTGGGAGAGGCCCCTGGCGCCTTCCTGGCCTCAGCTCCACTCCTGCCTTGCCTTTGAATCTACGCTCCAGGCGTCCTTGGGGAAAGTCTAGGAGCCGGTGTCTTGCACACTGCCAAGCCCTCCAGCAGTGAGGCCTCTCTTAGAGGGGAGGGGAAGGCAAGTGCAGGGCTCCTCCAGCGGTCGCTTTTCCGGCCAGACTCAGCAGGGCACGGAGAGCACCAGGCTCCCAGGGCCCCTGGCTGTGGTCTGCAGCCCCACACACCCGGAGGCTGACTCCGTGAGCGCCCAGAAGGTGCCTGACAGACGTCATTTCCCTAGTGCTCTCCCCACCAGCAGAGACGTGTGCAGGTGGTTGGGGCCTGCCCCTGCGTGTCTGGGCTGCCGCCCACAGCCTCAGCTCAGGGGAAGCAGGCCCTGTGCCAAGACTTGCAGGAGGCGTGGGGCGTCCCTGCCCTGAAGGCAAGTGCACAGTAGGCTTGGAAGCGAGCCTCCTTGGGAAGAGTCGAGGGAGCCAAGCCGCGTGCAGCTGCAATCCCTGCTTGGGCCGAGCCGAGTGTGCCTCCAGTACGGCAGAGCTCCAGCTCTGCCCAGAGGCCGGATCTAGTCAAGTGCCTTGCTCGAGGCTGCTCTGCCCTGGGCGAGACTTGTCCATGCTTGCCTCGCTGCTAGGCTTGCTGTCCAGGAAGGAGCAGGCTGTGCGATGCTGGGAGAGGCCCCTGGCGCCTTCCTGGCCTCAGCTCCACTCCTGCCTTGCCTTTGCATCTAGGCCCCAGGCGTCCTTGGGGAAGGCTTAGGAGCCGTTGGCTTGCACACTGCCAAGCCCTCCAGCAGTGAGGCCTCTCTTAGAGGGGAGGGGAGGGCAAGTGCAGGGCTCCTCCCGCGGTTGCTTGGCCGCCCAGACTCAGCGCCGCACGGAGAGCAGAAAGCTCCCAGGTCCCCTGGCTGTAGTCTGCCGCCCCACACACCCGGAGGCTGACTCCGTGGGCGCCCAGAAGGTGCCTGACAGACGTCATGTCCCTAGCGCTCTCCTCCCCAGTAGAGACGTGTGCAGGTGGTTGGGGCCTGCCCCTGCGTGTCTGGGCTCCCGCCGGCAGCCCCAGCTCAAGGGAAGCAGCCCCTGAGGCAAGACCTGTAGGAGGCGCGGGGCGCCCCCGCCTGGAAGCCTGGTGCACAGCATGCGGGAGGCGAGCCTTCTCGGGAGAAGAGGAGGCAGCCCAGCTGCGTGCGTCTGCACTCACTCCTTGGGCCGAGCCCAGTGAGCCTCCAGTACGGCAGAGCTCCAGCTCTGCTCAGAGGCCCGACCTGGCAGAGTGGCCGGCGTGAGGCTGCTCTGCCCTGGGCGAGTCTGGCCCAGACTTGCCTCGCTGTTAGGCTTCCTGACCAGGATGGAGCAGGCGGAATGAGACTGGGAGACGCTGCTGGCACTTTCCTGGCCTCAGCTCCACTCCTGCCTTGCCTTTGCACCTAGTCGCCAGTAGTCCTTGGGGAGGGCTTAAGGGCCGGTGGGTTGCACTCTGGCAAGCGCTCCAGCAGTGAGGGCTCTATTAGAGGGAAGGGGAGGGCAACTGCAGGGCTCCTCCAGCGGTTGCTTGGCCGCCCAGACTCAGTGCCGCACGGAGAGCACCAGGCTCACAGGTCCCCTGGCTGTTGTCTGCAGCCCCACACACCTGGAGGCTGACTCCGTGGGCGCCCAGAAGATGCCTGACAGACGTCATTTCCCTAGCGCTCTCCTCCCCAGCAGAGACGTGTGCAGGTGGTGGGGCCTGCCCCTGCTTGTCTGGGCTCCCTCCCACAGCCCCAGCTCAGGGCAAGCAGCCGCTGAGCCAAGACCTGTAGGAGGCGCGCGGCGCCCCCGCCTGGAAGCCTCGTGCACAGCATTCGGGAAGCGAGCCTCCTCGGGGGAAGAGGACGCAGCCCAGCTGCGTGCGGCTGCAATCACTTCTTGGGCGGAGCCGAGTTTGCCTCCAGTAAGGCAGAGCTCCAGCTCTGCTCAGAGGCCCGATCTGGCAGAGTTCCTGGCGTGAGGCTGCTCTGCCCTGGCAGAGCCTTGCCCAGAATTGCCTCGCTGCTAGGCTTCCTGACCAGGAAGGAGCAGGCTACGAGAATGGGAGACGCTCCTGGCGACTTCCTGGCCTTAGCTCCACGCCTGCCTTAGCTTTGCACCTAGTCCCCAGGCGTCCTTGCAGAGGGCTTAGGGGCCGGTGGGTTGCACACTGCCAAGAGCTCCAGCAGTGAAAGCTCTGTCACAGGGAAGGGGAGGGCAACGTCAGGGCTGCTCCAGCGGTTCCTTGACCGCCCAGACTCAGCAGGGCACGGATAGCACCAGGCTCCCAGGGCCCCTGGCTGTGGTCTGCAGCTCCACACACCCGGAGGCTGACTCCGTGAGCGCCCAGAAGATGCCTGACAGACGTCATTTCCCTAGTGCTCTCCCCTCCAGCAGAGACGTGTGCAGGTGGTTGGGGCCTGACCCTGCGTGTCTGTGTTGCCGCCCACAGCCTCAGCTCAGGGGAAGCAGCCCCTGTGCCAGACTTGCAGGAGGCGCGTGGCATCCCTGCCTGGAAGCCAAGTGCACAGTATGCTTGGAAGCGAGCCTCCTTGGGAAGAGTCGAGGGAGCCAAGCCGCTAGCAGCTGCAATCCCTGCTTGGGCCGAGCCGAGTGTGCCTCCAGTACGGCAGAGCTCCAGCTCTGCGCAGAGGCCGGATCTAGTCAAGTTCCTTCCGTGAGGATGCTCTGCCCTGGGCGAGACTTGCCCAGGCTTGCCCCGCTGCTAGGCTTGCTGCCCAGGATGGAGCAGGCTGTGCGATGCTGGGAGAGGCCCCTGGCGCCTTCCTGGCCTCAGGTCCACTCCTGCCTTGCCTTTGAATCTAGGCTCCAGGCGTCCTTGGGGAAAGTTTAGGAGCCGGTGTCTTGCACACTGCCAAGCCCTCCAGCAGTGAGGCCTCTCTTAGAGGGGAGGGGAAGGCAAGTGCAGGGCTCCTCCAGCGGTCGCTTTGCCGGCCAGACTCAGCAGGGCACGGAGAGCACCAGGCTCCCAGGGCCCCTGGCTGTGGTCTGCAGCCCCACACACCCGGAGGCTGACTCCGTGAGCGCCCAGAAGGTGCCTGACAGACGTCATTTCCCTAGTGCTCTCCCCACCAGCAGAGACGTGTGCAGGTGGTTGGGGCCTGCCCCTGCGTGTCTGGGCTGCCGCCCACAGCCTCAGCTCAGGGGAAGCAGGCCCTGTGCCAAGACTTGCAGGAGGCGTGGGGCGTCCCTGCCCTGAAGCCAAGTGCACAGTAGGCTTGGAAGCGAGCCTCCTTGGGAAGAGTCGAGGGAGCCAAGCCGCGTGCAGCTGCAATCCCTGCTTGGGCCGAGCCGAGTGTGCCTCCAGGACGGCAGAGCTCCAGCTCTGCTCAGAGGCCGGATCTAGTCAAGTGCCTTGCGCGAGGCTGCTCTGCCCTGGCCGAGCCTTGCCCAGACTTGCCTCGCTGCTAGGCTTCCTGACCAGGAAGGAGCAGGCTAGCGAGAATGGGAAAGGCTCCTGGCGCCTTCCTGTCCTCAGCTCCACGCCTGCCTTAGCTTTGCACCTAGTCCCCAGGCGTCTTTGCAGAGGGCTTAGGGGCCGGTGGGTTGCACACTGCCAAGGGCTCCAGTAGTGAGAGCTCTGTCACAGGGAAGGGGAGGGCAACTGCAGGGCTCCTCCAGCGGTTGTATGGCCGCCCAGACTCAGCGCCGCACGGAGAACACAAGGCTCCCAGGGCCCCTGGCTGTGGTCTGCAGCCCCACACACCCAGAGGCTGACTCCGTGGGCGCCCAGAAGTTGCCTGACAGACGTCATTTCCCTAGCGCTCTCCTCCCCAGCAGAGACGTGTGCAGGTGGTGGGGCATGCCCCTGCGTGTCTGGGCTCCCGCCCACAGCCCCAGCTCAGTGGAAGCAGCACCTGAGCCAAGACCTGTAGGAGCGCGGGGCGCCCTCGCCTGGAAGCCAAGTGCACAGTACGCGGGGAAGAGAGCCTCCTTGTGAAGAGCCGAGGGAGCCAAGCCACCTGAAGCTGCAATTCCTGCTTGGGCGGAGCCGAGTGTGCCTCAAGTACGGCAGAGTTCCAGCTCTGCTCAGAGGCCCAATCTGGCAGAGTTCCTGGCGTGAGGCTGCTCGGCCCTGGGCGAGCCTTGCCCAGACTTGCCTCACTCCTAGGCTTCCTGACCAGGAAGGAGCAGGCTGCGCGAGACAGGCAGACGCTCCTGGCTCCTTCCTGGCCTCAGCTCCACGCCTGCCTTGCCTTTGCACCTAGTCCCCAGGCGTCCTTGGGGAGGGCTTAGGGGCCGGTGGGTTGCACACTGCCGAGGGCTCCAGCAGTGAGAGCTCTGTCAGAGGGAAGGGAAGGGCAACCGCAGCGCTCCTCCAGCGGTTAATTGGCCGCCCAGACTCAGCGCCACACGGAGAGCACCAGGCTCCCAGGGTCCCTGGTGGGGTCTGCAGCCCCGCACACCCGGAGGCTGACTCCGTGAGTGCCCAGAAGGTGCCTGACAGACGTCATTTCCCTAGTGCTGTCCTCCCCAGCAGAGACGTGTGCAGGTGGTTGGGGCCTGCCCCTGCGTGTCTGGGCTCCCGCCCACAGCCCCAGGTCAGGGGAAGCAGCCCCTGTGCCAGACTTGCAGGAGGCGCGTGGCATCCCTGCCTGGAAGCCAAGTGCACAGTATGCTTGGAAGCGAGCCTCCTTGGGAAGAGTCGAGGGAGCCAAGCCGCTAGCAGCTGCAATCCCTGCTTGGGCCGAGCCGAGTGTGCCTCCAGTACGGCAGAGCTCCAGCTCTGCCCAGAGGCCGGATCTAGTCAAGTGCCTTGTTCGAGGCTGCTCTGCCCTGGGCGAGACTTGTCCATGCTTGCCTCGCTGCTAGGCTTGCTGTCCAGGAAGGAGCAGGCTGTGCGATGCTGGGAGAGGCCCTTGGCGCCTTCCTGGCCTCAGCTCCACTCCTGCCTTGCCTTTGCATCTAGGCCCCAGGCGTGCTTGGGGAAGGCTTAGGAGCCGGTGGCTTGCACACTGCCAAGCCCTCCAGCAGTGAGGCCTCTCTTAGAGGGGAGGGGAGGGCAAGTGCAGGGCTCCTCCCGCGGTTGCTTGGCCTCCCAGACTCAGCGCCGCACGGAGAGCAGAAAGCTCCCAGGTCCCCTGGCTGTAGTCTGCCGCCCCACACACCCGGAGGCTGACTCCATGGGCGCCCAGAAGGTGCCTGACAGACGTCATGTCCCTAGCGCTCTCCTCCCCAGTAGAGACGTGTGCAGGTGGTTGGGGCCTGCCCCTGCGTGTCTGGGCTCCCGCCGGCAGCCCCAGCTCAAGGGAAGCAGCCCCTGAGGCAAGACCTGTAGGAGGCGCGAGGCGCCCCCGCCTGGAAGCCTGGTGCACAGCATGCGGGAGGCGAGCCTTCTCGGGGGAAGAGGAGGCAGCCCAGCTGCGTGCGTCTGCACTCACTCCTTGGGCGGAGCCGAGTGTGCCTCAAGTACGGCAGAGTTCCAGCTCTGCTCAGAGGCCCAATCTGGCAGAGTTCCTGGCGTGAGGCTGCTCGGCCCTGGGCGAGCCTTGCCCAGACTTGCCTCACTCCTAGGCTTCCTGACCAGGAAGGAGCAGGCTGCGCGAGACAGGCAGACGCTCCTGGCTCCTTCCTGGCCTCAGCTCCACGCCTGCCTTGCCTTTGCACCTAGTCCCCAGGCGTCCTTGCGGAGGGCTTAGGGGCCGGTGGGTTGCACACTGCCGAGGGCTCCAGCAGTGAGAGCTCTGTCAGAGGGAAGGGAAGGGCAACCGCAGCGCTCCTCCAGCGGTTAATTGGCCGCCCAGACTCAGCGCCACACGGAGAGCACCAGGCTCCCAGGGTCCCTGGTGGGGTCTGCAGCCCCGCACACCCGGAGGCTGACTCCGTGAGTGCCCAGAAGGTGCCTGACAGACGTCATTTCCCTAGTGCTGTCCTCCCCAGCAGAGACGTGTGCAGGTGGTTGGGGCCTGCCCCTGCGTGTCTGGGCTCCCGCCCACAGCCCCAGGTCAGGGGAAGCAGCCCCTGAGCCAAGACCTGCAGGAGGCGCGGGGCGTCCCTGCCTGCAAGCCAAGTGCACAATACGCTGCGAAGCGAGCCTCCTTGGGAAGAGTCGAGGGAGCCAAGCCGCTTGCAGCTGCAATCCCTGCTTGGGCGGAGCCGAGTGCGCCTCCAGTACGGCAGAGTTCCAGCTCTGCTCAGAGGCCCAATCTGGCACAGTTCCTGGCGTTAGGCTGCTCTGCCCTGGGCGAGTCTTGCCCAGACTTGCCTCGCTGTTAGGCTTCCTGACCGGGATGGAGCAGGCGGAATGAGACTGGGAGACGCTGCTGGCACTTTCCTGGCCTCAGCTCCACTCCTGCCTCGCCTTTGCACCTAGTCGCCAGTAGTCCTTGGGGAGGGCTTAAGGGCCCGTGGGTTGCACACTGCCAAGCGCTCCAGCAGTGAAGGCTCTATTAGAGGGAAGTTGAGGGCAACTGCAGGGCTCCTCCAGCGGTTGTATGGCCGCCCAGACTCAGCGCCGCACGGAGAACACAAGGCTCCCAGGTCCCCTGGCTGTGGTCTGCAGCCCCACACACCCAGAGGCTGACTCCTTGAGGGCCCAGAAGGTGCCTGACAGACGTCATATCACTAGCGCTCTCCTCCCCAGCAGAGACGTGTGCAGGTGGTGGGGCGTGCCCCTGCGTGTCTGGGCTCGCTCCCACAGCCCCAGCTCAGGGCAAGCAGCCGCTGAGCCAAGACCTGTAGGAGACACACGGCGCCCCCGCCTGGAAGCCTCGTGCACAGCATACGGGACGGGAGCCTCCTCCAGGGAAGAGGACGCAGCCCAGCTGCGTGCGGCTGCAATCACTTCTTGGGCGGAGCCGAGTTTGCCTCCAGTACGGCAGAGCTCCAGCTCTGCTCGGAGGCCCGATCTGGCAGAGTTGCTGGCATGAGGCTGCTCTGCCCTGGCCGAGCCTTGCCCAGACTTGCCTCGCTGCTAGGCTTCCTGACCAGGAAGGAGCAGGCTAGCGAGAATGGGAAAGGCTCCTGGCGCCTTCCTGCCCTCAGCTCCACGCCTGCCTTAGCTTTGCACCTAGTCCCCAGGCGTCTTTGCAGAGGGCTTAGGGGCCGGTGGGTTGCACACTGCCAAGGGCTCCAGTAGTGAGAGCTCTGTCACAGGGAAGGGGAGGGCAACTGCAGGGCTCCTCCAGCGGTTGTATGGCCGCCCAGACTCAGCGCCGCACGGAGAACACAAGGCTCCCAGGGCCCCTGGCTGTGGTCTGCAGCCCCACACACCCGGAGGCTGACTCCATGGGCGCCCAGAAGTTGCCTGACAGACGTCTTTTCCCTAGCGCTCTCCTCCCCAGCAGAGACGTGTGCAGGTGGTGGGGCGTGCCCCTGCGTGTCTGGGCTCCCGCCCACAGCCCCAGCTCAGGGCAAGCAGCCCCTGAGCCAAGACCTGTAGTAGCGCGGGGCGCCCTCGGCTGGAAGCCAAGTGCACATTACCGGGGAAGCGAGCCTCCTTGGGAAGAGCCGAGGGAGCCAAGCCGCCTGAAGCTGCAATCCCTGCTTGGGCGGAGCCGAGTGCGCCTCCAGTATGGCAGAGCTCCAGCTCTGCTCAGAGGCCCAATCTGGCAGAGTACCTGGCGTGAGGCTGCTCTACTCTGGGCGAGCCTTGCCCAGACTTGCCTCGCTGCTAGGCTTCCTGACCAGGAAGGAGCAGGCTGCGCGAGACTGGGAGACGCTCCTGGCGCCTTCCTGGCCTCAGCTCCACTGCTGCCTTGCCTTTGCACCTAGTCCCCAGGCGTCCTTGCAGAGGGCTTAGGGACCGGTGGGTTGCACACTGCCAAGGGCTCAAGCAGTGAGAGCTCTGTCACAGGGAAGGGGAAGGCAACTGCAGGGCTGCTCCAGCGGTTGCTTGACCGCACAGACTCAGCACAGCACGGAGAGCACCAGGCTCCCAGGCCCCTGGCTGTGGTCTGCAGCCCCACACACCCAGAGGCTGACTCCATGAGCGCCCAGAAGGTGCCGGACAGACGTCATTTCCCTAGCGCTCTCCTCCCCAGCAGAGACGTGTGCAGGTGGTTGGGGCCTGCCCCTGCGTGTCTGGGCTCCCGCCCACAGCCCCAGCTCAGGGGAAGCAGCCCCTGAGCCCAGACCTGCAGGAGGCGCGGGGCGTCCCTGCCTGCAAGCCAAGTGCACAGTACGCGGGGAAGCGAGCCTCCTTGGGAAGAGTCGAGGGAGCCAAGCCGCGTGCAGCTGCAATCCCTGCTTGGGCCGAGCCGAGTGTGCCTCCAGTACGGCAGAGCCCCTAGCTCTGCTCAGAGGGCTGATCTAGTAAAGTTCCTTGCGCGAGGCTGCTGTGCCCTGTGCGACACTTGCCCATGCTTGCTTCGCCTGGTAGCCTTCCTTCCCAGGAAAGAGCAGGCTGTGCGATGCTGGGAGAGGCCACTGGCGCCTTCCTGGCCTCAGCTCCCCTCCTGCCTTGCCTTTGCACCTAGGCCCCAGGCTTCCTTGCAGATGGCTTAGGGGCCGGTGGGTTGCACACTGCCACGGGCTCCAGCAGTGAGAGCTCTGTCACAGGGAAGGGGAGGGCCACGTCAGGGCTGCTCCAGCGGTTCCTTGGCCGCCTAGACTCAGCAGGGCACGGAGAGCACCAGGCTCCCAGGGCCCCTGGCTCTGGTCTGCAGCCGCACACACCCGGAGGCTGACTCCGTGAGCGCCCAGAAGGTGCCTAACAGACTTCATTTCCCTAGTGCTCTCCTCCCCAGCAGAGACGTGTTCAGGTGGTTGGGGCCTGCCCCTGCCTTCTGGGCTCCCGCCCACAGCCCCAGCTCAGGGGAAGCAGCCCCTTAGGCAAGACCTGCAGGAGGCGCGGGGCGCCCCCGCCTGGAAGGCTAGTGCACAGCATGCAGAAAGGGAGCCTCCTCTGGGGAAGAGGAGGCAGCCCAGCTGATTGTGGCTGCAATCACTTCTTGGGCGGAGCCCAGTGAGCCTCCAGTATGGCAGAGCTCCAGCTCTGCTCAGAGGCCCGATCTGGCAGAGTTCCTGGCGGGAGGCTGCTCTGCCCTGGGCGAGCCTTGCTGAGACGTGCTTTGCTGCTAGGCTTAGTGCCCATGAAGGAGCAGGCTGTGCGAGGCTGGCATCCCCCACGGGCGCCTTCCTTGCCTCAGCTCTGATCCTGCCTTGCTTTTGCAGGTAGGCCCCAGGCGTCCTTGGGGAGGAGTTACGGGCTGGTGTGTTCCACATTGCCACGGGCTAGAGCAGTGAGAGCTCTGTCAGAGGGAATGGAAGGGCAACTGCATGGCTCCTTCAGTTGTTGCTTGGCTGCCCAGACTTGTGCCTCACGGAGAGCACCATGCACCCAGGGCCCCTGGCTGGGATCTGCAGTCCCCAGACCCGGAGACTCACTCCGTGGGTGGCCAGCAGGTGCCTGACAGATGTATATTTCCCAGCGCTCTCGTCCCCAGCAGAGTCGTGTGCAGGCGGGTGGGGCCTTCCCCTGCGTGTCTGGGCTCCCGCCCAGAGCCCCAGCTCAGGGGAAGCAGCCCCTGAGCCAAGACCTGTAGGAGAAGCAGGAGGCCCCTGCCTGGAAGCCGAGTGCACAACCTGCGGGGAAACGAGCCTCCTCGGGCGATGATGAGGCAGCCCAACCGCGTGCGGCTGCAAGTCCAGTTTGGGCGGAGTCGAGTGCGCCTCCACTACTGCAGAGCTTCAGCTCTGCTCAGAGGCCCGATCTTGCAGAGTTCCTGGTGCGAGGCTGCTCTGCTCTGGGTGAGCGTTCCCCAGACTTGCCTCGCTGCTATTGTTAGTTCCCAGGAAGGAGCAGGCTGCGCGAGGCTCGGAGACACCACTGGCGCCTTCCTGGCCTCAGCTTCGCTCCTGCCTTGCCTTTGCACCTAGGCCCCAGGCGTCCTTGTGCAGGTTTTAGGGGCTGGTGTGTTCCACACTGCCAAGGGCTCCAGCAGTGAGAGCTCTGTTCGAGGGAAGGGAAGGGTATATTTGGAGTACAATCCTTTATCAGATATGAGGCCCACACCCTCACCCTGAAGCCTCACCCCGAACCCTTACCCTCACCCACACCCTCACCCTGAACCCTCACCCTGAACCCTCACCCTCACCCTGAACCCTTACCCTCACCATCACCCTGAACCCTTATCCTCTCCCTCACCCTCACCCTGAACCCTTACCCTGACCCTGAACCCTCATGCCTCACCCCTCACCCTAACAAGTTGGGGGACTCTTCCCCAAACTCTAACCTTAACCCTACTGCCGGGGTCCAGCCCCAGTGGATCCAGGGTGATTCGAAGTTGGGGGCGGAGCCGGCGTCTTTGGAAAAATACATATTTAATCACAGATATAGAGAGATTAGAAATGGTTAGTGTAGTAGGAAGATTAGTGGAGAAAAGGAGGCTGAATAACTTAGATTACGTGGAATAGCATCCATGCTCCAGATGGGAATTCAGCCAGAAAAATGGGAGCAAGAAAGAAGTGACATGGGGGAATCAGTCTTTCCGGAAACTGATCCGATTTCTTTATTTTTGGGTTTGCTTATATACCTTTTGTTACACATAGGGATGAATACAGAATCACGTGGGGGTCAGCAGTCCTGACCTTTATCAAAATCAGGTGCTTCACATAAATGTATAAAAAAAGGTCTTAGGGATATTACATCATCTTCTGGCCATGAGTGAGACCTGCTGACATTTTATGATCCTTTATTTCTGATAACCAAAAAACTTATTTTTTCCAAGTGTGTTTTTTCTCAAACCAGGTACCACCCTCCAAATAAAGCTGCATTCCTATAGGGTGCGGGTGTAGTGAGTTACAATCAAGAAAGGAATTTATTTAACCCAAGGTTAACTGGATTAATCTTAAAGGTTAATACTTATTTCTCCTATATGTTAGTTATATTCACTAGAAGGGTAGGGAACATGGAGATTTAGCAGCAAACATCAGCCCAACAAATGAAAATCCTTTCACCAATGCTCCCCTTAAGATCTATTTAGTCTTAAGATATGATAGTTACATTCTTACATAGCAAGGATACAGTGATTTATAACAAAGTACAGTGATCTATTACAAAAGAGAAAATCCATTAGCTCAAAAAGTCTAGTATTGCTAACATCAAAAACTGCTGTATTTCCTTTTCTATATTCCAAATACATTGATTAATATATTCGCAAGTGCCTAAGGATATGGAGGCCTGGCAGCAATCATTGACTCAACAAGAAGAAAAAGCCCTATGCTAATTAAGACTCTCCAAAACTCTGTGCTGTTTATGGTTAAGAGGTAGTAAACAATCATGTGGCAGGAGTATGGATAATCCTGTCACACAAGCTAGTCTGTCAGCAGAGAGGTTTGACCTGAGACATCCTTGTCCCACCCAGAGCAGGGAATTAGCAGCAATTATTGACACAACAAATGAAAAAACCCTTCACCAATATAATTCCTAACCAACCCATTATACTAATAATTTCTAACTCCCCCAAATAATTTGCCTTTAATAACTCTAAAACATCTCGTGCCTCTCAGATTGGGACGCTGTAAACAATCACATGTGGCCGGACTAACCTATACAGGTGGGCTAGATAACCTTCAGAGCAGTCCGTAAGCTGAAACACTCTTGTCACGCCCAAGAATTCTTATTGCCTTGGAGCTGCACGTTTACTCCTTCTCCGAGAGAAACGGTTATGGGGGAGAGCCCCCCGTAAAGTCAGAGGTGTAGGTGAGAGCATAAAACAGAGTCTGGTTTTGGGGTAGATGCTCGGGAACAGGGGGTTTCCTGAGGCTTGATCACGCCTTTGCGTATGCCAAGCCTCCTTCCTCATGACCTTTGCCATGGGCGGAGTTCCTCACGCTGGCCCCGGGCACCCTACCCTAACCCGAAACCTTATCCATATCCTAAACCTAACCCATATCATAGTCACGCCCTCAACCCTATACTTACCCTTGAAGCATGTACCCGCCTCATCTTCGTTTTTGACACTTCCCATGCATAACAAAAGACAAGGTCGTAATGTTTCAAACATGGATCCAAGACCCAGTATCCACATAAAAGGAATATACATACTGTGAGCACATCATTTAAATCTCTTGCATCACCAAAATACCTCTCCACCACGTATCCAATCGCCATTGATGGATCACATCTCTCTCATACATTTTATAACTTAGCAATCAAATACGCAGCAGTCATCTGGGTAATTATATACACAAGATATATTTATACCATAAATATTTCAACACATTCCACTTTCTACGATGAGTTCAATCTTCACAAAAGTAGGATGAACAGCACCTGTTTCCACTAGGATCCATAGCATTGCACAAAGTGACAGTGAGCGTGAAAATCTTAAAAATGACCACCAGAAAGGTCAGCACGGTTGACATCACAGATTTTTCAGTGTTCCAATACAAGTTCTACCCAAATCCATAAAGAAAGACATACGCATAGGAAACTACACATTGAAAGCAAGTCTATTGAGATAAATATTGGACATCAATTGTATGAATCTTTAAGGCATAACTGCAGACATTCTTCAGACATTCTTCAAATTCATAGAATGACAGCAAAGTATGGCTACGTACAATCCATTCGGTTTTATAAACCACTCATGAATGACCTCACAAGCCATTGAAAACCAGATGACAATTTCAAATAGCTTTGATCTACAAACAAGGCTGTAAGACAGAAAGTTAAAATCGAAATACATGAAGTAAATCTTCAGTAGATATGAAAACATCCCATGGTAGTGAAGTCAATTAACATTAGTTATTAGGGCTTTCATGCACAGACTCATCTCCGATCGATGTGATCTCAATTCATATTTGGCAAAAAATACGAAAGCTGATCTTAGCAGTCATATTATTTTTCTTTGTACCCCTAAAATGAACATGAAAAACTAAATTAAACTTGGAGGCTCACATTTCCCAATCGGTATACAAAGCAACGGCATGTCAAACTTTCCAATTCACATATGCATTTAAATGAAATTGGATGAGATACCCCTAAATAAACACATACTGCTATGCCCAATGTTTCACAAGGCAGAAAACACTCAATGAATGCAACGGAGAGGGTAACAGCCAGGAAGGCCAGGGGTCTCCAAAGGGAGGAGATGGGGTGCAAGTGTCAAGACAGTTGTTATGTGTCACTTCCGAGGCAGGAGGAAACAACCTGTTCTCTTTTTTCCCCTTCTCGATACAAATTTAAAAAGAGGTTTTCTCTTACAATTCTGTGTTGCTAGAATGACACCTGGTTCCACCTGAACGTCACTTTTCTCATACTTTGAGCTGACCAAGGCATTTTTCTTATGGAAAGGTTTGCCTTAAGCTATGTGAATGTACTATGTATTTACCCTAGACTCTATCTTCAAGTAGGTTCTGCCTAAAGGCTCAGAACTGACTTGACAAACCAATATACTTTACTCTTACATGGTTCTCCTGATCTATGTGAATGAAGCGATCTATTTGCTCATATCAATCGTTTTATGGCCCAGGATGACTCACCTGGTGCCACGGTCATCTCCATATTTCTTGTGGGTGAGGGGTCTGCTGCCATTCCTTTCTCTAATGAGTAGACTGCTAGTAGCTAGATAACATCCAGCTAAAGATGAGTAGGGGGGCACTCTTTCTGCCCCCTTCTGATGTCTATGTCAGAAGCTTTCTCTCTTTTATACTTTAATAAAACGTTGCGACACAAAAGCTCTGAGTGATGAAGCCTCATCACTGACCCCGGGTTGAATTCTTCCTCTAAGGAGCCCAAGAATTCAAGCATCTTTCCTGGTTAGACAACAACCTTTCAAAACAATGGTCTTTTCAAAAAAAATGATGATAAGTGATGAGTATGCAGATGTCTACGAATGAAATGGGAACCATATGTCAAACCACAGAAAAATATATCTTCCCTCAACATACATATAACACAATCAGGCCTTCATATGCATCGATTCGCCAACTATCAAGTCATACAAATATGGATGTAAAATATCACAATACATTCCAAAGTTGAAAAGTGATGGATATTGACTTTTGCCCGCTGGTGCTTCTTCTGATGTCATCTCCATTATATTAGCTATGACAATGAATCATGTGCTGTGCTGAGTCACTTACATTGTGTCCAACTCTTTGGGATCATATGGACTAGGCCCCACCAGGCTCTTCTCTCCATGAGATTCTCTAGGCAAGGATACTGGAGTGGGTTGCCATGCTCTCCCTCAGGAGATCTTCCCGCCCCAGGGATCGAATCCATATCTCCTATGTCTCCTGCATGGGTATGTTCCGCATGTTCTTTACCACTAGAACCACCTGGGAAGCCCCAAGACACATGAACATCAGTGGATTTGGGGATCCACGGGGCAAATACAGAACCATTCCTCCAACAAAACTGAAGAATGACTTGAAAATCTCAAACAAAACATGAGTATATGTGTTCACAAACTTCACGGAGCAAGGGTTTCTTCGATCTGAAAACTGGCATCGATGAAGGACTGTGTGAAGAATGCTTCAAAGTCTATTTGGGAAACACAGCCTAAGTTGGCTATACTTAGTCCTCAGATGAATGGAATGTCATGAGTACTGGTCGTTTCAAATAAGTAGCATGTGAAGCTGTTTACACTTATTGGGATGCATGGTATACCACATTCACACATTTCAGTAGCATTGGTGCAAAAATGATACATTTCTCAGGGGAAGCTTCTACATGGACTCTTGGGATCAGAGCTCTAACTCATACACACATACTTATCCTTTTCAAATGATCCTGCATGATAAGCAAACAAAACACTGGATGAACACCTAGATGGTGAGCTCTGTACTAAATGATTTGAAAGCCAGTAGATGGAATGAGCTGATGAGGAAGACTACAAACGAGTCATCTTCTTCAACTTGGTCAAACTGCTCACAGTCATACAAGTGAATGAAAAGTTGAGCCTGTTGTCATTCAATCTGTTTAAAAGAAATAGAAGAATAAAACAAATTAGTAAATCTCATTTTCTTAATAAACATTGTATGATTTCTGCACAGCTTTGTTACTGGCATGAATAGAATATCTACAATAATAACTTGTCACAGTGAAATGGATTCACATTCGCTATCGATTCACATCTATAATTGATGCCATAGCTGTTTGATACTATTGCTTGAATGAATGCAACTTATGTGACTTCACAAACAACAAACACGACTAACATAATAGGTATTAAAAAACCTTGAGTGACGTGAGCGTGAAGACTTAGTAGAGTTGCTCTCAAGAATAACGATACTATTATTCACTCCAGCCATAGTACTGGAATCTGTACATTCACACCCCTGCAAAAGAAACGGAAAGGATAGAATCATAATAAAGGAACTTCATAACTATATTCCTACTGTAAACATTCAACACTATGTTTTCTTTTAAACTGACTTTCATATTCGGTCTACTGTAACCTCTTCTGTGTTCATTTTATGCTAAAATTATTGCTAACAGTAAAATTACCATATGAGCTCTAATTAATTTTTTTTTTACTTGCAAAGCTAGTGATAGAACCAAAGGCCAATATCTACATCAAACAGGAGAAACGGAATGGAAACTGTAAACAATTTTATGGAATAACATTTCCGTGCTCCTACTCAGTCAAACGGACATTCAAAAGGATGTGATTTTTCTGACAGTTTATTTCGGAAACTTGGAAGTGGATGACTGCAAACAATAAAACGAATAATATATTGATACATAATATTAATAATATACAGTGGGTCATTCTTTTTTCTATTCTGCCACAGCTAACTGACTGGAAGTCAGTTGTCGTAACTACTACTAACATAAGACCCTCACCGATAAGTGAAGATATATAGGAAAATCCATAATAGATCTAAAAACCATCAAAGATAGAATGGTAATAAAAAAATACAGTGACAGTTTAGTTGGTATAAGAAACAGGATGATTATGAAAGCAAAGCCAACAATCATGGATAGGCCATGGAAGCCCGTGGCTGTCACGACTGTTGACTTGGATCCTTCATCTGAGGTTGTTAAAAGTGCATGGTAAAATCCAGAGGTTTGCAGCAGTGGTAACCTCCTGAACAGACTGAAATAAAAAGGGCTTCCAGAATATCCTGACGATTTCCATCTAATAGGCTGTGGTGAGCTCAAGCAATACATACTCCAGAGGACAGAAGACAGACAGGTTGGGAACACGTCTACTGCACTTAGGGAGAAAGGGAATGTTGCTACTCAGCCTAGTCCAAGTGTAGAAGCAACACCTCGGTGATTCGACCTTCAAAGACTCGATACATATGAGAACGACTGGTATGAATAAACCTTCAGAAGTGCCTTCTCAGACCTCCTCCCATCATAAGCACAAGCATAATGAAAACACTGAGTTTTCATGGTCTCACACAAAATTAGACTCACTTATGACTTGGCTTTGAGAAGAGTTGAACTACTCATTGTTAAAGAGAAATGATCCTTTCTTCTCTGAAGATCTGTGAATCATTCATAGGGTGTGGTGAATAAACTACTTAAGGATCTAATACATAAAAATGCAATAGGCTAAGCACAGAGATGTTTTTCTCCCTTTCTCAAAGGATGGAACATTTTGTATTTGCACTGATTTTATGTCTTGACTTCATGTACAATTATACATTGATTTTTTTAGTTGACATACAATAGGACTAAAAATATTGATATAATACTAATAACTCATGTTGGTATGTGTGGTTGTCACATAGGATTCACAGATTTAAATTCACAGTTGTCAACGTAAAGGATGAATGCTCTTTAGCTTCTTCGTGAATCTAGACCATGAATGAAGAGTTTTCCTCCACATATTTCACTGAGGGAAATACAAGGATGATAGGCATAATGCTATGCTTCGACTCATGGATATCTAAGCATTGCTCACAATACAGATCTGATTTTCGAAATCAGGGTTCTGTCAGTGTCCTTGAACAGCATTTGTTTTTCTGTATACAGAAGAAAGAAACTCATGAGTATCAAACTTGTTCACATAAAACATGTGTATGAATTGTTATCTTCCTGAACCAGGGATCAAACCCACATCACTTCCACCTCCTGCACTGGTAGGCAGATTATTTATTTATCAACTGCGCCACCTGGGAATCGACATACATTTCAAGGACCACTGCCATCAGCTTCTACTGTTCATGACCAAAGTAGGAGAAACAACATTGGAAGAAGTACTCATAAGGGTACTCATAGGAAGTACTCATAAGTCAAGGAACTGTTATACTGGGCACTCTTGTTATTACTGGGATAAGTCAGTTCCTCCGATGATGATGGGTATAACTGAAAAATTATTACAAAAGCATGGGATGTGATGTCTACATGATAAATGTGTTCCTCTTATACTATTGCTTCAGGGATGCCTACTTCAGCATGAAGGACTGCACTTCAAGGGATGCCTGCTATTCCAGCTCAAGCAACAGATAGTGAAGTGCAGATCACTGTCCTTTGTTGAAAATAATCAGCAGTTTGTCAACACAGGGAACATGCCGGAGGAACCCTCGGGATGGAACTCTAAAAACAGGTTGGGCCCTCTTTTTGCCAAGCCCTGTGATAAAATACAAATCAGAAAAAGAAAAATAGCATCGGTTTGGTCAGGACTTCCTCATCTTTTCTTTCTCGGTAGCAGGAAGCAGACATTGAGGCCAGAGGACTGCAGGATTTCATTGTGAACTAACGTTGGGTGGGGTGGAAGCTCATCACTCTAGTCAGAATGTGGCTCAATAAAACGGAATTTCATTCGCTTCATGGACATAGAGTTCTATAATCCTTCATTAAGGAATTCAATAAGTTATATTTCCTTACACCTTCACAATCTCTTGGTTTACAAGAATGTCAATTGCTAGTCCAGCACTTATACAATGAGTGTTACAGGTAGTATTAGCGTATACATGATGAGGAGCAATGGCAGGAAGTTTATTTATTCTCTGTTTGAATTCTTGATTTTTTATATAATTTTTTATAATATCCTTACAGATGTGAATATTTTAGTGACATGTATAAATACACGTTGAGTAGTGCTCTGATAACTCATAGTGTTGGCACAATAAATATCATGCTTACTATGTGCTTTTCCTATATTCCTTTTGAGATTCTCTTCCATTATACATTATCATAAGATATTTAATAGTTTCCTAAACTGTACCGTAGGTCCTTGTGGCTTCTTTTATATATAGTAATGTATTTGTTAATAATTCAAACAAAAACTGGTACACAAATATTCACAGTGACATTCACAATAGCTCAAAGGTAGAGCTCATTCAAGTGTCCGTTGGTGGGAGACTGAATATGCAACACAAGGTATATTCGGAAGCTTGAACGGTATTCCACCATACAAAAAAGTCCATGAAATGGTGCTGCCACTCTGCAAGACATTACAGAAATGACTCCAAAATGAACACGTGGAATAAACACATAGTTCGAATCCAATTCATGCTATGTACCCAAAAAGATTGGGAAAGGGGGCTGAAAAAATGGATACTTCTTCAGTCATACTCACACCAGCATGATTCACACTGGCAAACAAAGAGAAGTAATCTAAGTGTCCATGGCAGCCAATTCCATAAACAAACTGTGGTATACACACAATGGAATCTGATTCGGCCCTTCAAAGTCAGTAATTCTGACAATGCGACAATGTGGACAAACCTTATGGTCATTAGATTAAGTGAAAGAAACCAGACCAAGAAAAAGACAAACGTTCTGTGATTCCCCTCGTATGAGATATCCAAACAAGTCAAATCTGTCAGAAATAGCAGAAAGTGATTCCGACCGATCGAAGAGAGTTCATGTTTCATGGACCTCAGTTTCCCTTGGAAAAACTGACTTCCCGTGATATCTCCAAAACCAATTAGACAAATAATTGGAAGCTATATCCAGTCAAATCAATGTTGACATAACGTTACAGTGTACACCAAGCTCACTCAAACTTCTCAACATACAAAAGGCAAAACTGTATCTATGGTACCTCAGCTTAGCTTAAAACCGTATCTACATTACCTCACATCTGCTTATAAAATTTAACAACAACAACAACGACACACTAAAGTCTATCCAAAAAAGGATATAAAACATATATAACATCAACTTTAAACAATTAGAAATTTAAACTGTGAAAAACCTTATTCACAAAACTTAAACACAAGCCACAGGAAAATATATTTATAAAATACATATCTGATAAAGGATTGTACTCCAAATATACCAAAAAATCTAGAACAATCTCATAAAAAATGTATACACCTAAACACCTGGCCTACAAAAATACAAAGATAGTAAATAAGCCTGTCAAAAAGACTCAAAATCACCTATCATTAGGAAATGACAAATGAAAATAACAGTGAGGTAGCACTGCACACCTATTAGATCCAGTCAACTCCAAAGAAAGGGGGTAGGGCACAGCTTCTCCGGTGGCTGCAAGACACTCTCGTTCGATCCCTTACCCCAGAAGATCCCACATGCCACAGAGAAACATAGCTGGATTTTCCCACAGCTAAACAAGGCTCACCTGTGACCTGAATACTGCATGTCTAGCGCTTACTAAACAGCTTTGAAAACGTCCAGACAAAAAGGATCGCATGATTATATACAACAGCTCTACTTGTAATAACTAAACACTTTCAAATATCAGGATGTCTTCAGTAGACGACAGTGTAAACAAATGGGGATACATCCAAAGTGAAGGGGAGC
This sequence comes from Budorcas taxicolor, assembly GCF_023091745.1. Taxonomy (NCBI): domain Eukaryota; kingdom Metazoa; phylum Chordata; class Mammalia; order Artiodactyla; family Bovidae; genus Budorcas; species Budorcas taxicolor. The sequence goes on from NW_026291507.1 coordinate 201,248, forward strand.
AAATGCTACCACAAAATATACCACCTCAGCATGAGAGTTAGTTGGACCCAATTAACTTTTATTTTTTTAGAGGACACATGATCATCTCTGAAACCCAAGTTCAAGACAGCTCTTCTGTGAGTCACATTTACCAGAGAAATCTCATTTCAAAGGAATCCTCTCTATATGCCAGATAGAAGGATGAGACACAGTCTTTTGAAACTCTTTTTTCTTTTCTACCCATAGGGAAAGCTAAGCCATAAATCTGCACAACAACCATACCCTTCCTTTCCTTTGGTTGTATTTTTTAAATATTTGTTTCTTTTTTAATTTGGCTGTGCCAGGTCAACCTTCATTGAGGCAAGCCAGATATTTAGCTACAGCATGCAAATTCTCCGTTGTGGCATGGGAGATCTACTTCTTGGATCAGGCAATGAACCTGGGCCTCCTGAGAGTCCAGTCTCAGCCACTGGACCACCAGGAAGTGCCTGTTTTGTTTTTAGATGAAGATGGAATCTAAGGTGATATCTTGGGCCATTTCAGTCACTGACTCAGTTTCCTGAGTTTCTCCAAAGCATGCACAAGGTGCACATTATTACACTGGTTTGCAAAACAAGAAAAGGTTGTCTGCTACAACACTGTATGCTTACAAATGTCTAAATGGTAAATGGCATATTATTTATTTTTAATTACTATGGGGGGAGAAAGAATGCAGGATTCATACATGTTACAACATGAAGAAATAGTAAAACCATCTTCAGTGAAAAAAAAATCCATATAGGAAAGGCCACCCAGAACCCTTATTCACCATGTCTGCTTTCAATCCATCAAGTCTGTCCAAATAACTGAAAATCTCAGTAACACTCTAAATAAAGAAAAAAGGATGAAGATGGAAAAAAAAAGATATACTCATACACTTGAACAATTGCTAAAAGCGGAAGTGGGGCTGTGGATTACATTATAATGTAGATTCAATACGATTTCCTGATTTTGGAGATTATGTGCTGGTTCTGCAGAAGGTACCCATTTTGGATAAAACACAGAGAGTATTTTAGATGATGTGGCAAATGCTAGCACTTGTTCCCATTGCTGGGCATTTTCTGTACATTTTAAATGACTGGAAAGTATACTAGGTTTCAAAACAACCATGTCAATACCACAAAAGACATTTAGAGTAGACAGGCAGGAAACTTTCTTACACAGGCCAAGACTTACCCAGACGAAGTTCAAGGGAAGCTGCGATGCTCACTGCCCTTGAAGGAGTCCACATGGAATGAAGAAGTACTGTGGGAAGTCTATTAGTAACCACCATGTCTTGGGTCCTCTGGATGACCTACTGCAGGAGAAACAGATTTGACAGATAAAATGTTCCACATAACTTCACAAAAAGTTGTTAGACTACATTCAGTAAAGCTGAATCATTTTGGATCAATTTACAATCCTATAAAATACTACCATTTACAGTCCAAAAATCACTTGCATTTCTATACACTAATAACAATCAGAAAAAAAAAATTAAGACAATCCCACTTAAATAAAACATCTAGCAACAAACTTAATCAAGAACATAAAAGACCAGTAGTCAGAAAACTAGAAAGCCCTGATATAGAAACCAAAGAAAATACAAATACACAGAAAATTATTCCACGCGCATGCACTGGAACAATGAGGAATTAAAAGGTCCATTCCAACCAAAGTCATCAACAAATACACTGACTGCAATCACAAAATAATATTCAATGGCATTTTTCACAGAAATAGAAATATTCCTAATATTAGACTGCTAATGTTGAACAGGACCTTAAACGGCCAAAAAGACTCTGAGAAAGAGGAACACAGCCGGAGGCATCTTCCTATCCCTCTTCAAACGACATCACGGAGCTGGAGTGATCACCACAGTGAGGAACTGGCAGGAACACAGACACATGGCCTCCAGGAGAGAATAGAGAGCCCAGAAACGAACCCACATGTACATGGTCAATTCCTGAAAATCAAACCAGGAACGAGCGAAGAGGAAAGGACAGTCTTCTCAAGAAACAGTGACAGGGAAACGGCCACCTACACGGAAGAACATCAGTGTTCATCCTCTACATCATCTAACGCAAATCTAACTAAAAACCCACCGTTTTGCACACGGAGCTCTTTCCCCCTGAGTCCTCTGAGATGGACCTCCACTCAGCCCTCAGCTGGACACAGGAAACGTCTACTCGGTCCTCATTTTTCGCTTTGGCAGTGCCTCCCTGCTGGTGGGCACTGAGGCAACCCTGCTCCTCTCAGCCTGGATGCAGCCCTGTTCTCCAGAAGCCTGAGCCCTGATGGTCCTGAGGAGACAAAGCTCCCGCCAGCTGCTCACGGAGCAGAGTCTAAAGGCAAAGCGTCCTGCGCCCGCGGCTCAGAGCGGGGTTTGGCGCCCCCTGCGGGCCACAAGAGAAGAGCGGGCAGCCCTGCGCTCACAGACCTCAGAGGGCTCACCCAGAAGCAGCTCTGCTGCGAGCACTCAGACTGGAAGCCCAAACTGAAATGGAGCAGAATAGCTCCGTGACCCTCCGCAAAACATGGCTAAGGAACAATCAGAGCCTGTATGGAATGCAGCCATAAAAAGGAACACATTTGAGTCTGTTCTAATAAAGGGGAGGGAGTCAGTCAAAGAGAGAAAAACATGGAATCTAGAAGGATGGTACTGATGAGGCTGTTCCCAGAGCAGCAATGGAGATCCAGACATGGAGAACAGACTTACAGACGAGGGTGGGGAACAAGAAGGAGAGGGTGAGATGAATGGAGAGAGCAGCATGGATGCAGGTACACCAACATTTGTAAATAGACAACCAATGGGAATTTGCTGTATGATTCAGGGAACTCAAACTGGGGCTCTGTAGTAACCTAGAGAGGTGGGAATGGGTGTGAAGTGGGAGGGAGATTCCAGAGCAAGAGGACATAGGTACACCTAATGTGGATGTATGACAAATCAAACCAATATTGTAAAGCAATGATCAATCAACTAAAAAGAAATAACTGTTTAAAAAAATATGAACATAAACACAAACTTTGCAACAAGGTAACTCCATTTAAAATACTATGGAAATTTTAGAAAACTACAAAAGTTCTACATGACCTTTGGTCTGGTGATCAGGTCTAACACACACAAAAAAAGCCAGCTTACCAAATTATGAATATCAATTATTTAAAACATTGCCTTTTATCATTTCATACATTTACCCTGTGGAGGACCTTACTCGAGAGAACCAAAACAAACGGTTAAATGAACCACGGACCACCCACCCTGGCCAGGCGACACAGAAAAGAAAACACTTGCAGGAGTCATCTTACAACAGGAGGTCCTGGGAAGGAACAAGGAACGAACAAGCTACCACCAACCAGAATTCTGGAGAGGTCAGGTGATGGGAGGCTCCAGTTCAGAGGTCCTACCAACCTCCCAGGATCCACTTCGCTGGAATCCATCTCGGCTGAGTGATGTGTGTGCCCCCAAGAAGGATCCCAGTTCAGAATGCCTGGCAAGAGACAAACCAGAAATGAACCCAATGACCATAAAACCTGAGACTGTGAGCCACGTGACAGAGTGGTTCTCTCCGTTTCCCTCACCCTCCTGCCCTCCACCCCGGCAGCCCTTCCCAATAAAGCCTCTCGCTTGGACAGCACTCCTCTCCTCAGACAACTCATTGCCCAGTGTCAGACAAGAACTCACTCTCAAGCCCTGGAAGGGATCCCCCTTCCTTCATCAAAAGCAATATCCAGGAGAAAATATCTTCAAAACGCTATCTTGTAGAGAAGGAAATGGCAATGGCAGCCGCTCCGGTACCATTGCCTGGAGAATCCCATGGACAGAGGAGCCTGGTAGGCTGCAACCCCGGGGTCACTAAGAGTCGGACACGACTTCACTGAGTGACTTCCCTTTCACTTTTCACTTTCCTGCACTGGAGAAGCACATGGCAACCCACTCCAGTGTTCTTGCCTGGAGAATCCCAGGGACAGAGGAGCCTGGGAGGCTGCTGTCTATGGGGTCATGCAGAGTCAGGCACGACTGAAGCGACGCAGCAGCAGCAGCAGAGAAAGAAATGGCACCACCTGCAGTACTCTGGTCTCAGAAATCCCAGGGACAGAGGAGCTTGGTGGGCTGCAGTCCAAAAGCAGGGCATTTCTGAGGGGAGGAAACAGTCCCAGGGAAGCTGAGCTGCTCACCAAAGGCCCCAGAGCTTTGGATAGCACACCAGAGCTGTGGCTGAGGATTCCCAGCTGCCATGCCTCTTGATCCTGGCCTCTTTCACTAGATACATGTGTGGAAAACTAGAATCTAAAATATGCCCTGGTGGTTCCATAGTAAAGAATCCACCTGCCAGTGCTGGAGATGCATGTGCGATCCCTAGGATGGGAAGATCCCACATCCTATGGAGCCCGTGTGCCACAATTGCCCAGCCTGTGCTCTAGATCCTGGAAGCCACGATGCCGAGTTCACATGCTGCAGCCACTGAAGCCCGTGAGCCTGTGCCCCTCAACAAGAAGAGACACTGCAGTGAGAAGCCTGAAAACCACTAGTTATGGCCCATGCTCACCAAAACCAGAGAAAAGCCCACACACAAAGATGCAACACAGCCAACAATAAATAAAACTGTTTTCCTAAAAAAAATGCATATCTGACAAAGAAACTGTACTCGCATTATCCAAGAACACTAGAGCAAACAAGCCCATTCATAACTGGTAGCGACTGAAATAGACACCTGGCCACTGAGGGTATACTGATAGTAAACTAGCATACAAAAACATCCTCAAGATACTGGTGCAATGCACGCAGAGCCCCCTTTGAAAGACAATCTGACAGTTTTTTCTCAGTAACCACGTGGGACAAGCACTGAATTCTGTGTATGACAAGCGGTGGAAGCCAGGTATCTTACCATTGGAATGCAAAGTTACAGATAAACAAAAGGAAACGTTACAATGTCCATGTCCTGGCGGATCGGGTTGGAGACATCATCACAAATTACCTTTAACTGCATATGTTCAAAGGTGAGCTGGAATACATGTATATATATATATCCATGCATTGTCAGCTGAGCATATTGAGCTCCTCCATGTATGTTTTAAATATCATTCTCTAATAAAAGGGAACAGGAAACATCTCCGATGGCCCGGTGGTAAAGAATCTGCCTACCGATGCAGGGAACACGGGTTCAATCCCTGTGTAGAAGATTCCACACGCCCAGGGACAACGAAGCCTTTGAACAACTCTTGAAGTTTGCATGCTCCAGAGCCCAAGTTCTGCAAACAGAGAAAGCACTGCAATGAGAAGCCATGGCACAGCAACTAGAGGGTAGCCTCTGCTCACTACAACTAGACAAACTAGCAGTAAAGACCCAGCATAGTCAAAAATAATGTAATGTTAAAAAAAGGGACAGTTCTTTGAAGAAATGACTGAGACTAGGGGTGAGACTGTAAATAGATGAGCCAGGGTCATCTTAAATTATGAGAAATTAAAGAAATTAAAGACAACTATCAAGCTGTCCAAACTGATACAAATGAATGATGACACAGTGTTATCTGTATACACCAGCAAATAACAATCTGAAAAGGAATTTAAACAAACAATTCCCTTTCAATCATGTCAACATTAATAAAAGATTTTGCTATGGACGGAATGAGGATGACAAGACTGGCACACTGGAAATGATACATGATTGCTGAAAAATACCCTAAAGACATGGACAGATACTCCATAGCGATGAGAAGACTTCAGTTGGCAATACCGTGGAATGCATCTTCAATCTGAAATGAAGATTCAATATGAATTACAAAAGGCTGAAAGGTGGTTGCTAAACCACAAAAGATGCCAGCATTCTTGGCCTCCAGAGGAGAATTCAATCCAGGGCAAGTGACGAAGCTTGATGGCTCAGAGGTTTTCTGTTAAAAAGTTTTATTAAAGTATAAAAGAGATCGAGAGAGCTGCTGACGTAGACATTAGAAGGCGGAAGAAAGAGGACCCCCTGCTAGTCTTTAGCCAGATGTTATACAGCCACTAGCAGTCTGCTAATGAAAGAAAGACAATGTCTCCGAGAATGGCACCAGGCCCCTCACCCACAGCATGCATTGAGATAACATTGGCAGCAGATGAGTCATCCCAGGCCATAAAATGATGGACATGAATCTTGAAGAAAGGCAGATTTCCAAGCAAATATATAGTTTCATTCACATAGATTAAGAGAACAAGGTATGAGTAAACAGACTGGTTTGTCAAGTCGTTTCTGAGCCTTTAGGGGGAACTGACAGGAAGACAGAGCCTTGGGTAAATAGTACATTAACATAACTGAAGACTAACATTTCCATACCTTAAGACAAACATTTCCATAAGAAAAAGGCATTGCTTAGTTCCAGGTTTGAGAAAAGTTACATTCAGGTGGAGCCAGGAGTTGTCATGGCAACACAGAATCTTCCCAGAAACCTCCTTTTAAATTTGTATCAAGATGGAGAAAAAAAATGCAACACTCTTTTGTCTCCTCCTGCCTCTTCAGAGAGAGAAAAAAACGTCTGACACTTGCAGTCTATTTTCCCTGTCTGGAGACGCCTGGCCTTCCTGCCTGGTATCCTCTCCAGGCCTGTAGGAAGCAATACACTAAGCTGCTTGGGAAAACCGCGCGGGTCTGAGCTTTATGCAAAGGGGTAAAGCGGTAAAACCCTTGGCCCCAAAGGCGAGGCTTTTCTGCGACCGCCGTGTTAGTCGCCTCCGAGACTGCAAACAAAGAGGGCAGAATACATGGTTCCCTGCTCCGCCGAGTCCGAGTTCCCTTACCTGTGGTCCACAGCCCTCCGCTCTGCTCGCTGGATGCCGATCGACGGGGACCCAGGAGCCCACGAAACGAGCATTCCCAGCTGCAATGGCGAGCCCTGAGAGCACAACCCGGAACCCCTGGCCCCGACGCGCCGCCGTGTTCATCCCGCCCCAGACCCGCCCAGGTTCGCCCCGCCCCCGACGCGCGCACGGTGCGCCCCACCCCCACGCCCCCTTCCAGGACAGCCCGCGGGACCGCGCCTGCCTCCAGGTGACACACAAGGACAAGCAAATCCACCCCACCGAGACAATCCACGCTTTTTCTCAGCTGATCTGTCTATGATTTTGGGATAAAACGATGACTACAGAAAGCAAAGATGACCTAGGACAGCCATGATATTCTATAGAACCAGACCCTGGCGGGCAGAGGCTTGAAGAGGGCCCGGGAGCTCTGTCAGAAGCAGCCAGCCTCTGTAGTGAAGCGGTTAGGCGGGCTGGTAGGCAGGCAGGCTATGGTCTGTAAGTCTGGAGTTCAAGTACCCAGTTTAACTCTTTTGCTCTTAGGGGGCGGGGGACCGCAAGAGGCGGGGCTTCGACCAGAAAAGTTTATTTTTATTTTAGAGGTTTATTGTTAAGCTTAGGGTTAGGGTTCGGGCAACCCCCCAACTTGTTCTGGTTCGGGGTTAGGGTTAGAATTCGGGGAACCCCCCTCTTCTTAGAGTTCAGGTTAGGGTTGGCATTAGGGTTAGGGTTACAGCTTAAAGTGAGCGCTAATAGGGCCCATAGTTCTTTATTAGCCTGCCCTGGCGGGCCGAGGCTTGAAGAGTGCCTGGGAGCAACATACAACCCAGTGAGCCTGGGTAGCATAGCGGTTAGGTGGACAGCCAAGTAAATGGGCAATCTGGCTCCGTGGGTCAGAAGTTCAAGTACGGGATTGTCTCTTTCGCTTTTAGCGGGTGGGGGCCCGCAAGGGGCGCGGCTTAGGCCAGAAAAGTTTCTGTTTATTTTAGAGTTTTATTGTTAGGGGTAGGGTTAGGGTTCTGGCATCCCCTCAACTTGTTAGGGTTCAGGTTCAGAGTTCGGGTTCAGGGAATCCCCTCTCTTCTTAGGGTTTGGATTCGGGTTTGGGTTAGGGTTCAGGGTTCGGGTTTGGGGTACGCGGTTCGTGTTTGGGGTTTGGAGTTCAGGGTTTGGGGTTAGGGGTTCGTGGTTCTAGTTTGGGGTTTGGGGTTCCGATTAGGGGTTCAAGGTTCAGCTTAGGGGTTTGGGATTTGGGGTTCGGGTTAGGGGTTCGCGGTTCGGGTTTGGGATTTGAGGATCGGGTTAAGGGTTTGGGGTTTGGGGTTCGCGGTTTGGGTTGGGGGTTTCGGATTTGGGTTAAGGGTTTTGTGTTTGGGATTCGGGTTAGGGGTTTGGGGTTTGGGCTTCGCGGTTTGGGTTTGGGGTTTGGGGTTTGTGTTAGGGGCTCTCGGTTAGGGTTTGGGGTTTGGGGTTCGGGTTAGGGGTTCTCGGTTCAGATTAGGGGTTCGCGGTATTGGTTAGGGGTTAGGGGTTTGGGGTTTGGAGTTTGGGATTTGGGTCAGGGATTCGCGGTTTGGGGTTCCTGTTATGGGTTTGGGGTTTGGGTTCAGGGTTGGGGGTTGGGGGTTTGGGGTTCAGTTTATGGGTTCGCGGTTCGGGTTAGGGATTAGGGGTTTGGGATTGGGGTTTGGGTTTCGGGGATTGGGGTTTGGGGTTCTGATTAGGGGTTCAGTATGTGAGGTTTGTGGTTCGGTGGTCGAGATTAGAGATTTGGGGTTTGGGGTTGGGGGGTTTGGGTTCTTGGTTTGGGGTTGGGGTTGTGAGGTGCAGTTTAGAGTTTCGCTGTTCGGCTTAGGAGTTAGGGGTGGGAGGTTCGGGGTTTGGCTTAGGGGTTTGGGGTGTGCGGTTTGGGGTTCTGTTTAGGGGTTTGGGGTTTGGGGTTCGGGTTAGGGGTTTGGAGTTTGGGTTTGGGGGTTTGGGTTTTGGGGTTTGGGTTTCGGATTTTAGGGTTCGGCTTTGGTGTTCGCGGTTGGGCTTTGGGGTTCGGGTTAGGGGTTTGTGATTCGGGTTAGGGGTTTGGGGTTAGGGTTCGAGGTGTGGGGTGTGTGGTACAGGTTAGGGGTTTGGGTTCAGGGTTTAGGGTTCGGTTTAGGGGTTTGTGGTTCCGGTAAGGGATTAGGGGTGTGCGGTTTGGGTTTGGGTTTGGGGTTTGGGTTAGCGGTTTGGGGTTCGGGGTTTGGGTTCCGGATTTGGGGTTCGGGGTTCAAGTTATGGATTCGGGGTTTGGGCTACGTGGTTCGGGGTTTGCGGTTTGGGGTATGGGGGTCGGGGTTTGAGTTTGGGGTTTGGGGCTCGGGTTAGGGGTTCGGGTTCGGGTTAGGGTTAGGGGTTCACGGTTCGGGTTAGGGGTTTGTGGTTCGGAGTTTGGGGATTGGGTTAGGGGTTTTGAGTTCGGGTTAGGGGTTTGGGGTTCCCGGTTCAGGGTTTGGGGTTTGCAGTTGGGATAGGGGTTCGGATTCAGGGTATGGGGTTTGGGGTTTGGGTTCCATGTTTGGGGTATGTGGTTCGGGGTTTGGGGTACGTGGTTCATTGTTTGGGGTTTGGGGTTCCGGTTAGGGTTTTGCAGTTTGGACTTTGGGGTATGGGTTAGGAGTTTGGGGTCTGGGGCTTAGGTTCTGGGGTTTCGATTCAGTTTAGGGGTTTGCGATTTGGGTTTGGCATTGGGGTTTGGGGTTTGGGGTTTGGGGCTCGAGGTTCGGGATTCATGGATTGGGGTTCAGTTAAGGGGTTCGCTGTTCAGGTTAGGGGTTAGTGATTGGGGTTGGTGTTTTAGGGTAGGGGTTTGCAGTTCAGGTTATGGGTTAGGGGTTTGGTGCTTGGATTTCGGGTTTGGATTAGGGGTTCAGGTAGGGGTTTGGGTTAGGGGATCCTGCTTCAGGTTGGGAGTTCGGTCCTTGGGGTTCAAGATTTGGATTCGGTATATGGGTTGGGGTACACGGTTCGGTGTTCGGGTTAGCGGTTTGGGGTTTCTGGTTCTGATTATGGGTTTGGGGTTTGGGGTATGGGGTTCGGCTTGGGGTTAGAGGTTCCCGGTTTGCGCTTTCGGTTAAGAAATTGGAGTCTGAGACTGAAATATAGGGGATGGTGTTCAGGCTCGGAGTTGGGTTAGGGTTCAGGTTCACAGTTTGCGGACTGGAGCTCCGGATTCGGTTTCTGGGTTCGGGATATACGGTTTTGAAGTCAGGGTCGAGTTCGTGGTTTGGAGTCCCGGTTAGGCGCTAGTGAGTGCCACAAAGCCAAGCGCTCCAGCACTGAGGGCTCTGTCAGAGGGAAGGGAAGGGCAACTGCAGGGCTTCTCCAGTGAATGCTTGGCCGCCCAGATTTAGCCCCACTGGAGAGCACAAGGCTCACAGGTCCCCTGGCTGTGGTCTGCAGCCCCACACACCCGGAGGCTGACTCCGTGGTTACCTGGAAGCTTCCTGACAGACGTAGTTTCCCTCGGGCTCTCCTCCCCAGCAGAGACGTGTGCAGGTGGTTGGGGCCTGCCCCTGCGTGTCTGGGCTTCGCCCACAGACCCAGTTCAGGGGAAGCAGCCCCTGAGCCAAGACCTGTCGGAAGGGCGGGGCGCCCCCACCTGAAACTTGAGTGCCCAGCATGGGGGAAAGAGTGCCTCCTTGGGGGAAGACGAGGCAGCCCAGCCACGTGCGGCTGCAAGCCCTGGTTGGACGGAACCGATTGCGCCTCCATCACGGCAGAGCTCCAGCTCTGCTCAGAGGCCCGATCTGGCAGAGTTGCTGGCGTGAGGCTGCTCTGCCCTGGGCGAGCCTTGCCCAGACTTGCCTGGCTGCTAGGCTTCCTGACCAGGAAGCAGTAGGCTGCGCGAGGCTGGGAGACGACACTGATGGCTTCCTGGCCTCAGCTCCGGCCCTGCCTTGCCTTTGCACTTAGGCCCAAGGCATCCTTGGGGAGGGCTTAGGGGCCGGTGCGATGCGCACTGCCAAGGGCTCCAGCAGTGAGAGCTCGGTCAGAGGGAAGGGAAGGGCAACTGCAGGGCTCCTCCAGTGGTTGCTTGGCTGCCCAGACTCAGCATCGCACGGAGAGCACCAGGCTCCCAGGGCCCCTGGCTGGGGTTTGCAGCCCAGCACACATGGAGGCTGACTCAGCGGGCGCCCGGCAGGTGCCTGACAGTCTTAGGTTCCCTAGCGCTCTCTTCCCCAGCAGAGACCTGTGCAGGTGGTTGGGGCCTTCACCTGCGTGTCTGGGCTCCCACCCACAGCTGCAGCTCAGGGGAAGCAGCCCCTGAGCTAAGACATGCAGGAGGAGCTGGGCGCCCCAGCCTCGAAGCCGAGTGGACAGCATGCGGGGATGGAGCCTCCTCGGGGGAAGGTGAGCCAGCCCAGCCGCGTGGGGCTGGAAGCCCTGCTTGGGCGGAGCCGAGTGCGCCTCCAGTATGGCAGAGCTCCAGCTCGGCTCAGAGTCCCGATCTGGCACAGCCCAGGGCGCGAGGCAGTTCTGTCCTGGGCGAGCCTTTCCCAGACTTTCCTCGCTGCTAGGCTTCCTGCCCAGGAAGGAGCAGGCTGGGCGAGTTTGGGAGATGCCGCTTGTGCCTTCCTGGCCTCAGCTACACTCCTTCTTTGCCTTTGAACCTATTCCCCAGGCGTCCTTGTGGATGGGTTAGGGGCCAGTGTGTTCCAACCTGCCGAGGGCTACAGCAGTTAGAGGTCTGTCAGATGGATGGGAAGTGAAACTGCAGGGCTTCTACAGCCTTTGTTTGGCCGCCCAGACTCACCGCCGCACGGAGAGCACCAGGCTCCCTGGGGTTGTGGATGGAGTCTGCAGCCCCCAACACCCGGAGGCTGACTCCGTAGGAGCCTAGCAGGTGCCTGACAAACGTGGGTTCCCGAGCACTCTCCTCCCATCAGAGACGTGTACAGGTGGTTTTGGCCTGGCCCTCGTGTCTGGGCTCCGTCCCACAGCCGCAGCTCAGTGGAAGCAGCCCCTGAGATAAACATGCTGGAGGCGTCCAGGAGAGATGAGGCCCTTTAACGCTGAGGCATATCCTGGCAAAATGCACCATCCCTCTAGAACTTCCAAATGGTCCTTCACATTTTTGCTGCAACTCAGGAAGTTCAGAACAATCCTGTCTCCACTTGAGAGGAAGAAAGAGGGTTCAGGAAACATCAAGAGGAGCCTTGTTTCCACCTCGTAATCGAGATGAGAGATCCTTTCTGTGCTTCATCGGGAAAGGATTCCTGGCGTTCCCATCGCATCTCAAGAGTAGGAGGTCTCAATGAGAAAGTCGAGAGGAACTATAGGGTTCGTGCCACAGTGCAAAAGTCCCCCAAATGTCTCAGCCCACTCCGAGGGACCTGATTTCCCTGCACTGCCTCGAAATTCACGCCGAGTATCGATTCACACACGGTGTCACGTGTGACAGACCTGTGCGAAAGCCACGTGGGAAAACCTTGAGGAAGAGCCACAGATCCCTTGATCCACGTGATGGGAAGCCTGACACGGCTGCTACAGCTCGGGAGGAAAGTGCACGTACATGCCCCCCTTCAGAACGAGAACGGAATCACCTGGTGAGCCTCCAGAAGTACCCCAAGATCCATGTCAGCACTGGAGAGGAATCCTCAGGTTCCGGCCCCGACTCCACACAAGGTCTTAGGCCCCGGCATCCACTGGAGAGGAATCCAGTGAGGCCTCCAAGCAACACGCATATGGACTGGCCATTACTGAGGCCACCAGAGAAGGTCCCTGAGGTCCCCGAAGTAACTCGAGAGCACCTGCCGCAACTCGAGAAAATCCAGGAGGTTCTCCCCTCCAGGTGAGATGAGGCCTATTTCCGCTGAGGCGTCTCGAGGCTGATCAAACCTCACCTCTGGAACTTCGAAAGGGTCCTTCACACCCTTGGTGCAAATCAAGAAGTTCCCCGACATTCCCGTCTCCACTCGAGAGGAATCACGAGTGTCCCACCCTCATCCAGAAGTGCCCCGTTTCCGCCTCGTAGCTCGAGATGAGGGATCCTTTCCCTGCTTCGTCGGGAAAGAGTTCCCGGGGTTCCCGACGCATTTCAAGAGGAGGCCCTCTCAACAGGAACGGCGAGAGGAACTCCAGGGTCGTGCCACCATTCCAAGAGTCCCCCAGATGTCTCAGTCCATTCCAGAGGAACCTCTTTTCCCTTCACCGGCTCGTCTTTCACGCCGAGGATCGACTCACACCAAGGTGGTACGTGGCACAGCCATGTGGGAAAGCCTTGTGGGAAAGCCTCGAGGGAAAGCCTCGAGGGAAAGCCACAGATCCCTTGATCCACGGGACAGGAAGCGTGACACTACTGCTGCAGCTCGGGAGGAAAGCGCACGTGCATGCCCCCACTCGAGACGAGGCCTCACTCCCCTGGGGAGACTCAGAAGTACCAAAGATACACGTCAACACTGGAGAGGAATCCTCAGGTTCCGGCCACGACCACACGAGGTTTAGGCCCCGGCATCCATGGGAGAGGAATCCCAAGATGGCCCCTAGCAACTCGCATGGGGACTGGCCTTTCCTGTGGCCACCAGAGCGGGTCCCTGAGGTCCCCGTCGTAACTCGAGAAGACCTGCCGCAACTCGAGAAAATCCAGGAGGTTCTCCCCTCCAGGCGAGATGAGGCCCCTTTCCGCTGAGGCGTCTCGAGGTTGATCACACCTCCCCTCTGGAACTTCGAAAGGGTCCTTCACACCCTTGGTGCAAATCAAGAAGTTCCCCGACATACCCGTCTCCACTCGAGAGGAAACACGAGGGTCGCGCCCACATCCAGAGGCGCCCCGTTTCCACCTCGTAGCTCGAGATGAGGGATCCTTTCCCTGCTTCGTCGGGAAACAGTTCCCGGCGTTCCCGTCGCATCTCAAGAGGAGGCCCTCTCAACAGGAACGGCGAGAGGAACTCCAGGGTCGTGCCACCATTCCAAGAGTCCCCCAGATGTCTCAGTCCATTCCAGAGGAACCTCTTTTCCCTTCACCGGCACGTCTTTAATGCCGAGGATCGACTCACACCAAGGTGGCACGTGGCACGGCCCTGTGGGAAAGCCTCGTTGGAAAGCCTCGAGGGAAAACCTCGAGGGAAAGCCACAGATCCCTTCATCCACGTGACAGGAAGCGTGCCACCACTGCTGCAGCTCGGGAGGAAATCGCACGTGCATGCCCCCACTCGAGACGAGGGCTGATTCCCCTGAGGAAACTCAGAAGCACCCCAAGATCCATGCCAACACTGGAGAGGAATCCTCAGGATCCGGCCCCGACTCCACACAAGGTCTTAGGCCCGGGCATGGACGGGAGAGGAACCCCGAGTTGGCCCCTAGCAAGTCGCATGGGGACTGGCCTTTCCTGAGGCCACCAGAGCGGGTCCCTGAGGTCCCCGTCGTAACTCGAGAAGACCTGCCGCAACTCGAGAATATCCAGGAGGTTCTCCCCTCCAGGCGAGATGAGGCCTATTTCCGCTGAGGCGTCTCGAGGCTGATCAAACCTCACCTCTGGAACTTCGAAAGGGTCCTTCACACCCTTGGTGCAAATCAAGAAGTTCCCCGACATTCCCGTCTCCACTCGAGAGGAATCACGAGTGTCCCACCCTCATCAAGAAGTGCCCCGTTTCCGCCTCGTAGCTCGAGATGAGGGATCCTTTCCCTGCTTCTTCGGGAAAGAGTTCCCGGGGTTCCCGACGCATTTCAAGAGGAGGCCCTCTCAACAGGAATGGCGAGAGGAACTCCAGGGTCATGCCACCATTCCAAGAGTCCCCCAGATGTCTCAGTCCATTCCAGAGGAACCTCTTTTCCCTTCACCGGCTCGTCTTTCACGCCGAGGATCGACTCACACCAAGGTGGCACGTGGCACAGCCCTGTGGGAAAGCCTCGTGGGAAAGCCTCGAGGGAAAGCCTCGAGGGAAAACCACAGATCCCTTGATCCACGTGACAGGAAGCGTGACACTACTGGTGCAGTTTGGAATGAAAGCCCACGTGCATGCCCCCACTCGAGTCGAGGCCTGACTCCCCTGGGGACACTCAGAAGCACCCCAAGATCCATGGCAACACTGGAGAGGAATCTTCAGGTTCCGGTCCCGACTCCACAAGGTCTTAGGCCCCAGCATGGACCGGAGAAGGATCCCGAGAAGGCCCCTAGCAACTCGCATGGGGACAGGCCTTATCTGAGGCCACCAGAGCGGGTCCCTCAGGTCCCCGTCGTAACTCGAGAAGACCTGCCGCAACTCGAGAAAATCCAGGAGTTTCTCCCCTCCTGGCGAGATGAGGCCCATTTCCGCTGAGGCATCTCGAGGCTGTTCAAACCTCACCTCTGGAACTTCTAAAGGGTCCTTCACACCCTTGGTGCGAATCAAGAAGTTCCCCGACATACCCGTCTCCACTCGAGAGGAATCACGAGGGTCCCACCCTCATCCAGAAGTGCCCCGTTTCCTCCTCGTAGCTCGAGATGAGGGATCCTTTCCCTGCTTCTTCGGGAAAGAGTTCCCGGCGTTCCCGTCGCATCTCAAGAGGAGGCCCTCTCAACAGGAACGGCGAGAGGAACTCCAGGGTCGTGCCACCTTTCCAAGAGTCCCACAGATGTCTCAGTCCATTCCAGAGGAACCTCTTTTCCCTTCACCGGCTCGTCTTTCACGCCGAGGAGCGACTCACACCAAGGTGGCTCGTGGCACAGCCCTGTGGGAAAGCCTCGTGGGAAAGCCTCGAGGGAAAGCCACAGATCCCTTGATCCTCGTGACAGGAAGCGTGACACTACTGCTGCAGCTCGGGAGGAAAGCGCACGTGCATGCCCCCACTCGAGACGATGCCTGACTCCCCTGGTGAGACTCAGAAGCACCCCAAGATCCATGGCAACACTGGAAAGGAATCCTCAGGTTCCGGCCCCGACTACACAAGGACTCAGGCCCCGGCATGGACGGGAGAGGAATCCCGAGATGGCCCATAGCAACTCGCATGGGGACTGGCCTTTCCTGAGGCCACCAGAGCGGGTCCCTGAGTTCCCCGTCATAACTCGAGAAGACCAGGCGCAACTCGACAAAATCCTGGAGGTTCTCCCCTCCAGGCGAGATGAGGCCCATTTCCGCTGAGGCGTCTCGAGGCTGATGAAACCTCACCTCTGGAACTTCGAAAGGGTCCTTCACACCCTTGGTGCAACTCAAGAAGTTCCCCGACATACCCGCCTCCACTCCAGAGGAAACACGAGGGTCACGCCCACATCCAGAGGAGCCCCGTTTCCGCCTCGTAGCTCGAGGTGAGGGATCCTTTCCCTGCTTCGTCGGGAAAGAATTCCCGGCGTTCCCGTTGCATGTCAAGAGGAGGCCCTCTCAACAGGAAACGCGAGAGGAACTCCAGGGTCGTGCCACCATTCCAAGAGTCCCCCAGATGTCTCAGTCCATTCCAGAGGAACCTCTTTTCCCTTCACCGGCTCGTCTTTCACGCCGAGGATCGACTCACACCAAGGTGGCACTTGGCACAGCCCTGTGGGAAAGCCTCGTGGAAAGCCTCGAGGGAAAGCCTCGAGGGAAAGCCTCGAGGGAAAGACACAGATCCCTTGGTCCACGTGACAGGAAGCCTGACCCTACTGCTGCAGCTCGGGAGGGAAGCGCACGTGCATGCCCCCACTCGAGACGAGGCCTGAATCCCCTGTGGAGACTCAGAGGCACCCCAAAATCCATGTGAACACTGGAGAGGAATCCTCAGGTTCCGGCCCCGACTCCACACAAGGTCTTAGGCCCCGGCATCGTTGCGAGAGGAATCCCGAGATGGCCCCTAGCAACTCGCATGGGGACAGGCCCTTCCTGAGGCCACCAGAGCGGGTCCCTGAGGTCCCCGTCGTAACTCGAGAAGACCTGCCGCAACTCGAGAATATCCAGGAGGTTCTCCCCTGCAGGCGAGATGAGGCCCATTTCCGCAGAGGCTTCTCGGGGCTAACCACACCTCACCTCTGGAACGTCGAAATGGTCCGTCACACCCTTGGTGCAACTCAAGAAGTTCCCCGACATACCCTTCTCCACTCGAGTGGAAACACGAGGGTCCCGCCCACATACAGAGGAGCCCCGTTTCCGCCTCGTAGCTCGAGGTGAGGGATCCTTTCCCTGCTTCGTCGGGAAAGAATTCCCGGCGTTCCCGTCGCATCTCAAGAGGAGACCCTCTCAACAGGAACGGCGAGAGGAACTCCACGGTCGTTCCACCATTCCAAGAGTCCCCCAGATGTCTCAGTCCATTCCAGAGGAACCTCTTTTCCCTTCACCGGCTCGTCTTTCACGCCGAGGATCGACTCACACCAAGGTGGCACTTGGCACAGCCCTGTGGGAAAGCCTCGTGGGAAAGCCTCGAGGGAAAGCTTCGAGGGAAAGCCACAGATCCCTTGAACCACGTGACAGGAAGCGTGACCCTACTGCAGCAGATCGGGAGGGAAGCGCACGTGCATGCCCCCACTCGAGACGAGGCCTGACTTCCCTGGGGAGACTCAGAGGCACCCCAAGATCCATGTCAACACTGGAGAGGAATCCTCAGGTTCCGGCGCCGACTCCACACAAGGTCTTAAGCCCCGGCATCGATGGGAGAGGAATCCCGAGATGGCCCCTAGCAACGCGCATGGGGAGTGGCCCTTCCTGAGGCCACCAGAGCGGGTCCCTGAGGTCCCCGTCGTAACTCGAGAAGACCTGCTGCAACTCGAGAATATCCAGGAGGTTCTTCCCTGCAGGCGAGACGAGGCCCATTTCCGCAGAGGCTTCTCGGGGCTAATCACACCTCACCTCTGGAACGTCGAAAGGGTCCTTCCCACCCTTGGTGCAACTCAAGAAGTTCCCCGACATACCCGTCTCCACTCGAGAGGAATCACGAGGATCCCGCCCACATCCAGAGGAGCCTCGTTTCCGCCTCGTAGCTCGAGGTGAGGGATCCTTTCCCTGCTTCGTCGGGAAAGAATTCCGGGCGTTCCCGTCGCAACTCAAGAGGAGGCCCTCTCAACAGGAACGGCGAGAGGAACTCCAGGGTCCTGTCACCGTTCCAAGAGTCCCCCAGATGTCTCAGTCCATTCCAGAGGAACCTCTTTTCCCTTCACCGGCTCGTCTTTCACGCCGAGGATCGACTCACACCAAGGTGGCACTTGGCACAGCCCTGTGGGAAAGCCTCGTCGGAAAGCCTCGAGGGAAAGCCTCGAGGGAAAGACACAGATCCCTTGGTCCACCTGACAGGAAGCCTGACCCTACTGCTGCAGCTCGGGAGGGAAGCCCACGTGCATGTCCCCACTCGAGACGAGGCCTGAATCCCCTGCAGAGACTCAGAGGCACCCCAAAATCCATGTGAACACTGGAGAGGAATCCTCAGGTTCCGGCCCCGACTCCACACAAGGTCTTAGGCCCCGGCATCGTTGCGAGAGGAATCCCGAGATGGCCCCTAGCAACTCGCATGGCGACAGGCCCTTCCTGAGGCCACCAGAGCGGGTCCCTGAGGTCCCCGTCGTAACTCGAGAAGACCTGCCGCAACTCGAGAATATCCAGGAGGTTCTCCCCTGCAGGCGAGATGAGGCCCATTTCCGCAGAGGCTTCTCGGGGCTAATCACACCTCACCTCTGGAACGTCGAAAGGGTCCTTCACACCCTTGGTGCAACTCAAGAAGTTCCCCGACATACCCGTCTCCACTCGAGAGGAAACACGAGGGTCCCGCCCACATCCAGAGGAGCCCCATTTCCGCCTCGTAGCTCGAGGTGAGGGATCCTTTCCCTGCTTCGTCGGGAAAGAATTCCCGGCGTTCCCGTCGCATCTCAAGAGGAGGCCTTCTCAACAGGAACGGCGAGAGGAACTCCAGGGTCGTGCCACCATTCCAAGAGTCCCCCAGATGTCTCTGTCCATTCCAGAGGAACCTCTTTTCCCTTCACCGGCTCGTCTTTCACGCCGAGGATGGACTCACACCAAGGTGGCACTTGGCACAGCCCTGTGGGAAAGCCTCGAGGGAAAGCCACAGATCCCTTGATCCACATGACAGGAAGCGTGACCCTACTGCTGCAGCTCGGGAGGGAAGCGCACGTGCATGCGCCCACTCGAGACGAGGCCTGAATCCCCTGCGGAGACTCAGAGGCACCCCAAAATCCATGTGAACACTGGAGAGGAATCCTCAGGTTCCGGCCCCGACTCCACACAAGGTCTTAGGCCCCGGCATCGATGGGAGAGGAATGCCGAGATGGCCCCTAGCAACTCGCATGGGGACTGGCCCTTCCTGAGGCCACCAGAGCGGGTCCCTGAGGTCTCCGTTGTAACTCGAGAAGACCTGCCGCAACTCGAGAATATCCAGGAGGTTCTCCCCTGCAGGCGAGATGAGGCCCATTTCGGCAGAGGCTTCTCGGGGCTAATCACACCTCACGTCTGGAACGTCGAAAGGGTCCTTTACACCCTTGGTACAACTCAAGAAGTTCCCCGACATACCCGTCTCCACTCGAGAGGAAACACGAGGGTCCCGCCCACATCCAGAGGAGCCCCGTTTCCGCCTCGTAGCTCGAGGTGAGGGATCCTTTCCCTGCTTCGTCGGGAAAGAATTCCCGGCGTTCCCGTCGCCTCTCAAGAGGAGGCCCTCTCAACAGGAACGGCGAGAGGAACTCCAGGGTCGTGCCACCATTCCAAAAGTCCCCCAGATGTCTCTGTCCATTCCAGAGGAACCTCTTTTCCCTTCACAGGCTCGTCTTTCACGCCAAGGAGCGACTCACACCAAGGTGGCACTTGGCACAGCCCTGTGGGAAAGCCTCGTGGGAAAGCCTCGAGGGAAAGCCTCGAGGGAAAGCCACAGATCCCTTGATCCACGTGACAGGAAGCGTGACCATACTGCTGCAGATCGGGAGGGAAGCGCACGTGCATGCCCCCACTCGAGACGAGGCCTGACTCCCCTGGGGAGACTCAGAGGTACCCCAAAATCCATGTCAACACCGGAGAGGAATGCTCAGGTTCCGGCGCCGACTCCACACAAGGTCTTAGGCCCCGGCATCGATGGGAGAGGAATCCCGAGATGGCCCCTAGCAACGCGCATGGGGACTGGCCCTTCCTGAGGCCACCAGAGCCTGTCCCTGAGGTCCCCGGCGTAACTCGAGAAGACCTGCCGCAACTCGAGAATATCCAGGAGGTTCTCCCCTGCAGGCGAGATGAGGCCCATTTCCGCAGAGGCTTCTCGGGGCTAATCACACCTCACCTCTGGAACGTCGAAAGGGTCCTTTACACCCTTGGTGCAACTCAAGAAGTTCCCCGACATACCCGTCTCCACTCGAGAGGAAACACGAGGGTCCCGCCCACATACAGAGGAGCCCCGTTTCCGCCTCGCAGCTCGAGGTGAGGGATCCTTTCCCTGCTTCGCCGGGAAAGAATTCCCGGCGTTCCCGTCGCATCTCAAGAGGAGGCCTTCTCAACAGGAACGGCGAGAGGAACTCCAGGGTCGTGCCACCATACCAAGAGTCCCCCAGATGTCTCAGTCCATTCCAGAGGAACCTCTTTTCCCTTCACCGGCTCGTCTTTCACGCCGAGGATCGACTCACACCAAGGTGGCACTTGGCACAGCCCTGTGGGAAAGCCTCGTGGGAAAGCCTCGAGGGAAAGCCACAGATCCCTTGATCCACGTGACAGGAAGCCTGACCCTACTGCTGCAGCTCGGGAGGGAAGCGCACGTGCATGCCCCCACTCGAGACGAGGCCTGAATCCCCTGCGGAGACTCAGAGGCAACCCAAAATCCATGTGAACACTGGAGAGGAATCCTCAGGTTCCGGCCCCGACTCCACACAAGGTCTTAGGCCCCGGCATCGACGGGAGAGGAATCCCGAGATGGCCCCTA
The DNA here is from genome assembly GCF_023091745.1 of Budorcas taxicolor. NCBI lineage: Eukaryota > Metazoa > Chordata > Mammalia > Artiodactyla > Bovidae > Budorcas > Budorcas taxicolor. The sequence continues at coordinate 221,844 of NW_026291507.1, forward strand.
GCAACTCGCATGGGGACTGGCCCTTCCTGAGGCCACCAGAGCGGGTCCCTGAGGTCCCTGTCGTAACTCGAGAAGACCTGCCGCAACTCGAGAATATCCAGGAGGTTCTCCCCTGCATGCGAGATGAGGCCCATTTCCGCAGAGGCTTCTCGGGGCTAATCACACCTCACCTCTGGAATGTCGAAAGGGCCCTTCACACCCTTGGTGCAACTCAAGAAGTTCCCCGACATACCCGTCTCCACTCGAGAGGAAACACGAGGGTCCCGCCCACATCCAGAGGAGCCCCGTTTCCGCCTCGTAGCTCGAGGTGAGGGATCCTTTCCCTGCTTCGTCGGGAAAGAATTCCCCGCGTTCCTGTCGCATCTCAAGAGGAGGCCCTCTCAACAGGAACGGAGAGAGGAACTCCAGGGTCGTGCCACCATTCCAAAAGTCCCCCAGATGTCTCTGTCCATTCCAGAGGAACCTCTTTTCCCTTCACCGGCTCGACTTTGACGCCGAGGATCGACTCACACCAAGGTGGCAGTTGGCACAGCCCTGTGGGAAAGCCTCGTCGGAAAGCCTCGAGGGAAAGCCTCGAGGGAAAGCCACAGATCCCTTGATCCACGTGACAGGAAGCGTGACCCTACTGCTTCAGCCTGGGAGGGAAGCGCACGTGCATGCCCCCACTCGAGACGAGGCCTGACTCCCCTGGGGAGTCTCAGAGGCACCCCAAGATCCATGTCAACACTGGAGAGGAATGCTCAGGTTCTGGCCCCTACTCCACACAAGGTCTTAGGCCCCGGCATCGACGGGAGAGGAATCCCGAGATGGGCCCTAGCAATTCGCATGGGGACTGGCCCTTCCTGAGGCTACCAGAGCGGGTCCCTGAGGTCCCCGTCGTAACTCGAGAAGACCTGCTGCAACTCGAGAATATCCAGGAGGTTCTCCCCTGCAGGCGAGATGAGGTCCATTTCCGCAGAGGCTTCTCGGGGCTAATCACACCTCACCTCTGGAACGTCGAATGGGTCCTTCACACCCTTGGTGCAACTCAAGAAGTTCCCCGACATACCCGTCTCCACTCGAGAGGAAACACGAGGATCCCGCCCACATCCAGAGGAGCCCCGTTTCCGCCTCGTAGCTCGAGGTGAGGGATCCTTTCCCTGCTTCGTCGGGAAAGAATTCCCGGCGTTCCCGTCGCATCTCAAGAGGAGGCCCTCTCAACAGGAACGGCGAGAGGAACTCCAGGGTCGTGCCACCATTCCAAGAGTCCCCCAGATGTCTCTGTCCTTTCCAGAGGAACCTCTTTGCCCTTCACCGGCTCGTCTTTCACGCCGAGGATCGACTCACACCAAGGTGGCACTTGGCACAGCCCTGTGGGAAAGCCTCGTAGGAAAGCCTCGAGGGAAAGCCACAGATCCCTTGATCCACGTGACAGGAAGCCTGACCCTACTGCTGCAGCTCGGGAGGGAAGCGCACGTGCATGCCCCCACTCGAGACGAGGCCTGACTCCCCTGGGGAGACTCAGAGGCAACCCAAAATCCATGGGAACACTGGAGAGGAATCCTCAGGTTCCGGCCCCGACTCCACACAAGGTCTTAGGCCCTGGCATCGATGGGAGAGGAATCCTGAGATGGCCCCTAGCAACTCGCATGGGGACTGGCCCTTCCTGAGGCCACCAGAGCGGGTCCCTGAGGTCCCCGTCGTAACTCGAGAAGACCTGCTGCAACTCGAGAATATCCAGGAGGTTCTCCCCTGCAGGCGAAATGAGGCCCATTTCCGCAGAGGCTTCTCGGGGCTAATCACACCTCACCTCTGGAACGTCGAAAGGGTCCTTCCCACCATTGGTGCAACTCAAGAAGTTCCCCGACATACCCGTCTCCACTCGAGAGGAAACACGAGGGTCCCGCCCACATCCAGAGGAGCCCCGTTTCTGCCTCGTAGCTCGAGGTGAGGGATCCTTTCCCTGCTTCGTAAGGAAAGAATTCCGGGCGTTCCCGTCGCATCTCAAGAGGAGGCCCTCTCAACAGGAACGGCGTGAGGAACTCTAGGGTCCTGTCACCGTTCCAAGAGTCCCCCAGATGTCTCAGTCCATTCCAGAGGAACCTCTTTTCCCTTCACCGGCTCGTCTTTCACGCCGAGGATCGACTCACACCAAGGTGGCAGTTGGCACAGCCCTGTGGGAAAGCCTCATCGGAAAGCCTCGAGGGAAAGCCTCGAGGGAAAGCCACAGATCCCTTGATCCACGTGACAGGAAGCGTGACCCTACTGCTTCAGCCCGGGAGGGAAGCGCACGTGCATGTCCCCACTCGAGACGAGGCCTGATTCCTCTGGGGAGTCTCAGAGGCACCCCAAGACCCATGTCAACACTGGAGAGGAATGCTCAGGTTCTGGCCCCTACTCCACACAAGGTCTTAGGCCCCGGCATCGATGGGAGAGGAATTCCGAGATGGCCCCTAGCAACTCGCATGGGGACTGGCCCTTCCTGAGGCCACCAGAGCGGGTCCCTGAGGTCCCCGTCGTAACTCGAGAAGACCTGCTGCAACTCGAGAATATCCAGGAGGTTCTCCCCTGCAGGCGAGATGAGGCCCATTTCCGCAGAGGCTTTTCGGGGCTAATCACACCTCACCTCTGGGACGTCGAAAGGGTCCTTCCCACCCTTGGTGCAACTCAAGATGTTCCCCGACATACCCGTCTCCACTCGAGAGGAAACACGAGGGTCCCGCCCACATCCAGAGGGGCCCCATTTCCGCCTCGTAGCTCGAGGTGAGGGATCCTTTCCCTGCTTCGTAGGGAAAGAATTCCGGGCGTTCCCGTCGCATCTGAAGAGGAGGCCCTCTCAACAGGAACGGCGAGAGGAACTCCAGGGTCGTGCCACCATTCCAAGAGTCCCCCAAATGTCTCTTTCCATTCCAGAGGAACCTCTTTTCCCTTCACCGGCTCGTCTTTCACGCCGAGGATCGACTCACACCAAGGTGGCACTTGGCACAGCCCTGTGGGAAAGCCTCGTGGGAAAGCCTCGAGGGAAAGCCACAGATCCCTTGATCCACGTGACAGGAAGCCTGACCCTACTGCTGCAGCTCGGGAGGGAATCGCACGTGCATGCCCCCACTCGAGACGAGGTCTGAATCCCCTGGGGAGACTCAGAAGCACCCCAAGATCCATGGCAACACTGGAGAGGAATCCTCAGGTTCCGGCCCCGACTCCACACAAGGACTGAGGCCCCGGCATGGACAGGAGAGGAATCCCGAGAGGGACCCTAGCAACTCGCATGGGGACTGGCCTTTCCTGAGGCCACCAGAGCGGGTCCCTGAGGTCCCCGTTGTAACTCGAGAAGACCTCCCGCAACTGGAGAAAATCCAGGAGGTTCTCCCCTCCAGGCGAGATGAGGCCCATTTCCGCTGAGGCGTCTCGAGGCTGATCACACCTCACCTCTGGAACTTCGAAAGGGTCCTTCACACCCTTGGTGCAAATCAAGAAGTTCCCCGACCTAGCCGTCTCCACTCGAGAGGAATCACGAAGGTCCCGCCAACATCCAGAGGAGCCCCGTTTCCGCCTCGTAGCTCGAGATGAGGGATCCTTTCCCTGCTTCGTCGGGAAAGAGTTCCCGGCGTTCCCGTCGCATCTCAAGAGGAGGCCCTCTCAACAGGAACGGCGAGAGGAACTCCAGGGTCATGCCACCATTCCAAGAGTCCCCCAGATGTCTCAGTCCATTCCAGAGGAACCTCTTTTCCCTTCACCGGCTCGTCTTTCACGCCGAGGATCGACTCACACCAAGGTGGCACGTGGCACAGACCTGTGGGAAAGCCTCGTGGGAAAGCCTCGAGGGACAGCCTCGAGGGAAAGCCACAGATCCCTTGATCCACGTGACAGGAAGCGTGACACTACTGCGGCAGCTCGGGAGGAAAGCGCACGTGCATGCCCCCACTCGAGACGAGGCCTGACTCCCCTGGGGAGGCTCAGAAGCACCCCAAGATCCATGGCAACACTGGAGAGGAATCCTCAGGTTCCGGCCCCGACTCCACACAAGGACTGAGGCCCCGGCATGGACGGGAGAGGAATCCCGAGAGGTCCCCTAGCAACTCGCATGGGGACTGGCCTTTCCTGAGGCCACCAGAGCGGGTCCCTGAGGTCCCCGTAGTAATTCGAGAAGACCTGCCGCAACTCGAGAAAATCCAGGAGGTTCTCCCCTCCAGGCGAGATGAGGCCCATTTCCGCTGAGGCGTCTCGAGGCTGATCACACCTCACCTCTGGAACTTCGAAAGGCTCCTTCACACCCTTGGTGCAAATCAAGAAGTTCCCCGACCTAGCCGTCTCCACTCGAGAGGAATCACGAGGGTCCCGCCCACATCCAGAGGAGCCCCGTTTCCGCCTCGTAGCTCGAGATGAGGGATCCTTTCCCTGCTTCGTCGGGAAAGAGTTCCCGGCGTTCCCGTCGCATCTCAAGAGGAGGCCCTCTCAACAGGAACGGCGGGAGGAACTCCAGGGTCGTGCCACCATTCCAAGAGTCCCCCAGATGTCTCAGTCCATTCCAGAGGAACCTCTTTTCCCTTCACCGGCTCGTCTTTCACGCCGAGGATCGACTCACACCAAGGTGGCACGTGGCACAGCCCTGTGGGAAAGCCTCGTGGGAAAGCCTCGAGGGACAGCCTCGAGGGAAAGCCACAGATCCCTTGATCCACGTGACAGGAAGCGTGACACTACTGCTGCAGCTCGGGAGGAAAGCGCACGTGCATGCCCCCACTCGAGACGAGGCCTGACTCCCCTGGGGAGACTCAGAAGCACCCCAAGATCCATGGCAACACTGGAGAGGAATCCTCAGGTTCCGGCCTCGACTCCACAGAAGGACTGAGGCCCCGGCATGGACGGGAGAGGAATCCCGAGAGGTCCCCTAGCAACTCGCATGGGGACTGGCCTTTCCTGAGGCCACCAGAGCGGGTCCCTGAGGTCCCCGTCGTAACTCGAGAAGACCTGCCGCAACTCGAGAAAATCCAGGAGGTTCTCCCCTCTAGGCGAGATGAGGCCCATTTCCGCTGAGGCGTCTCGAGGCTGATCACACCTCACCTCTGGAACTTCGAAAGGGTCCTTCACACCCTTGGTGCAAATCAAGAAGTTCCCCGACATACCCGTCTCCACTCGAGAGGAATCACGAGGGTCCCGCCCACATCCAGAGGAGCCCCGTTTCCGCCTCGTAGCTCGAGATGAGGGATCCTTTCCCTGCTTCGTCGGGAAAGAGTTCCCGGCGTTCCCTTCGCATCTCAAGAGGAGGCCCTCTCAACAGGAACGGCGAGAGGAACTCCAGGGTCGTGCCACCATTCCAAGAGTCCCCCAGATGACTCAGTCCATTCCAGAGGAACCTCTTTTCCCTTCACCGGCTCGTCTTTCACGCCGAGGATCGACTCACACCAAGGTGGCACGTGGCACAGCCCTGTGGGAAAGCCTCGTGCGAAACCCTCGAGGGACAGCCTCGAGGGAAAGCCACAGATCCCTTGATCCACGTGACAGGAAGCGTGACACTACTGCTGCAGCTCGGGAGGAAAGCGCACGTGCATGCCCCCACTCGAGACGAGGCCTGACTCCCCTGGGGAGACTCAGAAGCACCCCAAGATCCATGGCAACACTGGAGAGGAATCCTCAGGTTCCGGCCCCGACTCCACACAAGGACTGAGGCCCCGGCATGGACGGGAGAGGAATCCCGAGAGGTCCCCTAGCAACTCGCATGGGGACTGGCCTTTCCTGAGGCCACCAGAGCGGGTCCCTGAGGTCCCCGTCGTAACTCGAGAAGACCTGCCGCAACTCGAGAAAATCCAGGAGGTTCTCCCCTCTAGGCGAGATGAGGCCCATTTCCGCTGAGGCGTCTCGAGGCTGTTCACACCTCACCTCTGGAACTTCGAAAGGGTCCTTCACACCCTTGGTGCAAATCAAGAAGTTCCCCGACATACCCGTCTCCACTCGAGAGGAATCACGAGGGTCCCGCCCACATCCAGAGGAGCCCCGTTTCCGCCTCGTAGCTCGAGATGAGGGATCCTTTCCCTGCTTCGTCGGGAAAGAGTTCCCGGCCTTCCCGTCGCATCTCAAGAGGAGGCCCTCTCAACAGGAACGGCGAGAGGAACTCCAGGGTCGTGCCACCATTCCAAGAGTCCCCCAGATGTCTCAGTCCATTCCAGAGGAACCTCTTTTCCCTTCACCGGCTCGTCTTTCATGCCGAGGATCGACTCACACCAAGGTGGCACGTGGCACAGCCCTGTGGGAAAGCCTCGTGGGAAAGCCTCGAGGGACAGCCTCGAGGGAAAGCCACAGATCCCTTGATCCACGTGACAGGAAGCGTGACACTACTGCTGCAGCTCGGGAGGAAAGCGCACGTGCATGCCCCCACTCGAGACGAGGCCTGACTCCCCTGGGGAGACTCAGAAGCACCCCAAGATCCATGGCAACACTGGAGAGGAATCCTCAGGTTCCGGCCCCGACTCCACACAAGGACTGAGGCCCCGGCATGGACGGGAGAGGAATCCCGAGAGGGACTCTAGCAACTCGCATGGGGACTGGCCTTTCCTGAGGCCACCAGAGCGGGACCCTGAGGTCCCCGTCGTAACTCGAGAAGACCTCCCGCAACTGGAGAAAATCCAGGAGGTTCTCCCCTCCAGGCGAGATGAGGCCCATTTCCGCTGAGGCGTCTCGAGGCTGATCACACCTCACCTCTGGAACTTCGAAAGGGTCCTTCACACCCTTGGTGCAAATCAAGAAGTTCCCCGACCTAGCCGTCTCCACTCGAGAGGAATCACGAAGGTCCCGCCAACATCCAGAGGAGCCCCATTTCCGCCTCGTAGCTCGAGATGAGGGATCCTTTCCCTGCTTCGTCGGGAAAGAGTTCCGGCGTTCCCGTCGCATCTCAAGAGGAGGCCCTCTCAACAGGAACGGCGAGAGGATCTCCAGGGTCGTGCCACCATTCCAAGAGTCCCCCAGATATCTCAGTCCATTCCAGAGGAACCTCTTTTCCCTTCACCGGCTCGTCTTTCACGCCGAGGATCGACTCACACCAAGGTGGCACGTGGCACAGCCCTGTGGGAAAGCCTCGTGGGAAAGCCTCGAGGGACAGCCTCGAGGGAAAGCCACAGATCCCTTGATCCACGTGACAGGAAGCGTGACACTACTGCTGCAGCTCGGGAGGAAAGCCCACGTGCATGCCCCCACTCGAGACGAGGCCTGACTCCCCTGGGGAGACTCAGAAGCACCCCAAGATCCATGGCAACACTGGAGAGGAATCCTCAGGTTCCGGCCCCGACTCCACACAAGGACTGAGGCCCCGGCATGGACGGGAGAGGAATCCCGAGAGGTCCCCTAGCAACTCGCAAGGGGACTGGCCTTTCCTGAGGCCACCAGAGCGGGTCCCTGAGGTCCCCGTAGTAATTCGAGAAGACCTGCCGCAACTCGAGAAAATCCAGGAGGTTCTCCCCTCCAGGCGAGATGAGGCCCATTTCCGCTGAGGCGTCTCGAGGCTGATCACACCTCACCTCTGGAACTTCGAAAGGCTCCTTCACACCCTTGGTGCAAATCAAGAAGTTCCCCGACATACCCGTCTCCACTCGAGAGGAATCACGAGGGTCCCGCCCACATCCAGAGGAGCCCCGTTTCCGCCTCGTAGCTCGAGATGAGGGATCCTTTCCCTGCTTCGTCGGGAAAGAGTTCCCGGCGTTCCCGTCGCATCTCAAGAGGAGGCCCTCTCAACAGGAACGGCGAGAGGAACTCCAGGGTCGTGCCACCATTCCAAGAGTCCCCCAGATGTCTCAGTCCATTCCAGAGGAACCTCTTTTCCCTTCACCGGCTCGTCTTTCACGCCGAGGATCGACTCACACCAAGGTGGCACGTGGCACAGACCTGTGGGAAAGCCTCGTGGGAAAGCCTCGAGGGACAGCCTCGAGGGAAAGCCACAGATCCCTTGATCCACGTGACAGGAAGCGTGACACTACTGCGGCAGCTCGGGAGGAAAGCGCACGTGCATGCCCCCACTCGAGACGAGGCCTGACTCCCCTGGGGAGGCTCAGAAGCACCCCAAGATCCATGGCAACACTGGAGAGGAATCCTCAGGTTCCGGCCCCGACTCCACACAAGGACTGAGGCCCCGGCATGGACGGAAGAGGAATCCCGAGAGGTCCCCTAGCAACTCGCAAGGGGACTGGCCTTTCCTGAGGCCACCAGAGCGGGTCCCTGAGGTCCCCGTTGTAACTCGAGAAGACCTGCCGCAACTGGAGAACATCCAGGAGGTTCTCCCCTCCAGGCGAGATGAGGCCCATTTCCGCTGAGGCGTCTCAAGGCTGATCACAACTCCCCTCTGGAACTTCGAAAGGGTCCTTCACACCCTTGGTGCAAATCAAGAAGTTCCCCGACCTAGCCGTCTCCACTCGAGAGGAATCACGAGGGTCCCGCCAACATCCAGAGGAGCCCCGTTTCCGTCTCGTAGCTCGAGATGAGGGATCCTTTCCCTGCTTCGTCGGGAAAGAGTTCCCGGCGTTCCCGTCGCATCTCAAGAGGAGGCCCTCTCAACAGGAACGGCGAGAGGAACTTCAGGGTCGTGCCACCATTCCAAGAGTCCCCCAGATGTCTCAGTCCATTCCAGAGGAACCTCTTTTCCCTTCACCGGCTCGTCTTTCACGCCGAGGATCGACTCACACCAAGGTGGCACGTGGCACAGCCCTGTGGAAAAGCCTCGTGGGAAAGCCTCGAGGGACAGCCTCGAGGGAAAGCCACAGATCCCTTGATCCACGTGACAGGAAGCATGACACTACTGCTGCAGCTCGGGAGGAAAGCGCACGTGCATGCCCCCACTCGAGACGCGGCCTGACTCCCCTGGGGAGACTCAGAAGCACCCCAAGATCCATGGCAACACTGGAGAGGAATCCTCAGGTTCCGGCCCCGACTCCACACAAGGACTGAGGGCCCGGCATGGACGGGAGAGGAATCCCGAGAGGTCCCCTAGCAACTCGCATGGGGACTGGCCTTTCCTGAGGCCACCAGAGCGGGTCCCTGAGGTCCCCGTCGTAACTCGAGAAGACCTGCCGCAACTGGAGAAAATCCAGGAGGTTCTCCCCTCCAGGCGAGATGAGGTCCATTTCCGCTGAGGCGTCTCGAGGCTGATCACACCTCACCCCTGGAATTTCGAAAGGGTCCTTCACACCCTTGGTGCAAATCAAGAAGTTCCCCGACCTAGCCGTCTCCACTCGAGAGGAATCACGAGAGTCCCACCCACATCCAGAGGAGCCCCGTTTCCGCCTCGTAGCTCGAGATGAGGGATCCTTTCCCTGCTTCGTCGGGAAAGAGTTCCCGGCGTTCCCGTCGCATCTCAAGAGGAGTCCCTCTCAACAGGAAAGGCGAGAGGAACTCCAGGGTCGTGCCACCATTCCAAGAGTCCCCCAGATGTCTCAGTCCATTCCAGAGGAACCTCTTTTCCCTTCACCGGCTCGTCTTTCACGCCGAGGATTGACTCACACCAAGGTGGCACGTGGCACAGCCCTGTGGGAAAGCCTCGTGGGAAAGCCTCGAGGGACAGCCTCGAGGGAAAGCCACAGATCCCTTGATCCACGTGACAGGAAGCGTGACACTACTGCTGCAGCTCGGGAGGAAAGCGCACGTGCATGCCCCCACTCGAGACGAGGCCTGACTCCCCTGGGGAGACTCAGAAGCACCCCAAGATCCATGGCAACACTGGAGAGGAATCCTCAGGTTCCGGCCCCGACTCCACACAAGGACTGAGGCCACGGCATGGACGGGAGAGGAATCCCGAGAGGTCCCCTAGCAACTCGCATGGGGACTGGCCTTTCCTGAGGCCACCAGAGCGGGTCCCTGAGGTCCCCGTTGTAACTCGAGAAGACCTGCCGCAACTCGAGAAAATCCAGGAGGTTCTCCCCTCCAGGCGAGATGAGGCCCATTTCCGCTGAGGCGTCTCGAGGCTGATCACACCTCACCTCTGGAACTTCGAAAGGGTCCTTCACACCCTTGGTGCAAATCAAGAAGTTCCCCGACCTAGCCGTCTCCACTCGAGAGGAATCACGAGGGTCCCGCCCACATCCAGAGGAGCCCCGTTTCCGCCTCGTAGCTCGAGATGAGGGATCCTTTCCCTGCTTCGTCGGGAAAGAGTTCCCGGCGTTCCCGTCGCATCTCAAGAGGAGGCCCTCTCAACAGGAACGGCGAGAGGAACTCCAGGGTCGTGCCACCATTCCAAGAGTCCCCCAGATGTCTCAGTCCATTCCAGAGGAACCTCTTTTCCCTTCACCGGCTCGTCTTTCACGCCGAGGATCGACTCACACCAAGGTGGAACGTGGCACAGCCCTGTGGGAAAGCCTCGTGGGAAAGCCTCGAGGGACAGCCTCGAGGGAAAGCCACAGATCCCTTGATCCACGTGACAGGAAGCGTGACACTACTGCTGCAGATCGGGAGGAAAGCGCACGTGCATGCCCCCACTCGAGACGAGGCCTGACTCCCCTGGGGAGACTCAGAAGCATCCCAAGATCCCTGGCAACACTGGAGAGGAATCCTCAGGTTCCGGCTCCGACTCCACACAAGGACTGAGGCCCCGGCATGGACGGGAGAGGAATCCCGAGAGGTCCCCTAGCAACTCGCATGGGGACTGGCCTTTCCTGAGGCCACCAGAGCGGGTCCCTAATGTCCCAGTCGTAACTCGAGAAGACCTGCCGCAACTCGAGAAAATCCAGGAGGTTCTCCCTTCCAGGCGAGATGAGGCCTATTTCCGCTGAGGCGTCTCGAGGCTGATCACACCTCACCTCTGGAACTTCGAAAGGGTCCTTCACACCCTTGGTGCAAATCAAGAAGTTCCCCGACCTAGCCGTCTCCACTCGAGAGGAATCACGAGGGTCCCGCCGACATCCAGAGGAGCCCCGTTTCCGCCTCGTAGCTCGAGATGAGGGATCCTTTCCCTGCTTCATCGGGAAAGAGTTCCCGGCCTTCCCGTCACATCTCAAGAGGAGGCCCTCTCTACAGGAACTTCGAGAGGAACTCCAGGGTCGTGCCACCATTCCAAGAGTCCCCCAGATGTCTCAGTCCATTCCAGAGGAACCTCTTTTCCCTTCAGCGGCTCGTCTTTCACGCCGAGGATCGACTCACACCAAGGTGGCACGTGGCACAGCCCTGTGGGAAAGCCTCGTGGGAAAGCCTCGAGGGACAGCCTCGAGGGAAAGCCACAGATCCCTTGATCCACGTGACAGGAAGCGTGACACTACTGCTGCAGCTCGGGAGGAAAGCGCACGTGCATGCCCCCACTCGAGACGAGGCCTGACTCCCCTGGGGAGACTCAGAAGCACCCCAAGATCCATGGCAACACTGGAGAGGAATCCTCAGGTTCCGGCCCCGACTCCACACAAGGACTGAGGCCCCGGCATGGACGGGAGAGGAATCCCGAGAGGTCCCCTAGCAACTCGCATGGGGACTGGCCTTTCCTGAGGCCACCAGAGCGGGTCCCTGAGGTCCCCGTCGTAACTCGAGAAGACCTGCCGCAACTCGAGAAAATCCTGGAGGTTCTCCCCTCCAGGCGAGATGAGGCCCATTTTCGCTGAGGCGTCTCGAGGCTGATCACACCTCACCTCTGGAACTTCGAAAGGGTCCTTCACACCCTTGGTGGAAATCAAGAAGTTCCCCGACATTCCCGTCTCCACTCGAGAGAAATCACGAGGGTCCCGCCCACATGCAGAGTAGCCCCGTTTCCGCCTCGTAGCTCGAGATGAGGGATCCTTTCCCTGCTTCGTCGGGAAAGAGTTCCCGGCGTTCCCGTCGCATCTCAAGAGGAGGCCCTCTCAACAGGAACGGCGAGAGGAACTCCACGGTCGTGCCACCATTCCAAGAGTCCCCCAGAGGTCTCAGTCCATTCCAGAGGAACCTCTTTTCCCTTCAGCGGCTCGTCTTTCACGCCGAGGATCGACTCACACCAAGGTGGCACGTGGCACAGCCCTGTGGGAAAGCCTCGTGGGAAAGCCTCGAGGGACAGCCTCGAGGGAAAGCCACAGATCCCTTGATCCACGTGACAGGAAGCGTGACACTACTGCTGCAGCTCGGGAGGAAAGCGCACGTGCATGCCCCCACTCGAGACGAGGCCTGACTCCCCTGGGGAGACTCAGAAGCACCCCAAGATCCATGGCAACACTGGAGAGGAATCCTCAGGTTCCGGCTCCGACTCCACACAAGACTGAGGCCCCGGCATGGACGGGAGAGGAATCCCGAGAGGTCCCCTAGCAACTCGCATGGGGACTGGCCTTTCCTGAGGCCACCAGAGCGGGTCCCTGAGGTCCCCGTCGTAACTCGAGAAGACCTGCCGCAACTCGAGAAAATCCAGGAGGTTCTCCCTTCCAGGCGAGATGAGGCCCATTTCCGCTGAGGCGTCTCGAGGCTGATCACACCTCCCCTCTGGAACTTCGAAAGGGTCCTTCACACCCTTGGAGCAAATCAAGAAGTTCCCCGACCTAGCCGTCTCCACTCGAGAGGAATCACGAGGGTCCCGCCCACATCCAGAGGAGCCCCGTTTCCGCCTCGTAGCTCGAGATGAGGGATCCTTTCCCTGCTTCGTCGGGAAAGAGTTCCCGGCCTTCCCGTCGCATCTCAAGAGGAGGCCCTCTCTACAGGAACTTCGAGAGGAACTCCAGGGTCGTGCCACCATTCCAAGAGTCCCCCAGATGTCTCAGTCCATTCCAGAGGAACCTCTTTTCCCTTCACCGGCTTGTCTTTCACGCCGAGGATCGACTCACACCAAGGTGGCACGTGGCACAGCCCTGTGGGAAAGCCTCGTGGGAAAGCCTCGAGGGACAGCCTCGAGGGAAAGCCACAGATCCCTTGATCCACGTGACAGGAAGCGTGACACTACTGCTGCAGCTCGGGAGGAAAGCGCACGTGCATGCCCCCACTCGAGACGAGGCCTGACTCCCCTGGGGAGACTCAGAAGCACCCCAAGATCCATGGCAACACTGGAGAGGAATCCTCAGGTTCCGGCCCCGACTCCACACAAGGACTGAGGCCCCGGCATGGACGGGAGAGGAATCCCGAGAGGTCCCCTAGCAACTCGCATGGGGACTGGCCTTTCCTGAGGCCACCAGAGCGGGTCCCTGAGGTCCCCGTCGTAACTCGAGAAGACCTGCCGCAACTCGAGAAAATCCTGGAGGTTCTCCCCTCCAGGCGAGATGAGGCCCATTTCCGCTGAGGCGTCTCAAGGCTGATCACACCTCACCTCTGGAACTTCGAAAGGGTCCTTCACACCCTTGGTGCAAATCAAGAAGTTCCCCGACATTCCCGTCTCCACTCGAGAGGAATCACGAGGGTCCCGCCCACATCCAGAGGAGCCCCGTTTCCGCCTCGTAGCTCGAGATGAGGGATCCTTTCCCTGCTTCGTCGGGAAAGAGTTCCCGGCCTTCCCGTCACATCTCAAGAGGAGGCCCTCTCTACAGGAACTTCGAGAGGAACTCCAGGGTCGTGCCACCATTCCAAGAGTCCCCCAGATGTCTCAGTCCATTCCAGAGGAACCTCTTTTCCCTTCAGCGGCTCGTCTTTCACGCCGAGGATCGACTCACACCAAGGTGGCACGTGGCACAGCCCTGTGGGAAAGCCTCGTGGGAAAGCCTCGAGGGACAGCCTCGAGGGAAAGCCACAGATCCCTTGATCCACGTGACAGGAAGCGTGACACTACTGCTGCAGCTCGGGAGGAAAGCGCACGTGCATGCCCCCACTCGAGACGAGGCCTGACTCCCCTGGGGAGACTCAGAAGCACCCCAAGATCCATGGCAACACTGGAGAGGAATCCTCAGGTTCCGGCCCCGACTCCACACAAGGACTGAGGCCCCGGCATGGACGGGAGAGGAATCCCGAGAGGTCCCCTAGCAACTCGCATGGGGACTGGTCTTTCCTGAGGCCACCAGAGCGGGTCCCTGAGGTCCCCGTCGTAACTCGAGAAGACCTGCCGCAACTCGAGAAAATCCTGGAGGTTCTCCCCTCCAGGCGAGATGAGGCCCATTTTTGCTGAGGCGTCTCGAGGCTGATCACACCTCACCTCTGGAACTTCGAAAGGGTCCTTCACACCCTTGGTGCAAATCAAGAAGTTCCCCGACATACCCGTCTCCACTCGAGAGGAATCACGAGGGTCCCGCCCACATCCAGAGGAGCCCCGTTTCCGCCTCGTAGCTCGAGATGAGGGATCCTTTCCCTGCTTCGTCGGGAAAGAGTTCCCGGCGTTCCCGTCGCATCTCAAGAGGAGGCCCTCTCAACAGGAACGGCGAGAGGAACTCCAGGGTCGTGCCACCATTCCAAGAGTCCCCCAGAGGTCTCAGTCCATTCCAGAGGAACCTCTTTTCCCTTCACCGGCTCATCTTTCACGCCGAGGATCGACTCACACCAAGGTGGCACGTGGCACAGCCCTGTGGGAAAGCCTCGTGGGAAAGCCTCGAGGGACAGCCTCGAGGGAAAGCCACAGATCCCTTGATCCACGTGACAGGAAGCGTGACACTACTGCTGCAGCTCGGGAGGAAAGCGCACGTGCATGCCCCCACTCGAGACGAGGCCTGACTCCCCTGGGGAGACTCAGAAGCACCCCAAGATCCATGGCAACACTGGAGAGGAATCCTCAGGTTCCGGCTCCGACTCCACACAAGACTGAGGCCCCGGCATGGACGGGAGAGGAATCCCGAGAGGTCCCCTAGCAACTCGCATGGGGACTGGCCTTTCCTGAGGCCACCAGAGCGGGTCCCTGAGGTCCCCGTCGTAACTCGAGAAGACCTGCCGCAACTCGAGAAAATCCAGGAGGTTCTCCCTTCCAGGCGAGATGAGGCCCATTTCCACTGAGGCGTCTCGAGGCTGATCACACCTCCCCTCTGGAACTTCGAAAGGGTCCTTCACACCCTTGGAGCAAATCAAGAAGTTCCCCGACCTAGCCGTCTCCACTCGAGAGGAATCACGAGGGTCCCGCCCACATCCAGAGGAGCCCCGTTTCCGCCTCGTAGCTCGAGATGAGGGATCCTTTCCCTGCTTCGTCGGGAAAGAGTTCCCGGCCTTCCCGTCGCATCTCAAGAGGAGGCCCTCTCTACAGGAACTTCGAGAGGAACTCCAGGGTCGTGCCACCATTCCAAGAGTCCCCCAGATGTCTCAGTCCATTCCAGAGGAACCTCTTTTCCCTTCACCGGCTTGTCTTTCACGCCGAGGATCGACTCACACCAAGGTGGCACGTGGCACAGCCCTGTGGGAAAGCCTCGTGGGAAAGCCTCGAGGGACAGCCTCGAGGGAAAGCCACAGATCCCTTGATCCACGTGACAGGAAGCGTGACACTACTGCTGCAGCTCGGGAGGAAAGCGCACGTGCATGCCCCCACTCGAGACGAGGCCTGACTCCCCTGGGGAGACTCAGAAGCACCCCAAGATCCATGGCAACACTGGAGAGGAATCCTCAGGTTCCGGCCCCGACTCCACACAAGGACTGAGGCCCCGGCATGGACGGGAGAGGAATCCCGAGAGGTCCCCTAGCAACTCGCATGGGGACTGGCCTTTCCTGAGGCCACCAGAGCGGGTCCCTGAGGTCCCCGTCGTAACTCGAGAAGACCTGCCGCAACTCGAGAAAATCCTGGAGGTTCTCCCCTCCAGGCGAGATGAGGCCCATTTCCGCTGAGGCGTCTCAAGGCTGATCACACCTCACCTCTGGAACTTCGAAAGGGTCCTTCACACCCTTGGTGCAAATCAAGAAGTTCCCCGACATTCCCGTCTCCACTCGAGAGGAATCACGAGGGTCCCGCCCACATCCAGAGGAGCCCCGTTTCCGCCTCGTAGCTCGAGATGAGGGATCCTTTCCCTGCTTCGTCGGGAAAGAGTTCCCGGCCTTCCCGTCACATCTCAAGAGGAGGCCCTCTCTACAGGAACTTCGAGAGGAACTCCAGGGTCGTGCCACCATTCCAAGAGTCCCCCAGATGTCTCAGTCCATTCCAGAGGAACCTCTTTTCCCTTCAGCGGCTCGTCTTTCACGCCGAGGATCGACTCACACCAAGGTGGCACGTGGCACAGCCCTGTGGGAAAGCCTCGTGGGAAAGCCTCGAGGGACAGCCTCGAGGGAAAGCCACAGATCCCTTGATCCACGTGACAGGAAGCGTGACACTACTGCTGCAGCTCGGGAGGAAAGCGCACGTGCATGCCCCCACTCGAGACGAGGCCTGACTCCCCTGGGGAGACTCAGAAGCACCCCAAGATCCATGGCAACACTGGAGAGGAATCCTCAGGTTCCGGCCCCGACTCCACACAAGGACTGAGGCCCCGGCATGGACGGGAGAGGAATCCCGAGAGGTCCCCTAGCAACTCGCATGGGGACTGGTCTTTCCTGAGGCCACCAGAGCGGGTCCCTGAGGTCCCCGTCGTAACTCGAGAAGACCTGCCGCAACTCGAGAAAATCCTGGAGGTTCTCCCCTCCAGGCGAGATGAGGCCCATTTTTGCTGAGGCGTCTCGAGGCTGATCACACCTCACCTCTGGAACTTCGAAAGGGTCCTTCACACCCTTGGTGCAAATCAAGAAGTTCCCCGACATACCCGTCTCCACTCGAGAGGAATCACGAGGGTCCCGCCCACATCCAGAGGAGCCCCGTTTCCGCCTCGTAGCTCGAGATGAGGGATCCTTTCCCTGCTTCGTCGGGAAAGAGTTCCCGGCGTTCCCGTCGCATCTCAAGAGGAGGCCCTCTCAACAGGAACGGCGAGAGGAACTCCAGGGTCGTGCCACCATTCCAAGAGTCCCCCAGAGGTCTCAGTCCATTCCAGAGGAACCTCTTTTCCCTTCACCGGCTCATCTTTCACGCCGAGGATCGACTCACACCAAGGTGGCACGTGGCACAGCCCTGTGGGAAAGCCTCGTGGGAAAGCCTCGAGGGACAGCCTCGAGGGAAAGCCACAGATCCCTTGATCCACGTGACAGGAAGCGTGACACTACTGCTGCAGCTCTGGAGGAAAGCGCACGTGTATGCCCCCACTCGAGACGAGGCCTGACTCCCCTGGGGAGACTCAGAAGCACCCCAAGATCCACGGCAACACTGGAGAGGAATCCTCAGTTTCCGGCCCCGACTCCACACAAGGACTGAGGCCCCGGCATGGACGGGAGAGGAATCCCGAGAGGTCCCCTAGCAACTCGCATGGGGACTGGCCTTTCCTGAGGCCACCAGAGCGGGTCCCTGAGGTCCCCGTCGTAACTCGAGAAGACCTGCCACAACTCGAGAAAATCCAGGAGGTTCTCCCCTCCAGGCGAGATGAGGCCCATTTCCACTGAGGCGTCTCGAGGCTGATTACACCTCACCTCTGGAACTTCAAAAGGGTCCTTCACACCGTTGGTGCAAATCAAGAAGTTCCCAGACATACCCGTCTCCACTCGAGAGGAATCACGATGGTCCCGCCCACATCCAGAGGAGCCCCGTTTCCGCCTCGTAGCTCGAGATGAGGGATCCTTTCCCTGCTTCATCGGGAAAGAGTTCCCGGCGTTCCCGTCGCATCTCAAGAGGAGGCCCTCTCTACAGGAACTTCGCGAGGAACTCCAGGGTCGTGCCACCATTCCAAGAGTCCCCCAGATGTCTCAGTCCATTCCAGAGGAACCTCTTTTCCCTTCACCGGCTCGTCTTTCACGCCGAGGATCGACTCACACCAAGGTGGCACGTGGCACAGCCCTGTGGGTAAGCCTCGTGGGAAAGCCTCGAGGGACAGCCTCGAGGGAAAGCCACAGATCCCTTGATACACGTGACAGGAAGCGTGACACTACTGCTGCAGCTCGGGAGGAAAGCGCACGTGCATGCCCCCACTCGAGACGAGGCCTGACTCCCCTGGGGAGACTCAGAAGCACCCCAAGATCCATGGCAACACTGGAGAGGAATCCTCAGGTTCCGGCCCCGACTCCACACAAGGACTGAGGCCCCGGCATGGACGGGAGAGGAATCCCGAGAGGTCCCCTAGCAACTCGCATGGGGACTGGCCTTTCCTGAGGCCACCAGAGCGGGTCCCTGAGGTCCCCGTCGTAACTCGAGACGACCTGCCGCAACTCGAGAAAATCCAGGAGGTTCTCCCCTCCAGGCGAGATGAGGCCCATTTCCGCTGAGGCGTCTCAAGGCTGATCACACCTCACCTCTGGAACTTCGAAAGGGTCCTTCACACCCTTGGTGCAAATCAAGAAGTTCCCCGACCTAGCCGTCTCCACTCGAGAGGAATCACGAGGGTCCCGCCCACATCCAGAGGAGCCCCGTTTCCGCCTCGTAGCTCGAGATGAGGGATCCTTTCCCTGCTTCGTCGGGAAAGAGTTCCCGGCCTTCCCGTCGCATCTCAACAGGAGGCCCTCTCAACAGGAACGGCGAGAGGAACTCCAGGGTCGTGCCACCATTCCAAGAGTCCCCCAGATGTCTCAGTCCATTCCAGAGGAACCTCTTTTCCCTTCACCGGCTCGTCTTTCACGCCGAGGATCGACTCACACCAAGGTGGCACGTGGCACAGCCCTGTGGGAAAGCCTCGTGGGAAAGCCTCGAGGGACAGCCTCGAGGGAAAGCCACAAATCCCTTGATCCACGTGACAGGAAGCGTGACACTACTGCTGCAGCTCGGGAGGAAAGCGCACGTGCATGCGCCCACTCGAGACGAGGCCTGACTCCCCTGGGGAGACTCAGAAGCACCCCAAGATCCATGGCAACACTGGAGAGGAATCCTCAGGTTCCGACCCCGAATCCACACAAGGACTGAGGCCCCGGCATGGACGGGAGAGGAATCCCGAGAGGTCCCCTAGCAACTCGCATGGGGACTGGCCTTTCCTGAGGCCACCAGAGCGGGTCCCTGAGGTCCCCGTCGTAACTCGGGAAGACCTGCCGCAACTCGAGAAAATCCAGGAGGTTCTCCCCTCCAGGCGAGATGAGGCCCATTTCCGCTGAGGCGTCTCAAGGCTGATCACACCTCACCTCTGGAACTTCGAAAGGGTCCTTCACACCCTTGGGGCAAATCAAGAAGTTCCCCGACCTAGCCGTCTCCACTCGAGAGGAATCACGAGGGTCCCGCCCACATCCAGAGGAGCCCCGTTTCCGCCTCGTAGCTCGAGATGAGGGATCCTTTCCCTGCTTCGTCGGGAAAGAGTTCCCGGCCTTCCCGTCACATCTCAAGAGGAGGCCCTCACTACAGGAACTTCGAGAGGAACTCCAGGGTCGTGCCACCATTCCAAGAGTCCCCCAGATGTCTCAGTCCATTCCAGAGGAACCTCTTTTCCCTTCAGCGGCTCGTCTTTCACGCCGAGGATCGACTCACACCAAGGTGGCACGTGGCACAGCCCTGTGGGAAAGCCTCGTGGGAAAGCCTCGAGGGACAGCTTCGAGGGAAAGCCACCGATCCCTTGATCCACGTGACAGGAAGCGTGACACTACTGCTGCAGCTCGGGAGGAAAGCGCACGTGCATGCCCCCACTCGAGACGAGGCCTGACTCCCCTGGGGAGACTCAGAAGCACCCCAAGATCCATGGCAACACTGGAGAGGAATCCTCAGGTTCCGGCCCCGACTCCACACAAGGACTGAGGCCCCGGCATGGACGGGAGAGGAATCCCGAGAGGTCCCCTAGCAACTCGCATGGGGACTGGTCTTTCCTGAGGCCACCAGAGCGGGTCCCTGAGGTCCCCGTCGTAACTCGAGAAGACCTGCCGCAACTCGAGAAAATCCTGGAGGTTCTCCCCTCCAGGCGAGATGAGGCCCATTTTTGCTGAGGCGTCTCGAGGCTGATCACACCTCACCTCTGGAACTTCGAAAGGGTCCTTCACACCCTTGGTGCAAATCAAGAAGTTCCCCGACATACCCGTCTCCACTCGAGAGGAATCACGAGGGTCCCGCCCACATCCAGAGGAGCCCCGTTTCCGCCTCGTAGCTCGAGATGAGGGATCCTTTCCCTGCTTCGTCGGGAAAGAGTTCCCGGCGTTCCCGTCGCATCTCAAGAGGAGGCCCTCTCAACAGGAACGGCGAGAGGAACTCCAGGGTCGTGCCACCATTCCAAGAGTCCCCCAGAGGTCTCAGTCCATTCCAGAGGAACCTCTTTTCCCTTCACCGGCTCATCTTTCACGCCGAGGATCGACTCACACCAAGGTGGCACGTGGCACAGCCCTGTGGGAAAGCCTCGTGGGAAAGCCTCGAGGGACAGCCTCGAGGGAAAGCCACAGATCCCTTGATCCACGTGACAGGAAGCGTGACACTACTGCTGCAGCTCTGGAGGAAAGCGCACGTGTATGCCCCCACTCGAGACGAGGCCTGACTCCCCTGGGGAGACTCAGAAGCACCCCAAGATCCACGGCAACACTGGAGAGGAATCCTCAGTTTCCGGCCCCGACTCCACACAAGGACTGAGGCCCCGGCATGGACGGGAGAGGAATCCCGAGAGGTCCCCTAGCAACTCGCATGGGGACTGGCCTTTCCTGAGGCCACCAGAGCGGGTCCCTGAGGTCCCCGTCGTAACTCGAGAAGACCTGCCACAACTCGAGAAAATCCAGGAGGTTCTCCCCTCCAGGCGAGATGAGGCCCATTTCCACTGAGGCGTCTCGAGGCTGATCACACCTCACCTCTGGAACTTCGAAAGGGTCCTTCACACCCTTGGTGCAAATCAAGAAGTTCCCCGACCTAGCCGTCTCCACTCGAGAGGAATCACGAGGGTCCCGCCCACATCCAGAGGAGCCCCGTTTCCGCCTCGTAGCTCGAGATGAGGGATCCTTTCCCTGCTTCGTCGGGAAAGAGTTCCCGGCCTTCCCGTCGCATCTCAACAGGAGGCCCTCTCTACAGGAACTTCGCGAGGAACTCCAGGGTCGTGCCACCATTCCAAGAGTCCCCCAGATGTCTCAGTCCATTCCAGAGGAACCTCTTTTCCCTTCACCGGCTCGTCTTTCACGCCGAGGATCGACTCACACCAAGGTGGCACGTGGCACAGCCCTGTGGGAAAGCCTCGTGGGAAAGCCTCGAGGGACAGCCTCGAGGGAAAGCCACAGATCCCTTGATCCACGTGACAGGAAGCGTGACACTACTGCTGCAGCTCGGGAGGAAAGCGCACGTGCATGCGCCCACTCGAGACGAGGCCTGACTCCCCTGGGGAGACTCAGAAGCACCCCAAGATCCATGGCAACACTGGAGAGGAATTCTCAGGTTCCGACCCCGAATCCACACAAGGACTGAGGCCCCGGCATGGACGGGAGAGGAATCCCGAGAGGTCCCCTAGCAACTCGCATGGGGACTGGCCTTTCCTGAGGCCACCAGAGCGGGTCCCTGAGGTCCCCGTCGTAACTCGGGAAGACCTGCCGCAACTCGAGAAAATCCAGGAGGTTCTCCCCTCCAGGCGAGATGAGGCCCATTTCCGCTGAGGCGTCTCAAGGCTGATCACACCTCACCTCTGGAACTTCGAAAGGGTCCTTCACACCCTTGGGGCAAATCAAGAAGTTCCCCGACCTAGCCGTCTCCACTCGAGAGGAATCACGAGGGTCCCGCCCACATCCAGAGGAGCCCCGTTTCCGCCTCGTAGCTCGAGATGAGGGATCCTTTCCCTGCTTCGTCGGGAAAGAGTTCCCGGCCTTCCCGTCACATCTCAAGAGGAGGCCCTCACTACAGGAACTTCGAGAGGAACTCCAGGGTCGTGCCACCATTCCAAGAGTCCCCCAGATGTCTCAGTCCATTCCAGAGGAACCTCTTTTCCCTTCAGCGGCTCGTCTTTCACGCCGAGGATCGACTCACACCAAGGTGGCACGTGGCACAGCCCTGTGGGAAAGCCTCGTGGGAAAGCCTCGAGGGACAGCTTCGAGGGAAAGCCACCGATCCCTTGATCCACGTGACAGGAAGCGTGACACTACTGCTGCAGCTCGGGAGGAAAGCGCACGTGCATGCCCCCACTCGAGACGAGGCCTGACTCCCCTGGGGAGACTCAGAAGCACCCCAAGATCCATGGCAACACTGGAGAGGAATCCTCAGGTTCCGGCCCCGACTCCACACAAGGACTGAGGCCCCGGCATGGACGGGAGAGGAATCCCGAGAGGTCCCCTAGCAACTCGCATGGGGACTGGCCTTTCCTGAGGCCACCAGAGCGGGTCCCTGAGGTCCCCGTCGTAACTCGAGACGACCTGCCGCAACTCGAGAAAATCCAGGAGGTTCTCCCCTCCAGGCGAGATGAGGCCCATTTCCGCTGAGGCGTCTCAAGGCTGATCACACCTCACCTCTGGAACTTCGAAAGGGTCCTTCACACCCTTGGTGCAAATCAAGAAGTTCCCCGACCTAGCCGTCTCCACTCGAGAGGAATCACGAGGGTCCCGCCCACATCCAGAGGAGCCCCGTTTCCGCCTCGTAGCTCGAGATGAGGGATCCTTTCCCTGCTTCGTCGGGAAAGAGTTCCCGGCCTTCCCGTCGCATCTCAACAGGAGGCCCTCTCAACAGGAACGGCGAGAGGAACTCCAGGGTCGTGCCACCATTCCAAGAGTCCCCCAGATGTCTCAGTCCATTCCAGAGGAACCTCTTTTCCCTTCACCGGCTCGTCTTTCACGCCGAGGATCGACTCACACCAAGGTGGCACGTGGCACAGCCCTGTGGGAAAGCCTCGTGGGAAAGCCTCGAGGGACAGCCTCGAGGGAAAGCCACAAATCCCTTGATCCACGTGACAGGAAGCGTGACACTACTGCTGCAGCTCTGGAGGAAAGCGCACGTGCATGCCCCCACTCGAGACGAGGCCTGACTCCCCTGGGGAGACTCAGAAGCCCCCCAAGATCCATGGCAACACTGGAGAGGAATCCTCAGGTTCCGACCCCGAATCCACACAAGGACTGAGGCCCCGGCATGGACGGGAGAGGAATCCCGAGAGGTCCCCTAGCAACTCGCATGGGGACTGGCCTTTCCTGAGGCCACCAGAGCGGGTCCCTGAGGTCCCCGTCGTAACTCGGGAAGACCTGCCGCATCTCGAGAAAATCCAGGAGGTTCTCCCCTCCAGGCGAGATGAGGCCCATTTCCGCTGAGGCGTCTCAAGGCTGATCACACCTCACCTCTGGAACTTCGAAAGGGTCCTTCACACCCTTGGTGCAAATCAAGAAGTTCCCCGACATACCCGTCTCCACTCGAGAGGAATCACGAGGGTCCCGCCCACATCCAGAGGAGCCCCGTTTCCGCCTCGTAGCTCGAGATGAGGGATCCTTTCCCTGCTTCGTCGGGAAAGAGTTCCCGGCCTTCCCGTCACATCTCAAGAGGAGGCCCTCTCTACAGGAACTTCGAGAGGAACTCCAGGGTCGTGCCACCATTCCAAGAGTCCCCCAGATGTCTCAGTCCATTCCAGAGGAACCTCTTTTCCCTTCAGCGGCTCGTCTTTCACGCCGAGGATCGACTCACACCAAGGTGGCACGTGGCACAGCCCTGTGGGAAAGCCTCGTGGGAAAGCCTCGAGGGACAGCCTCGAGGGAAAGCCACAGATCCCTTGATCCACGTGACAGGAAGCGTGACACTACTGCTGCAGCTCGGGAGGAAAGCGCACGTGCATGCCCCCACTCGAGACGAGTCCTGACTCCCCTGGGGAGACTCAGAAGCACCCCAAGATCCATGGCAACACTGGAGAGGAATCCTCAGGTTCCGGCCCCGACTCCACACAAGGAATGAGGCCCCGGCATGGACGGGAGAGGAATCCCGAGAGGTCCCCTAGCAACTCGCATGGGGACTGGCCTTTCCTGAGGCCACCAGAGCGGGTCCCTGAGGTCCCCGTCGTAACTCGGGAAGACCTGCCGCAACTCGAGAAAATCCAGGAGGTTCTCCCCTCCAGGCGAGATGAGGCCCATTTCCGCTGAGGCGTCTCAAGGCTGATCACACCTCACCTCTGGAACTTCGAAAGGGTCCTTCACACCCTTGGGGCAAATCAAGAAGTTCCCCGACCTAGCCGTCTCCACTCGAGAGGAATCACGAGGGTCCCGCCCACATCCAGAGGAGCCCCGTTTCCGCCTCGTAGCTCGAGATGAGGGATCCTTTCCCTGCTTCGTCGGGAAAGAGTTCCCGGCCTTCCCGTCACATCTCAAGAGGAGGCCCTCACTACAGGAACTTCGAGAGGAACTCCAGGGTCGTGCCACCATTCCAAGAGTCCCCCAGATGTCTCAGTCCATTCCAGAGGAACCTCTTTTCCCTTCAGCGGCTCGTCTTTCACGCCGAGGATCGACTCACACCAAGGTGGCACGTGGCACAGCCCTGTGGGAAAGCCTCGTGGGAAAGCCTCGAGGGACAGCCTCGAGGGAAAGCCACCGATCCCTTGATCCACGTGACAGGAAGCGTGACACTACTGCTGCAGCTCGGGAGGAAAGCGCACGTGCATGCCCCCACTCGAGACGAGGCCTGACTCCCCTGGGGAGACTCAGAAGCACCCCAAGATCCATGGCAACACTGGAGAGGAATCCTCAGGTTCCGGCCCCGACTCCACACAAGGACTGAGGCCCCAGCATGGACGGGAGAGGAATCCCGAGAGGTCCCCTAGCAACTCGCATGGGGACTGGCCTTTCCTGAGGCCACCAGAGCGGGTCCCTGAGGTCCCCGTCGTAACTCGAGACGACCTGCCGCAACTCGAGAAAATCCAGGAGGTTCTCCCCTCCAGGCGAGATGAGGCCCATTTCCGCTGAGGCGTCTCAAGGCTGATCACACCTCACCTCTGGAACTTCGAAAGGGTCCTTCACACCCTTGGTGCAAATCAAGAAGTTCCCCGACCTAGCCGTCTCCACTCGAGAGGAATCACGAGGGTCCCGCCCACATCCAGAGGAGCCCCGTTTCCGCCTCGTAGCTCGAGATGAGGGATCCTTTCCCTGCTTCGTCCGGAAAGAGTTCCCGGCCTTCCCGTCGCATCTCAACAGGAGGCCCTCTCAACAGGAACGGCGAGAGGAACTCCAGGGTCGTGCCACCATTCCAAGAGTCCCCCAGATGTCTCAGTCCATTCCAGAGGAACCTCTTTTCCCTTCAGCGGCTCGTCTTTCACGCCGAGGATCGACTCACACCAAGGTGGCACGTGGCACAGCCCTGTGGGAAAGCCTCGTGGGAAAGCCTCGAGGGACAGCCTCGAGGGAAAGCCACAGATCCCTTGATCCACGTGACAGGAAGCGTGACACTACTGCTGCAGCTCGGGAGGAAAGCGCACGTGCATGCCCCCACTCGAGACGAGTCCTGACTCCCCTGGGGAGACTCAGAAGCACCCCAAGATCCATGGCAACACTGCAGAGGAATCCTCAGGTTCCGGCCCCGACTCCACACAAGGAATGAGGCCCCGGCATGGACGGGAGAGGAATCCCGAGAGGTCCCCTAGCAACTCGCATGGGGACTGGCCTTTCCTGAGGCCACCAGAGCGGGTCCCTGAGGTCCCCGTCGTAACTCGAGAAGACCTGCCGCAAATCGAGAAAATCCTGGAGGTTCTCCCCTCCAGGCGAGATGAGGCCCATTATCGCTGAGGCGTCTCGAGGCTGATCACACCTCACCTCTGGAACTTCGAAAGGGTCCTTCACACCCTTGGTGGAAATCAAGAAGTTCCCCGACATTCCCGTCTCCACTCGAGAGGAATCACGAGGGTCCCGCCCACATCCAGAGGAGCCCCGTTTCCGCCTCGTAGCTCGAGATGAGGGATCCTTTCCCTGCTTCGTCGGGAAAGAGTTCCCGGCGTTCCCGTCGCATCTCAAGAGGAGGCCCTCTCAACAGGAACGGCGAGAGGAACTCCACGGTCGTGCCACCATTCCAAGAGTCCCCCAGATGTCTCAGTCCATTCCAGAGGAACCTCTTTTCCCTTCAGCGGCTCGTCTTTCACGCCGAGGATCGACTCACACCAAGGTGGCACGTGGCACAGCCCTGTGGGAAAGCCTCGTGGGAAAGCCTCGAGGGACAGCCTCGAGGGAAAGCCACAGATCCCTTGATCCACGTGACAGGAAGCGTGACACTACTGCTGCAGCTCGGGAGGAAAGCGCACGTGCATGCCCCCACTCGAGACGAGGCCTGACTCCCCTGGGGAGACTCAGAAGCACCCCAAGATCCATGGCAACACTGGAGAGGAATCCTCAGGTTCCGGCTCCGACTCCACACAAGACTGAGGCCCCGGCATGGACGGGAGAGGAATCCCGAGAGGTCCCCTAGCAACTCGCATGGGGACTGGCCTTTCCTGAGGCCACCAGAGCGGGTCCCTGAGGTCCCCGTCGTAACTCGAGAAGACCTGCCGCAACTCGAGAAAATCCAGGAGGTTCTCCCTTCAGGCGAGATGAGGCCCATTTCCGCTGAGGCGTCTCGAGGCTGATCACACCTCCCCTCTGGAACTTCGAAAGGGTCCTTCACACCCTTGGTGCAAATCAAGAAGTTCCCAGACATACCCGTCTCCACTCGAGAGGAATCACGAGGGTCCCGCCCACATCCAGAGGAGCCCCGTTTCCGCCTCGTAGCTCGAGATGAGGGATCCTTTCCCTGCTTCGTCGGGAAAGAGTTCCCGGCGTTCCCGTCGCATCTCAAGAGGAGGCCCTCTCAACAGGAACGGCGAGAGGAACTCCAGGGTCGTGCCACCATTCCAAGAGTCCCCCAGATGTCTCAGTCCATTCCAGAGGAACCTCTTTTCCCTTCACTGGCTCATCTTTCACGCCGAGGATCGACTCACACCAAGGTGGCACGTGGCACAGCCCTGTGGGAAAGCCTCGTGGGAAAGCCTCGAGGGACAGCCTCGAGGGAAAGCCACAGATCCCTTGATCCACGTGACAGGAAGCGTGACACTACTGCTGCAGCTCTGGAGGAAAGCGCACGTGCATGCCCCCACTCGAGACGAGGCCTGACTCCCCTGGGGAGACTCAGAAGCACCCCAAGATCCATGGCAACACTGGAGAGGAATCCTCAGGTTCCGGCCCCGACTCCACACAAGGACTGAGGCCCCGGCATGGACGGGAGAGGAATCCCGAGAGGTCCCCTAGCAACTCGCATGGGGACTGGCCTTTCCTGAGGCCACCAGAGCGGGTCCCTGAGGTCCCCGTCGTAACTCGAGAAGACCTGCCGCAACTCGAGAAAATCCAGGAGGTTCTCCCCTCCAGGCGAGATGAGGCCCATTTCCGCTGAGGCGTCTCGAGGCTGATTACACCTCACCTCTGGAACTTCAAAAGGGTCCTTCACACCCTTGGTGCAAATCAAGAAGTTCCCAGACATACCCGTCTCCACTCGAGAGGAATCACGAGGGTCCCGCCCACATCCAGAGGAGCCCCGTTTCCGCCTCGTAGCTCGAGATGAGGGAACCTTTCCCTGCTTCATCGGGAAAGAGTTTCCGGCGTTCCCGTCGCATCTCAAGAGGAGGCCCTCTCTACAGGAACTTAGAGAGGAACTCCAGGGTCGTGCCACCATTCCAAGAGTCCCCCAGATGTCTCAGTCCATTCCAGAGGAACCTCTTTTCCCTTCACCGGCTCGTCTTTCACGCCGAGGATCGACTCACACCAAGGTGGCACGTGGCACAGCCCTGTGGGAAAGCCTCGTGGGAAAGCCTCGAGAGACAGCCTCGTGGGAAAGCCACAGATCCCTTGATCCACGTGACAGGAAGCGTGACACTACTGCTGCAGCTCGGGAGGAAAGCGCACGTGCATGCCCCCACTCGAGACGAGGCCTGACTCCCCTGGGGAGACTCAGAAGCACCCCAAGATCCATGGCAACACTGGAGAGGAATCCTCAGGTTCCGGCCCCGACTCCACACAAGGACTGAGGCCCCGGCATGGACGGGAGAGGAATCCCGAGAGGTCCCCTAGCAACTCGCATGGGGACTGGCCTTTCCTGAGGCCACCAGAGCGGGTCCCTGAGGTCCCCGTCGTAACTCGAGACGACCTGCCGCAACTCGAGATAATCCAGGAGGTTCTCCCCTCCAGGCGAGATGAGGCCCATTTCCGCTGAGGCGTCTCAAGGCTGATCACACCTCACCTCTGGAACTTCGAAAGGGTCCTTCACACCCTTGGTGCAAATCAAGAAGTTCCCCGACCTAGCCGTCTCCACTCGAGAGGAATCACGAGGGTCCCGCCCACATTCAGAGGAGCCCCGTTTCCGCCTCGTAGCTCGAGATGAGGGATCCTTTCCCTGCTTCGTCGGGAAAGAGTTCCCGGCCTTCCCGTCGCATCTCAACAGGAGGCCCTCTCAACAGGAACGGCGAGAGGAACTCCAGGGTCGTGCCACCATTCCAAGAGTCCCCCAGATGTCTCAGTCCATTCCAGAGGAACCTCTTTTCCCTTCACCGGCTCGTCTTTCACGCCGAGGATCGACTCACACCAAGGTGGCACGTGGCACAGCCCTGTGGGAAAGCCTCGTGGGAAAGCCTCGAGGGACAGCCTCGAGGGAAAGCCACAAATCCCTTGATCCACGTGACAGGAAGCGTGACACTACTGCTGCAGCTCTGGAGGAAAGCGCACGTGCATGCCCCCACTCGAGACGAGGCCTGACTCCCCTGGGGAGACTCAGAAGCACCCCAAGATCCATGGCAACACTGGAGAGGAATCCTCAGGTTCCGACACCGAATCCACACAAGGACTGAGGCCCCGGCATGGACGGGAGAGGAATCCCGAGAGGTCCCCTAGCAACTCGCATGGGGACTGGCCTTTCCTGAGGCCACCAGAGCGGGTCCCTGAGGTCCCCGTCGTAACTCGAGAAGACCTGCCGCAACTCGAGAAAATCCAGGAGGTTCTCCCCTCCAGGCGAGATGAGGCCCATTTCCGCTGAGGCGTCTCGAGGCTGATCACACCTCACCTCTGGAACTTCGAAAGGGTCCTTCACACCCTTGGTGCAAATCAAGAAGTTCCCCGACATACCCGTCTCCACTCGAGAGGAATCACGTGGGTCCCGCCACATCCAGAGGAGCCCCGTTTCCGCCTCGTAGCTCGAGATGAGGGATCCTTTCCCTGCTTCGTCGGGAAAGAGTTCCCGGCCTTCCCGTCGCATCTCAAGAGGAGGCCCTCTCAACAGGAACGGCGAGAGGAACTCCAGGGTCGTGCCACCATTCCAAGAGTCCCCCAGATGTCTCAGTCCATTCCAGAGGAACCTCTTTTCCCTTCAGCGGCTCGTCTTTCACGCCGAGGATCGACTCACACCAAGGTGGCACGTGGCACAGCCCTGTGGGAAAGCCTCGTGGGAAAGCCTCGAGGGACAGCCTCGAGGGAAAGCCACAGATCCCTTGATCCACGTGACAGGAAGCGTGACACTACTGCTGCAGCTCGGGAGGAAAGCGCACGTGCATGCCCCCACTCGAGACGAGGCCTGACTCCCCTGGGGAGACTCAGAAGCACCCCAAGATCCATGGCAACACTGGAGAGGAATCCTCAGGTTCCGGCCCCGACTCCACACAAGGACTGAGGCCCCGGCATGGACGGGAGAGGAATCCCGAGTGGTCCCCTAGCAACTCGCATGGGGACTGGCCTTTCCTGAGGCCACCAGAGCGGGTCCCTGTGGTCCCCGTCGAAACTCGAGAAGACCTGCCGCAACTCGAGAAAATCCAGGAGGTTCTCCCCTCCAGGCGAGATGAGGCCCATTTCCGCTGAGGCGTCTCGAGGCTGATCACACCTCACCTCTGGAACTTCGAAAGGGTCCTTCACACCCTTGGTGCAATTCAAGAAGTTCCCCGACCTAGCCGTCTCCACTCGAGAGGAATCACGTGGGTCCCGCCCACATCCAGAGGAGCCCCGTTTCCGCCTCGTAGCTCGAGATGAGGGATCCTTTCCCTGCTTCGTCGGGAAAGAGTTCCCGGCGTTCCCGTCGCATCTCAAGAGGAGGCCCTCTCAACAGGAACGGCGAGAGGAACTCCAGGGTCGTGCCACCATTCCAAGAGTCCCCCAGATGTCTCAGTCCATTCCAGAGGAACCTCTTTTCCCTTCAGCGGTTCGTCTTTCACGCCGAGGATCGACTCACACCAAGGTGGAACGTGGCACAGCCCTGTGGGAAAGCCTCGTGGGAAAGCCTCGAGGGACAGCCTCGAGGGAAAGCCACAGATCCCTTGATCCACGTGACAGGAAGCGTGACACTACTGCTGCAGCTCGGGAGGAAAGCGCACGTGCATGCCCCCACTCGAGACGAGGCCTGACTCCCCTGGGGAGACTCAGAAGCACCCCAAGATCCATGGCAACACTGGAGAGGAATCCTCAGGTTCCGGCCCCGACTCCACACAAGGACTGAGGCCCCGGCATGGACGGGAGAGGAATCCCGAGAGGTCCCCTAGCAACTCGCATGGGGACTGGCCTTTCCTGAGGCCACCAGAGCGGGTCCCTGAGGTCCCCGTCGTAACTCGAGAAGACCTGCCGCAACTCGAGAAAATCCAGGAGGTTCTCCCCTCCAGGCGAGATGAGGCCCATTTCCGCTGAGGCGTCTCGAGGCTGATCACACCTCACCTCTGGAACTTCGAAAGGGTCCTTCACACCCTTGGTGCAAATCAAGAAGTTCCCCGACCTAGCCGTCTCCACTCGACAGGAATCACGAGGGTCCCGCCCACATCCAGAGGAGCCCCGTTTCCGCCTGGTAGCTCGAGATGAGGGATCCTTTCCCTGCTTCGTCGGGAAAGAGTTCCCGGCCTTCCCGTCGCATCTCAAGAGGAGGCCCTCTCAACAGGAACGGCGAGAGGAACTCCAGGGTCGTGCCACCATTCCAAGAGTCCCCCAGATGTCTCAGTCCATTCCAGAGGAACCTCTTTTCCCTTCACCGGCTCGTCTTTCACGCCGAGGATCGACTCACACCAAGGTGGCACGTGGCACAGCCCTGTGGGAAAGCCTCGTGGGAAAGCCTCGAGGGACAGCCTCGAGGGTAAGCCACAGATCCCTTGATCCACGTGACAGGAAGCGTCACACTACTGCTGCAGCTCGGGAGGAAAGCGCACGTGCATGCCCCCACTCGAGACGAGGCCTGACTCCCCTGGGGAGACTCAGAAGCACCCCAAGATCCATGGCAACACTGGAGAGGAATCCTCAGGTTCCGGCCCCGACTCCACACAAGGACTGAGGCCCCGGCATGGACGGGAGAGGAATCCCGAGAGTTCCCCTAGCATCTCGCATGGGGACTGGCCTTTCCTGAGGCCACCAGAGCGGGTCCCTGAGGTCCCCGTCGTAACTCGAGAAGACCTGCCGCAACTCGAGAAAATCCAGGAGGTTCTCCCCTCCAGGCGAGATGAGGCCCATTTCCGCTGAGGCGTCTCGAGGCTGATCACACCTCACCTCTGGAACTTCGAAAGGGTCCTTCACACCCTTGGTGCAAATCAAGAAGTTCCCAGACATACCCGTCTCCACTCGAGAGGAATCACGAGGGTCCCGCCCACATCCAAAGGAGCCCCGTTTCCGCCTCGTAGCTCGAGATGAGGGATCCTTTCCCTGCTTCGTCGGGAAAGAGTTCCCGGCCTTCCCGTCGCATCTCAAGAGGTGGCCCTCTCTACAGGAACTTCGAGAGGAACTCCAGGGTCGTGCCACCATTCCAAGAGTCCCCCAGATGTCTCAGTCCATTCCAGAGGAACCTCTTTTCCCTTAACGGGCTCGTCTTTCACGCCGAGGATCGACTCACACCAAGGTGGCACGTGGCACAGCCCTGTGGGAAAGCCTCGTGGGAAAGCCTCGAGGGACAGCCTCGAGGGAAAGCCACAGATCCCTTGATCCACGTGACAGGACGCGTGACACTACTGCTGCAGCTCGGGAGGAAAGCGCACGTGCATGCCCCCACTCGAGACGAGGCCTGACTCCCCTGGGGAGACTCAGAAGCACCCCCAGATCCATGGCAACACTGGAGAGGAATCCTCAGGTTCCGGCCCCGACTCCACACAAGGACTGAGGCCCCGGCATGGACGGGAGAGGAATCCCGAGAGGTCCCCTAGCAACTCGCATGGGGACTGGCCTTTCCTGAGGCCACCAGAGCGGGTCCCTGAGGTCCCCGTCGTAACTCGAGAAGACCTGCCGCAACTCGAGAAAATCCAGGAGGTTCTCCCCTCCAGGCGAGATGAGGCCCATTTCTGCTGAGGCGTCTCGAGGCTGATCACACCTCACCTCTGGAACTTCGAAAGGGTCCTTCACACCCTTGGTGCAAATCAAGAAGTTCCCCGACATACCCGTCTCCACTCGAGAGGAATCACGAGGGTCCCGCCCACATCCAGAGGAGCCCCGTTTCCGCCTCGTAGCTCGAGATGAGGGATCCTTTCCCTGCTTCGTCGGGAAAGAGTTCCCGGCGTTCCCGTCGCATCTCAAGAGGAGGCCCTCTCAACAGGAACGGCGAGAGGAACTCCAGGGTCGTGCCACCATTCCAAGAGTCCCCCAGATGTCTCAGTCCATTCCAGAGGAACCTCTTTTCCCTTCACCGGCTCATCTTTCACGCCGAGGATCGACTCACACCAAGGTGGCACGTGGCACAGCCCTGTGGGAAAGCCTCGTGGGAAAGCCTCGAGGGACAGCCTCGAGGGAAAGCCACAGATCCCTTGATCCACGTGACAGGAAGCGTGACACTACTGCTGCAGCTCGGGAGGAAAGCGCACGTGCATGCCCCCACTCGAGACGAGGCCTGACTCCCCTGGGGAGACTCAGAAGCACCCCAAGATCCATGGCAACACTGGAGAGGAATCCTCAGGTTCCGGCCCCGACTCCACACAAGGACTGAGGCCCCGGCATGGACGGGAGAGGAATCCCGAGAGGTCCCCTAGCAACTCGCATGGGGACTGGCCTTTCCTGAGGCCACCAGAGCGGGTCCCTGAGGTCCCCGTCGTAACTCGAGAAGACCTGCCGCAACTCGAGAAAATCCAGGAGGTTCTCCCCTCCAGGCGAGATGAGGCCCATTTCCGCTGAGGCGTCTCGAGGCTGATTACACCTCACCTCTGGAACTTCAAAAGGGTCCTTCACACCCTTGGTGCAAATCAAGAAGTTCCCCGACCTAGCCGTCTCCACTCGAGAGGAATCACGAGGGTCCCGCCCACATCCAAAGGAGCCCCGTTTCCGCCTCGTAGCTCGAGATGAGGGATCCTTTTCCTGCTTCGTCGGGAAAGAGTTCCCGGCTTTCCCGTCGCATCTCAAGAGGAGGCCCTCTCAACAGGAACGTCGAGAGGAACTCCAGGGTCGTGCCACCATTCCAAGAGTCCCCCAGATGTCTCAGTCCATTCCAGAGGAACCTCTTTTCCCTTCAGCGGCTCGTCTTTCACGCCGAGGATCGACTCACACCAAGGTGGCACGTGGCACAGCCCTGTGGGAAAGCCTCGTGGGAAAGCCTCGAGGGACAGCCTCGAGGGAAAGCCACAGATGCCTTGATCCACGTGACAGGAAGCGTGACACTACTGCTGCAGCTCGGGAGGAAAGCGCACGTTCATGCCCCCACTCGAGACGAGGCCTGACTCCCCTGGGGAGACTCAGAAGCACCCCAAGATCCATGGCAACACTGGAGAGGAATCCTCAGGTTCCGGCCCTGACTCCACACAAGGACTGAGGCCCCGGCATGGACGGGAGAGGAATCCCGAGAGGTCCCCTAGCATCTCGCATGGGGACTGGCCTTTCCTGAGGCCACCAGAGCGGGTCCCTGAAGTCCCCGTCGTAACTCGAGAAGACCTGCCGCTACTCGAGAAAATCCAGGAGGTTCTCCCCTCCAGGCGAGATGAGGCCCATTTCCGCTGAGGCGTCTCGAGGCTGATCACACCTCACCTCTGGAACTTCGAAAGGGTCCTTCACACCCTTGGTGCAAATCAAGAAGTTCCCCGACCTAGCCGTCTCCACTCGAGAGGAATCACGAGGGTCCCGCCCACATCCAGAGGAGCCCCGTTTCCGCCACGTAGCTCGAGATGAGGGATCCTTTCCCTGCTTCGTCGGGAAAGAGTTCCCGGCGTTCCCGTCGCATCTCAAGAGGAGGCCCTCTCAACAGGAACGGCGAGAGGAACTCCAGGGTCGTGCCACCATTCCAAGAGTCCCCCAGATGTCTCAGTCCATTCCAGAGGAACCTCTTTTCCCTTCACCGGCTCGTCTTTCACGCCGAGGATCGACTCACACCAAGGTGGCACGTGGCACAGCCCTGTGGGAAAGCCTCGTGGGAAAGCCTCGAGGGACAGCCTCGAGGGAAAGCCACCGATCCCTTGATCCACGTGACAGGAAGCGTGACACTACTGCTGCAGCTCGGGAGGAAAGCGCACGTACATGCCCCCACTCGAAACGAGGCCTGACTCCCCTGGGGAGACTCAGAAGCACCCCAAGATCCATGGCAACACTGGAGAGGAATCCTCAGGTTCCGGCCCCGACTCCACACAAGGACTGAGGCCCCGGCATGGACGGGAGAGGAATCCCGAGAGGTCCCCTAGCAACTCGCATGGGGACTGGCCTTTCCTGAGGCCACCAGAGCGGGTCCCTGAGGTCCCCGTCGTAACTCGAGAAGACCTGCCGCAACTCGAGAAAATCCAGGAGGTTCTCCCCTCCAGGCGAGATGAGGCCCATTTCCGCTGAGGCGTCTCGAGGCTGATTACACCTCACCTCTGGAACTTCAAAAGGGTCCTTCACACCCTTGGTGCAAATCAAGAAGTTCCCAGACATACCCGTCTCCACTCGAGAGGAATCACGAGGGTCCCGCCCACATCCAAAGGAGCCCCGTTTCCGCCTCGTAGCTCGAGATGAGGGATCCTTTTCCTGCTTCGTCGGGAAAGAGTTCCCGGCTTTCCCGTCGCATCTCAAGAGGAGGCCCTCTCAACAGGAACGTCGAGAGGAACTCCAGGGTCGTGCCACCATTCCAAGAGTCCCCCAGATGTCTCAGTCCATTCCAGAGGAACCTCTTTTCCCTTCAGCGGCTCGTCTTTCACGCCGAGGATCGACTCACACCAAGGTGGCACGTGGCACAGCCCTGTGGGAAAGCCTCGTGGGAAAGCCTCGAGGGACAGCCTCGAGGGAAAGCCACCGATCCCTTGATCCACGTGACAGGAAGCGTGACACTACTGCTGCAGCTCGGGAGGAAAGCGCACGTACATGCCCCCACTCGAGACGAGGCCTGACTCCCCTGGGGAGACTCAGAAGCACCCCAAGATCCATGGCAACACTGGAGAGGAATCCTCAGGTTCCGGCCCCGACTCCACACAAGGACTGAGGCCCCGGCATGGACGGGAGAGGAATCCCGAGAGGTCCCCTAGCAACTCGCATGGGGACTGGCCTTTCCTGAGGCCACCAAAGCGGGTCCCTGAGGTCCCCGTCGTAATTCGAGAAGACCTGCCGCAACTCGAGAAAATCCAGGAGGTTCTCCCCTCCAGGCGAGATGAGGCCCATTTCCGCTGAGGCGTCTCGAGGCTGATTACACCTCACCTCTGGAACTTCAAAAGGGTCCTTCACACCCTTGGTGCAAATCAAGAAGTTCCCAGACATACCCGTCTCCACTCGAGAGGAATCACGAGGGTCCCGCCCACATCCAAAGGAGTCCCGTTTCCGCCTCGTAGCTCGAGATGAGGGATCCTTTCCCTGCTTCGTCGGGAAAGAGTTCCCGGCCTTCCCGTCGCATCTCAAGAGGAGGCCCTCTCTACAGGAACTTCGAGAGGAACTCCAGGGTCGTGCCACCATTCCAAGAGTCCCCCAGATGTCTCAGTCCATTCCAGAGGAACCTCTTTTCCATTCACCGGCTCGTCTTTCACGCCGAGGATCGACTCACACCAAGGTGGCACGTGGCACAGCCCTGTGGGAAAGCCTCGTGGGAAAGCCTCGAGGGACAGCCTCGAGGGAAAGCCACAGATCCCTTGATCCACGTGACAGGAAGCGTGACACTACTGCTGCAGCTCGGGAGGAAAGCGCACGTGCATGCCCCCACTCGAGACGAGGCCTGACTCCCCTGGGGAGACTCAGAAGCACCCCAAGATCCATGGCAACACTGGAGAGGAATCCTCAGGTTCCGGCCCCGACTCCACACAAGGACTGAGGCCCCGGCATGGACGGGAGAGGAATCCCGAGAGGTCCCCTAGCAACTCGCATGGGGACTGGCCTTTCCTGAGGCCACCAGAGCGGGTCCCTGAGGTCCCCGTCGTAACTCGAGAAGACCTGCCGCAACTCGAGAAAATCCAGGAGGTTCTCCCCTCCAGGCGAGATGAGGCCCATTTCCGCTGAGGCGTCTCGAGGCTGATTACACCTCACCTCTGGAACTTCAAAAGGGTCCTTCACACCCTTGGTGCAAATCAAGAAGTTCCCCGACCTAGCCGTCTCCACTCGAGAGGAATCACGAGGGTCCCGCCCACATCCAAAGGAGCCCCGTTTCTGCCTCGTAGCTCGAGATGAGGGATCCTTTCCCTGCTTCGTCGGGAAAGAGTTCCCGGCGTTCCCGTCGCATCTCAAGAGGAGGCCCTCTCAACAGGAACGGCGAGAGGAACTCCAGGGTCGTGCCACCATTCCAAGAGTCCCCCAGATGTCTCAGTCCATTCCAGAGGAACCTCTTTTCCCTTCAGCGGTTCGTCTTTCACGCCGAGGATCGACTCACACCAAGGTGGAACGTGGCACAGCCCTGTGGGAAAGCCTCGTGGGAAAGCCTCGAGGGACAGCCTCGAGGGAAAGCCACAGATCCCTTGATCCACGTGACAGGAAGCGTGACACTACTGCTGCAGCTCGGGAGGAAAGCGCACGTGCATGCCCCCACTCGAGACGAGGCCTGACTCCCCTGGGGAGACTCAGAAGCACCCCAAGATCCATGGCAACACTGGAGAGGAATCCTCAGGTTCCGGCTCCGACTCCACACAAGACTGAGGCCCCGGCATGGACGGGAGAGGAATCCCGAGAGGTCCCCTAGCAACTCGCATGGGGACTGGCCTTTCCTGAGGCCACCAGAGCGGGTCCCTGAGGTCCCCGTCGTAACTCGAGAAGACCTGCCGCAACTCGAGAAAATCCAGGAGGTTCTCCCTTCCAGGCGAGATGAGGCCCATTTCCGCTGAGGCGTCTCGAGGCTGATCACACCTCCCCTCTGGAACTTCGAAAGGGTCCTTCACACCCTTGGTGCAAATCAAGAAGTTCCCAGACATACCCGTCTCCACTCGAGAGGAATCACGAGGGTCCCGCCCACATCCAGAGGAGCCCCGTTTCCGCCTCGTAGCTCGAGATGAGGGATCCTTTCCCTGCTTCGTCGGGAAAGAGTTCCCGGCGTTCCCGTCGCATCTCAAGAGGAGGCCCTCTCAACAGGAACGGCGAGAGGAACTCCAGGGTCGTGCCACCATTCCAAGAGTCCCCCAGATGTCTCAGTCCATTCCAGAGGAACCTCTTTTCCCTTCACTGGCTCATCTTTCACGCCGAGGATCGACTCACACCAAGGTGGCACGTGGCACAGCCCTGTGGGAAAGCCTCGTGGGAAAGCCTCGAGGGACAGCCTCGAGGGAAAGCCACAGATCCCTTGATCCACGTGACAGGAAGCGTGACACTACTGCTGCAGCTCTGGAGGAAAGCGCACGTGCATGCCCCCACTCGAGACGAGGCCTGACTCCCCTGGGGAGACTCAGAAGCACCCCAAGATCCATGGCAACACTGGAGAGGAATCCTCAGGTTCCGGCCCCGACTCCACACAAGGACTGAGGCCCCGGCATGGACGGGAGAGGAATCCCGAGAGGTCCCCTAGCAACTCGCATGGGGACTGGCCTTTCCTGAGGCCACCAGAGCGGGTCCCTGAGGTCCCCGTCGTAACTCGAGAAGACCTGCCGCAACTCGAGAAAATCCAGGAGGTTCTCCCCTCCAGGCGAGATGAGGCCCATTTCCGCTGAGGCGTCTCGAGGCTGATTACACCTCACCTCTGGAACTTCAAAAGGGTCCTTCACACCCTTGGTGCAAATCAAGAAGTTCCCAGACATACCCGTCTCCACTCGAGAGGAATCACGAGGGTCCCGCCCACATCCAGAGGAGCCCCGTTTCCGCCTCGTAGCTCGAGATGAGGGAACCTTTCCCTGCTTCATCGGGAAAGAGTTTCCGGCGTTCCCGTCGCATCTCAAGAGGAGGCCCTCTCTACAGGAACTTAGAGAGGAACTCCAGGGTCGTGCCACCATTCCAAGAGTCCCCCAGATGTCTCAGTCCATTCCAGAGGAACCTCTTTTCCCTTCACCGGCTCGTCTTTCACGCCGAGGATCGACTCACACCAAGGTGGCACGTGGCACAGCCCTGTGGGAAAGCCTCGTGGGAAAGCCTCGAGAGACAGCCTCGTGGGAAAGCCACAGATCCCTTGATCCACGTGACAGGAAGCGTGACACTACTGCTGCAGCTCGGGAGGAAAGCGCACGTGCATGCCCCCACTCGAGACGAGGCCTGACTCCCCTGGGGAGACTCAGAAGCACCCCAAGATCCATGGCAACACTGGAGAGGAATCCTCAGGTTCCGGCCCCGACTCCACACAAGGACTGAGGCCCCGGCATGGACGGGAGAGGAATCCCGAGAGGTCCCCTAGCAACTCGCATGGGGACTGGCCTTTCCTGAGGCCACCAGAGCGGGTCCCTGAGGTCCCCGTCGTAACTCGAGACGACCTGCCGCAACTCGAGATAATCCAGGAGGTTCTCCCCTCCAGGCGAGATGAGGCCCATTTCCGCTGAGGCGTCTCAAGGCTGATCACACCTCACCTCTGGAACTTCGAAAGGGTCCTTCACACCCTTGGTGCAAATCAAGAAGTTCCCCGACCTAGCCGTCTCCACTCGAGAGGAATCACGAGGGTCCCGCCCACATTCAGAGGAGCCCCGTTTCCGCCTCGTAGCTCGAGATGAGGGATCCTTTCCCTGCTTCGTCGGGAAAGAGTTCCCGGCCTTCCCGTCGCATCTCAACAGGAGGCCCTCTCAACAGGAACGGCGAGAGGAACTCCAGGGTCGTGCCACCATTCCAAGAGTCCCCCAGATGTCTCAGTCCATTCCAGAGGAACCTCTTTTCCCTTCACCGGCTCGTCTTTCACGCCGAGGATCGACTCACACCAAGGTGGCACGTGGCACAGCCCTGTGGGAAAGCCTCGTGGGAAAGCCTCGAGGGACAGCCTCGAGGGAAAGCCACAAATCCCTTGATCCACGTGACAGGAAGCGTGACACTACTGCTGCAGCTCTGGAGGAAAGCGCACGTGCATGCCCCCACTCGAGACGAGGCCTGACTCCCCTGGGGAGACTCAGAAGCACCCCAAGATCCATGGCAACACTGGAGAGGAATCCTCAGGTTCCGACACCGAATCCACACAAGGACTGAGGCCCCGGCATGGACGGGAGAGGAATCCCGAGAGGTCCCCTAGCAACTCGCATGGGGACTGGCCTTTCCTGAGGCCACCAGAGCGGGTCCCTGAGGTCCCCGTCGTAACTCGAGAAGACCTGCCGCAACTCGAGAAAATCCAGGAGGTTCTCCCCTCCAGGCGAGATGAGGCCCATTTCCGCTGAGGCGTCTCGAGGCTGATCACACCTCACCTCTGGAACTTCGAAAGGGTCCTTCACACCCTTGGTGCAAATCAAGAAGTTCCCCGACATACCCGTCTCCACTCGAGAGGAATCACGTGGGTCCCGCCACATCCAGAGGAGCCCCGTTTCCGCCTCGTAGCTCGAGATGAGGGATCCTTTCCCTGCTTCGTCGGGAAAGAGTTCCCGGCCTTCCCGTCGCATCTCAAGAGGAGGCCCTCTCAACAGGAACGGCGAGAGGAACTCCAGGGTCGTGCCACCATTCCAAGAGTCCCCCAGATGTCTCAGTCCATTCCAGAGGAACCTCTTTTCCCTTCAGCGGCTCGTCTTTCACGCCGAGGATCGACTCACACCAAGGTGGCACGTGGCACAGCCCTGTGGGAAAGCCTCGTGGGAAAGCCTCGAGGGACAGCCTCGAGGGAAAGCCACAGATCCCTTGATCCACGTGACAGGAAGCGTGACACTACTGCTGCAGCTCGGGAGGAAAGCGCACGTGCATGCCCCCACTCGAGACGAGGCCTGACTCCCCTGGGGAGACTCAGAAGCACCCCAAGATCCATGGCAACACTGGAGAGGAATCCTCAGGTTCCGGCCCCGACTCCACACAAGGACTGAGGCCCCGGCATGGACGGGAGAGGAATCCCGAGTGGTCCCCTAGCAACTCGCATGGGGACTGGCCTTTCCTGAGGCCACCAGAGCGGGTCCCTGTGGTCCCCGTCGAAACTCGAGAAGACCTGCCGCAACTCGAGAAAATCCAGGAGGTTCTCCCCTCCAGGCGAGATGAGGCCCATTTCCGCTGAGGCGTCTCGAGGCTGATCACACCTCACCTCTGGAACTTCGAAAGGGTCCTTCACACCCTTGGTGCAATTCAAGAAGTTCCCCGACCTAGCCGTCTCCACTCGAGAGGAATCACGTGGGTCCCGCCCACATCCAGAGGAGCCCCGTTTCCGCCTCGTAGCTCGAGATGAGGGATCCTTTCCCTGCTTCGTCGGGAAAGAGTTCCCGGCGTTCCCGTCGCATCTCAAGAGGAGGCCCTCTCAACAGGAACGGCGAGAGGAACTCCAGGGTCGTGCCACCATTCCAAGAGTCCCCCAGATGTCTCAGTCCATTCCAGAGGAACCTCTTTTCCCTTCAGCGGTTCGTCTTTCACGCCGAGGATCGACTCACACCAAGGTGGAACGTGGCACAGCCCTGTGGGAAAGCCTCGTGGGAAAGCCTCGAGGGACAGCCTCGAGGGAAAGCCACAGATCCCTTGATCCACGTGACAGGAAGCGTGACACTACTGCTGCAGCTCGGGAGGAAAGCGCACGTGCATGCCCCCACTCGAGACGAGGCCTGACTCCCCTGGGGAGACTCAGAAGCACCCCAAGATCCATGGCAACACTGGAGAGGAATCCTCAGGTTCCGGCCCCGACTCCACACAAGGACTGAGGCCCCGGCATGGACGGGAGAGGAATCCCGAGAGGTCCCCTAGCAACTCGCATGGGGACTGGCCTTTCCTGAGGCCACCAGAGCGGGTCCCTGAGGTCCCCGTCGTAACTCGAGAAGACCTGCCGCAACTCGAGAAAATCCAGGAGGTTCTCCCCTCCAGGCGAGATGAGGCCCATTTCCGCTGAGGCGTCTCGAGGCTGATCACACCTCACCTCTGGAACTTCGAAAGGGTCCTTCACACCCTTGGTGCAAATCAAGAAGTTCCCCGACCTAGCCGTCTCCACTCGACAGGAATCACGAGGGTCCCGCCCACATCCAGAGGAGCCCCGTTTCCGCCTGGTAGCTCGAGATGAGGGATCCTTTCCCTGCTTCGTCGGGAAAGAGTTCCCGGCCTTCCCGTCGCATCTCAAGAGGAGGCCCTCTCAACAGGAACGGCGAGAGGAACTCCAGGGTCGTGCCACCATTCCAAGAGTCCCCCAGATGTCTCAGTCCATTCCAGAGGAACCTCTTTTCCCTTCACCGGCTCGTCTTTCACGCCGAGGATCGACTCACACCAAGGTGGCACGTGGCACAGCCCTGTGGGAAAGCCTCGTGGGAAAGCCTCGAGGGACAGCCTCGAGGGTAAGCCACAGATCCCTTGATCCACGTGACAGGAAGCGTCACACTACTGCTGCAGCTCGGGAGGAAAGCGCACGTGCATGCCCCCACTCGAGACGAGGCCTGACTCCCCTGGGGAGACTCAGAAGCACCCCAAGATCCATGGCAACACTGGAGAGGAATCCTCAGGTTCCGGCCCCGACTCCACACAAGGACTGAGGCCCCGGCATGGACGGGAGAGGAATCCCGAGAGTTCCCCTAGCATCTCGCATGGGGACTGGCCTTTCCTGAGGCCACCAGAGCGGGTCCCTGAGGTCCCCGTCGTAACTCGAGAAGACCTGCCGCAACTCGAGAAAATCCAGGAGGTTCTCCCCTCCAGGCGAGATGAGGCCCATTTCCGCTGAGGCGTCTCGAGGCTGATCACACCTCACCTCTGGAACTTCGAAAGGGTCCTTCACACCCTTGGTGCAAATCAAGAAGTTCCCAGACATACCCGTCTCCACTCGAGAGGAATCACGAGGGTCCCGCCCACATCCAAAGGAGCCCCGTTTCCGCCTCGTAGCTCGAGATGAGGGATCCTTTCCCTGCTTCGTCGGGAAAGAGTTCCCGGCCTTCCCGTCGCATCTCAAGAGGTGGCCCTCTCTACAGGAACTTCGAGAGGAACTCCAGGGTCGTGCCACCATTCCAAGAGTCCCCCAGATGTCTCAGTCCATTCCAGAGGAACCTCTTTTCCCTTAACGGGCTCGTCTTTCACGCCGAGGATCGACTCACACCAAGGTGGCACGTGGCACAGCCCTGTGGGAAAGCCTCGTGGGAAAGCCTCGAGGGACAGCCTCGAGGGAAAGCCACAGATCCCTTGATCCACGTGACAGGACGCGTGACACTACTGCTGCAGCTCGGGAGGAAAGCGCACGTGCATGCCCCCACTCGAGACGAGGCCTGACTCCCCTGGGGAGACTCAGAAGCACCCCCAGATCCATGGCAACACTGGAGAGGAATCCTCAGGTTCCGGCCCCGACTCCACACAAGGACTGAGGCCCCGGCATGGACGGGAGAGGAATCCCGAGAGGTCCCCTAGCAACTCGCATGGGGACTGGCCTTTCCTGAGGCCACCAGAGCGGGTCCCTGAGGTCCCCGTCGTAACTCGAGAAGACCTGCCGCAACTCGAGAAAATCCAGGAGGTTCTCCCCTCCAGGCGAGATGAGGCCCATTTC
Organism: Budorcas taxicolor; assembly: GCF_023091745.1. Taxonomy (NCBI): domain Eukaryota; kingdom Metazoa; phylum Chordata; class Mammalia; order Artiodactyla; family Bovidae; genus Budorcas; species Budorcas taxicolor. The sequence continues at coordinate 264,379 of NW_026291507.1, forward strand.
TGCTGAGGCGTCTCGAGGCTGATCACACCTCACCTCTGGAACTTCGAAAGGGTCCTTCACACCCTTGGTGCAAATCAAGAAGTTCCCCGACATACCCGTCTCCACTCGAGAGGAATCACGAGGGTCCCGCCCACATCCAGAGGAGCCCCGTTTCCGCCTCGTAGCTCGAGATGAGGGATCCTTTCCCTGCTTCGTCGGGAAAGAGTTCCCGGCGTTCCCGTCGCATCTCAAGAGGAGGCCCTCTCAACAGGAACGGCGAGAGGAACTCCAGGGTCGTGCCACCATTCCAAGAGTCCCCCAGATGTCTCAGTCCATTCCAGAGGAACCTCTTTTCCCTTCACCGGCTCATCTTTCACGCCGAGGATCGACTCACACCAAGGTGGCACGTGGCACAGCCCTGTGGGAAAGCCTCGTGGGAAAGCCTCGAGGGACAGCCTCGAGGGAAAGCCACAGATCCCTTGATCCACGTGACAGGAAGCGTGACACTACTGCTGCAGCTCGGGAGGAAAGCGCACGTGCATGCCCCCACTCGAGACGAGGCCTGACTCCCCTGGGGAGACTCAGAAGCACCCCAAGATCCATGGCAACACTGGAGAGGAATCCTCAGGTTCCGGCCCCGACTCCACACAAGGACTGAGGCCCCGGCATGGACGGGAGAGGAATCCCGAGAGGTCCCCTAGCAACTCGCATGGGGACTGGCCTTTCCTGAGGCCACCAGAGCGGGTCCCTGAGGTCCCCGTCGTAACTCGAGAAGACCTGCCGCAACTCGAGAAAATCCAGGAGGTTCTCCCCTCCAGGCGAGATGAGGCCCATTTCCGCTGAGGCGTCTCGAGGCTGATTACACCTCACCTCTGGAACTTCAAAAGGGTCCTTCACACCCTTGGTGCAAATCAAGAAGTTCCCCGACCTAGCCGTCTCCACTCGAGAGGAATCACGAGGGTCCCGCCCACATCCAAAGGAGCCCCGTTTCCGCCTCGTAGCTCGAGATGAGGGATCCTTTTCCTGCTTCGTCGGGAAAGAGTTCCCGGCTTTCCCGTCGCATCTCAAGAGGAGGCCCTCTCAACAGGAACGTCGAGAGGAACTCCAGGGTCGTGCCACCATTCCAAGAGTCCCCCAGATGTCTCAGTCCATTCCAGAGGAACCTCTTTTCCCTTCAGCGGCTCGTCTTTCACGCCGAGGATCGACTCACACCAAGGTGGCACGTGGCACAGCCCTGTGGGAAAGCCTCGTGGGAAAGCCTCGAGGGACAGCCTCGAGGGAAAGCCACAGATGCCTTGATCCACGTGACAGGAAGCGTGACACTACTGCTGCAGCTCGGGAGGAAAGCGCACGTTCATGCCCCCACTCGAGACGAGGCCTGACTCCCCTGGGGAGACTCAGAAGCACCCCAAGATCCATGGCAACACTGGAGAGGAATCCTCAGGTTCCGGCCCTGACTCCACACAAGGACTGAGGCCCCGGCATGGACGGGAGAGGAATCCCGAGAGGTCCCCTAGCATCTCGCATGGGGACTGGCCTTTCCTGAGGCCACCAGAGCGGGTCCCTGAAGTCCCCGTCGTAACTCGAGAAGACCTGCCGCTACTCGAGAAAATCCAGGAGGTTCTCCCCTCCAGGCGAGATGAGGCCCATTTCCGCTGAGGCGTCTCGAGGCTGATCACACCTCACCTCTGGAACTTCGAAAGGGTCCTTCACACCCTTGGTGCAAATCAAGAAGTTCCCCGACCTAGCCGTCTCCACTCGAGAGGAATCACGAGGGTCCCGCCCACATCCAGAGGAGCCCCGTTTCCGCCACGTAGCTCGAGATGAGGGATCCTTTCCCTGCTTCGTCGGGAAAGAGTTCCCGGCGTTCCCGTCGCATCTCAAGAGGAGGCCCTCTCAACAGGAACGGCGAGAGGAACTCCAGGGTCGTGCCACCATTCCAAGAGTCCCCCAGATGTCTCAGTCCATTCCAGAGGAACCTCTTTTCCCTTCACCGGCTCGTCTTTCACGCCGAGGATCGACTCACACCAAGGTGGCACGTGGCACAGCCCTGTGGGAAAGCCTCGTGGGAAAGCCTCGAGGGACAGCCTCGAGGGAAAGCCACCGATCCCTTGATCCACGTGACAGGAAGCGTGACACTACTGCTGCAGCTCGGGAGGAAAGCGCACGTACATGCCCCCACTCGAGACGAGGCCTGACTCCCCTGGGGAGACTCAGAAGCACCCCAAGATCCATGGCAACACTGGAGAGGAATCCTCAGGTTCCGGCCCCGACTCCACACAAGGACTGAGGCCCCGGCATGGACGGGAGAGGAATCCCGAGAGGTCCCCTAGCAACTCGCATGGGGACTGGCCTTTCCTGAGGCCACCAGAGCGGGTCCCTGAGGTCCCCGTCGTAACTCGAGAAGACCTGCCGCAACTCGAGAAAATCCAGGAGGTTCTCCCCTCCAGGCGAGATGAGGCCCATTTCCGCTGAGGCGTCTCGAGGCTGATTACACCTCACCTCTGGAACTTCAAAAGGGTCCTTCACACCCTTGGTGCAAATCAAGAAGTTCCCAGACATACCCGTCTCCACTCGAGAGGAATCACGAGGGTCCCGCCCACATCCAAAGGAGCCCCGTTTCCGCCTCGTAGCTCGAGATGAGGGATCCTTTTCCTGCTTCGTCGGGAAAGAGTTCCCGGCTTTCCCGTCGCATCTCAAGAGGAGGCCCTCTCAACAGGAACGTCGAGAGGAACTCCAGGGTCGTGCCACCATTCCAAGAGTCCCCCAGATGTCTCAGTCCATTCCAGAGGAACCTCTTTTCCCTTCAGCGGCTCGTCTTTCACGCCGAGGATCGACTCACACCAAGGTGGCACGTGGCACAGCCCTGTGGGAAAGCCTCGTGGGAAAGCCTCGAGGGACAGCCTCGAGGGAAAGCCACCGATCCCTTGATCCACGTGACAGGAAGCGTGACACTACTGCTGCAGCTCGGGAGGAAAGCGCACGTACATGCCCCCACTCGAGACGAGGCCTGACTCCCCTGGGGAGACTCAGAAGCACCCCAAGATCCATGGCAACACTGGAGAGGAATCCTCAGGTTCCGGCCCCGACTCCACACAAGGACTGAGGCCCCGGCATGGACGGGAGAGGAATCCCGAGAGGTCCCCTAGCAACTCGCATGGGGACTGGCCTTTCCTGAGGCCACCAGAGCGGGTCCCTGAGGTCCCCGTCGTAATTCGAGAAGACCTGCCGCAACTCGAGAAAATCCAGGAGGTTCTCCCCTCCAGGCGAGATGAGGCCCATTTCCGCTGAGGCGTCTCGAGGCTGATTACACCTCACCTCTGGAACTTCAAAAGGGTCCTTCACACCCTTGGTGCAAATCAAGAAGTTCCCAGACATACCCGTCTCCACTCGAGAGGAATCACGAGGGTCCCGCCCACATCCAAAGGAGTCCCGTTTCCGCCTCGTAGCTCGAGATGAGGGATCCTTTCCCTGCTTCGTCGGGAAAGAGTTCCCGGCCTTCCCGTCGCATCTCAAGAGGAGGCCCTCTCTACAGGAACTTCGAGAGGAACTCCAGGGTCGTGCCACCATTCCAAGAGTCCCCCAGATGTCTCAGTCCATTCCAGAGGAACCTCTTTTCCATTCACCGGCTCGTCTTTCACGCCGAGGATCGACTCACACCAAGGTGGCACGTGGCACAGCCCTGTGGGAAAGCCTCGTGGGAAAGCCTCGAGGGACAGCCTCGAGGGAAAGCCACAGATCCCTTGATCCACGTGACAGGAAGCGTGACACTACTGCTGCAGCTCGGGAGGAAAGCGCACGTGCATGCCCCCACTCGAGACGAGGCCTGACTCCCCTGGGGAGACTCAGAAGCACCCCAAGATCCATGGCAACACTGGAGAGGAATCCTCAGGTTCCGGCCCCGACTCCACACAAGGACTGAGGCCCCGGCATGGACGGGAGAGGAATCCCGAGAGGTCCCCTAGCAACTCGCATGGGGACTGGCCTTTCCTGAGGCCACCAGAGCGGGTCCCTGAGGTCCCCGTCGTAACTCGAGAAGACCTGCCGCAACTCGAGAAAATCCAGGAGGTTCTCCCCTCCAGGCGAGATGAGGCCCATTTCCGCTGAGGCGTCTCGAGGCTGATTACACCTCACCTCTGGAACTTCAAAAGGGTCCTTCACACCCTTGGTGCAAATCAAGAAGTTCCCCGACCTAGCCGTCTCCACTCGAGAGGAATCACGAGGGTCCCGCCCACATCCAAAGGAGCCCCGTTTCCGCCTCGTAGCTCGAGATGAGGGATCCTTTTCCTGCTTCGTCGGGAAAGAGTTCCCGGCTTTCCCGTCGCATCTCAAGAGGAGGCCCTCTCAACAGGAACGTCGAGAGGAACTCCAGGGTCGTGCCACCATTCCAAGAGTCCCCCAGATGTCTCAGTCCATTCCAGAGGAACCTCTTTTCCCTTCAGCGGCTCGTCTTTCACGCCGAGGATCGACTCACACCAAGGTGGCACGTGGCACAGCCCTGTGGGAAAGCCTCGTGGGAAAGCCTCGAGGGACAGCCTCGAGGGAAAGCCACAGATGCCTTGATCCACGTGACAGGAAGCGTGACACTACTGCTGCAGCTCGGGAGGAAAGCGCACGTTCATGCCCCCACTCGAGACGAGGCCTGACTCCCCTGGGGAGACTCAGAAGCACCCCAAGATCCATGGCAACACTGGAGAGGAATCCTCAGGTTCCGGCCCTGACTCCACACAAGGACTGAGGCCCCGGCATGGACGGGAGAGGAATCCCGAGAGGTCCCCTAGCATCTCGCATGGGGACTGGCTTTTCCTGAGGCCACCAGAGCGGGTCCCTGAGGTCCCCGTCGTAACTCGAGAAGACCTGCCGCTACTCGAGAAAATCCAGGAGGTTCTCCCCTCCAGGCGAGATGAGGCCCATTTCCGCTGAGGCGTCTCGAGGCTGATCACACCTCACCTCTGGAACTTCGAAAGGGTCCTTCACACCCTTGGTGCAAATCAAGAAGTTCCCCGACCTAGCCGTCTCCACTCGAGAGGAATCACGAGGGTCCCGCCCACATCCAGAGGAGCCCCGTTTCCGCCACGTAGCTCGAGATGAGGGATCCTTTCCCTGCTTCGTCGGGAAAGAGTTCCCGGCGTTCCCGTCGCATCTCAAGAGGAGGCCCTCTCAACAGGAACGGCGAGAGGAACTCCAGGGTCGTGCCACCATTCCAAGAGTCCCCCAGATGTCTCAGTCCATTCCAGAGGAACCTCTTTTCCCTTCACCGGCTCGTCTTTCACGCCGAGGATCGACTCACACCAAGGTGGCACGTGGCACAGCCCTGTGGGAAAGCCTCGTGGGAAAGCCTCGAGGGACAGCCTCGAGGGAAAGCCACCGATCCCTTGATCCACGTGACAGGAAGCGTGACACTACTGCTGCAGCTCGGGAGGAAAGCGCACGTACATGCCCCCACTCGAGACGAGGCCTGACTCCCCTGGGGAGACTCAGAAGCACCCCAAGATCCATGGCAACACTGGAGAGGAATCCTCAGGTTCCGGCCCCGACTCCACACAAGGACTGAGGCCCCGGCATGGACGGGAGAGGAATCCCGAGAGGTCCCCTAGCAACTCGCATGGGGACTGGCCTTTCCTGAGGCCACCAGAGCGGGTCCCTGAGGTCCCCGTCGTAACTCGAGAAGACCTGCCGCAACTCGAGAAAATCCAGGAGGTTCTCCCCTCCAGGCGAGATGAGGCCCATTTCCGCTGAGGCGTCTCGAGGCTGATTACACCTCACCTCTGGAACTTCAAAAGGGTCCTTCACACCCTTGGTGCAAATCAAGAAGTTCCCAGACATACCCGTCTCCACTCGAGAGGAATCACGAGGGTCCCGCCCACATCCAAAGGAGCCCCGTTTCCGCCTCGTAGCTCGAGATGAGGGATCCTTTTCCTGCTTCGTCGGGAAAGAGTTCCCGGCTTTCCCGTCGCATCTCAAGAGGAGGCCCTCTCAACAGGAACGTCGAGAGGAACTCCAGGGTCGTGCCACCATTCCAAGAGTCCCCCAGATGTCTCAGTCCATTCCAGAGGAACCTCTTTTCCCTTCAGCGGCTCGTCTTTCACGCCGAGGATCGACTCACACCAAGGTGGCACGTGGCACAGCCCTGTGGGAAAGCCTCGTGGGAAAGCCTCGAGGGACAGCCTCGAGGGAAAGCCACAGATGCCTTGATCCACGTGACAGGAAGCGTGACACTACTGCTGCAGCTCGGGAGGAAAGCGCACGTTCATGCCCCCACTCGAGACGAGGCCTGACTCCCCTGGGGAGACTCAGAAGCACCCCAAGATCCATGGCAACACTGGAGAGGAATCCTCAGGTTCCGGCCCTGACTCCACACAAGGACTGAGGCCCCGGCATGGACGGGAGAGGAATCCCGAGAGGTCCCCTAGCATCTCGCATGGGGACTGGCTTTTCCTGAGGCCACCAGAGCGGGTCCCTGAGGTCCCCGTCGTAACTCGAGAAGACCTGCCGCTACTCGAGAAAATCCAGGAGGTTCTCCCCTCCAGGCGAGATGAGGCCCATTTCCGCTGAGGCGTCTCGAGGCTGATCACACCTCACCTCTGGAACTTCGAAAGGGTCCTTCACACCCTTGGTGCAAATCAAGAAGTTCCCCGACCTAGCCGTCTCCACTCGAGAGGAATCACGAGGGTCCCGCCCACATCCAGAGGAGCCCCGTTTCCGCCACGTAGCTCGAGATGAGGGATCCTTTCCCTGCTTCGTCGGGAAAGAGTTCCCGGCGTTCCCGTCGCATCTCAAGAGGAGGCCCTCTCAACAGGAACGGCGAGAGGAACTCCAGGGTCGTGCCACCATTCCAAGAGTCCCCCAGATGTCTCAGTCCATTCCAGAGGAACCTCTTTTCCCTTCACCGGCTCGTCTTTCACGCCGAGGATCGACTCACACCAAGGTGGCACGTGGCACAGCCCTGTGGGAAAGCCTCGTGGGAAAGCCTCGAGGGACAGCCTCGAGGGAAAGCCACCGATCCCTTGATCCACGTGACAGGAAGCGTGACACTACTGCTGCAGCTCGGGAGGAAAGCGCACGTACATGCCCCCACTCGAGACGAGGCCTGACTCCCCTGGGGAGACTCAGAAGCACCCCAAGATCCATGGCAACACTGGAGAGGAATCCTCAGGTTCCGGCCCCGACTCCACACAAGGACTGAGGCCCCGGCATGGACGGGAGAGGAATCCCGAGAGGTCCCCTAGCAACTCGCATGGGGACTGGCCTTTCCTGAGGCCACCAGAGCGGGTCCCTGAGGTCCCCGTCGTAACTCGAGAAGACCTGCCGCAACTCGAGAAAATCCAGGAGGTTCTCCCCTCCAGGCGAGATGAGGCCCATTTCCGCTGAGGCGTCTCGAGGCTGATTACACCTCACCTCTGGAACTTCAAAAGGGTCCTTCACACCCTTGGTGCAAATCAAGAAGTTCCCAGACATACCCGTCTCCACTCGAGAGGAATCACGAGGGTCCCGCCCACATCCAAAGGAGCCCCGTTTCCGCCTCGTAGCTCGAGATGAGGGATCCTTTTCCTGCTTCGTCGGGAAAGAGTTCCCGGCTTTCCCGTCGCATCTCAAGAGGAGGCCCTCTCAACAGGAACGTCGAGAGGAACTCCAGGGTCGTGCCACCATTCCAAGAGTCCCCCAGATGTCTCAGTCCATTCCAGAGGAACCTCTTTTCCCTTCAGCGGCTCGTCTTTCACGCCGAGGATCGACTCACACCAAGGTGGCACGTGGCACAGCCCTGTGGGAAAGCCTCGTGGGAAAGCCTCGAGGGACAGCCTCGAGGGAAAGCCACCGATCCCTTGATCCACGTGACAGGAAGCGTGACACTACTGCTGCAGCTCGGGAGGAAAGCGCACGTACATGCCCCCACTCGAGACGAGGCCTGACTCCCCTGGGGAGACTCAGAAGCACCCCAAGATCCATGGCAACACTGGAGAGGAATCCTCAGGTTCCGGCCCCGACTCCACACAAGGACTGAGGCCCCGGCATGGACGGGAGAGGAATCCCGAGAGGTCCCCTAGCAACTCGCATGGGGACTGGCCTTTCCTGAGGCCACCAGAGCGGGTCCCTGAGGTCCCCGTCGTAACTCGAGAAGACCTGCCGCAACTCGAGAAAATCCAGGAGGTTCTCCCCTCCAGGCGAGATGAGGCCCATTTCCGCTGAGGCGTCTCGAGGCTGATTACACCTCACCTCTGGAACTTCAAAAGGGTCCTTCACACCCTTGGTGCAAATCAAGAAGTTCCCAGACATACCCGTCTCCACTCGAGAGGAATCACGAGGGTCCCGCCCACATCCAAAGGAGCCCCGTTTCCGCCTCGTAGCTCGAGATGAGGGATCCTTTCCCTGCTTCGTCGGGAAAGAGTTCCCGGCCTTCCCGTCGCATCTCAAGAGGAGGCCCTCTCAACAGGAACGGCGAGAGGAACTCCAGGGTCGTGCCACCATTCCAAGAGTCCCCCAGATGTCTCAGTCCATTCCAGAGGAACCTCTTTTCCCTTCAGCGGCTCGTCTTTCACGCCGAGGATCGACTCACACCAAGGTGGCACGTGGCACAGCCCTGTGGGAAAGCCTCGTGGGAAAGCCTCGAGGGACAGCCTCGAGGGAAAGCCACAGATCCCTTGATCCACGTGACAGGAAGCGTGACACTACTGCTGCAGCTCGGGAGGAAAGCGCACGTGCATGCCCCCACTCGAGACGAGGCCTGACTCCCCTGGGGAGACTCAGAAGCACCCCAAGATCCATGGCAACACTGGAGAGGAATCCTCAGGTTCCGGCCCCGACTCCACACAAGGACTGAGGCCCCGGCATGGACGGGAGAGGAATCCCGAGAGGTCCCCTAGCATCTCGCATGGGGACTGGCCTTTCCTGAGGCCACCAGAGCGGGTCCCTGAGGTTCCCGTCGTAACTCGAGAAGACCTGCCGCAACTCGAGAAAATCCAGGAGGTTCTCCCCTCCAGGCGAGATGAGGCCCATTTCCGCTGAGGCGTCTCGAGGCTGATCACACCTCACCTCTGGAACTTCGAAAGGGTCCTTCACACCCTTGGTGCAAATCAAGAAGTTCCCCGACCTAGCCGTCTCCACTCGAGAGGAATCACGAGGGTCCCGCCCACATCCAGAGGAGCCCCGTTTCCGCCACGTAGCTCGAGATGAGGGATCCTTTCCCTGCTTCGTCGGGAAAGAGTTCCCGGCGTTCCCGTCGCATCTCAAGAGGAGGCCCTCTCAACAGGAACGGCGAGAGGAACTCCAGGGTCGTGCCACCATTCCAAGAGTCCCCCAGATGTCTCAGTCCATTCCAGAGGAACCTCTTTTCCCTTCACCGGCTCGTCTTTCACGCCGAGGATCGACTCACACCAAGGTGGCACGTGGCACAGCCCTGTGGGAAAGCCTCGTGGGAAAGCCTCGAGGGACAGCCTCGAGGGAAAGCCACCGATCCCTTGATCCACGTGACAGGAAGCGTGACACTACTGCTGCAGCTCGGGAGGAAAGCGCACGTACATGCCCCCACTCGAGACGAGGCCTGACTCCCCTGGGGAGACTCAGAAGCACCCCAAGATCCATGGCAACACTGGAGAGGAATCCTCAGGTTCCGGCCCCGACTCCACACAAGGACTGAGGCCCCGGCATGGACGGGAGAGGAATCCCGAGAGGTCCCCTAGCAACTCGCATGGGGACTGGCCTTTCCTGAGGCCACCAGAGCGGGTCCCTGAGGTCCCCGTCGTAACTCGAGAAGACCTGCCGCAACTCGAGAAAATCCAGGAGGTTCTCCCCTCCAGGCGAGATGAGGCCCATTTCCGCTGAGGCGTCTCGAGGCTGATTACACCTCACCTCTGGAACTTCAAAAGGGTCCTTCACACCCTTGGTGCAAATCAAGAAGTTCCCAGACATACCCGTCTCCACTCGAGAGGAATCACGAGGGTCCCGCCCACATCCAAAGGAGCCCCGTTTCCGCCTCGTAGCTCGAGATGAGGGATCCTTTTCCTGCTTCGTCGGGAAAGAGTTCCCGGCTTTCCCGTCGCATCTCAAGAGGAGGCCCTCTCAACAGGAACGTCGAGAGGAACTCCAGGGTCGTGCCACCATTCCAAGAGTCCCCCAGATGTCTCAGTCCATTCCAGAGGAACCTCTTTTCCCTTCAGCGGCTCGTCTTTCACGCCGAGGATCGACTCACACCAAGGTGGCACGTGGCACAGCCCTGTGGGAAAGCCTCGTGGGAAAGCCTCGAGGGACAGCCTCGAGGGAAAGCCACCGATCCCTTGATCCACGTGACAGGAAGCGTGACACTACTGCTGCAGCTCGGGAGGAAAGCGCACGTACATGCCCCCACTCGAGACGAGGCCTGACTCCCCTGGGGAGACTCAGAAGCACCCCAAGATCCATGGCAACACTGGAGAGGAATCCTCAGGTTCCGGCCCCGACTCCACACAAGGACTGAGGCCCCGGCATGGACGGGAGAGGAATCCCGAGAGGTCCCCTAGCAACTCGCATGGGGACTGGCCTTTCCTGAGGCCACCAGAGCGGGTCCCTGAGGTCCCCGTCGTAATTCGAGAAGACCTGCCGCAACTCGAGAAAATCCAGGAGGTTCTCCCCTCCAGGCGAGATGAGGCCCATTTCCGCTGAGGCGTCTCGAGGCTGATTACACCTCACCTCTGGAACTTCAAAAGGGTCCTTCACACCCTTGGTGCAAATCAAGAAGTTCCCAGACATACCCGTCTCCACTCGAGAGGAATCACGAGGGTCCCGCCCACATCCAAAGGAGTCCCGTTTCCGCCTCGTAGCTCGAGATGAGGGATCCTTTCCCTGCTTCGTCGGGAAAGAGTTCCCGGCCTTCCCGTCGCATCTCAAGAGGAGGCCCTCTCTACAGGAACTTCGAGAGGAACTCCAGGGTCGTGCCACCATTCCAAGAGTCCCCCAGATGTCTCAGTCCATTCCAGAGGAACCTCTTTTCCATTCACCGGCTCGTCTTTCACGCCGAGGATCGACTCACACCAAGGTGGCACGTGGCACAGCCCTGTGGGAAAGCCTCGTGGGAAAGCCTCGAGGGACAGCCTCGAGGGAAAGCCACAGATCCCTTGATCCACGTGACAGGAAGCGTGACACTACTGCTGCAGCTCGGGAGGAAAGCGCACGTGCATGCCCCCACTCGAGACGAGGCCTGACTCCCCTGGGGAGACTCAGAAGCACCCCAAGATCCATGGCAACACTGGAGAGGAATCCTCAGGTTCCGGCCCCGACTCCACACAAGGACTGAGGCCCCGGCATGGACGGGAGAGGAATCCCGAGAGGTCCCCTAGCAACTCGCATGGGGACTGGCCTTTCCTGAGGCCACCAGAGCGGGTCCCTGAGGTCCCCGTCGTAACTCGAGAAGACCTGCCGCAACTCGAGAAAATCCAGGAGGTTCTCCCCTCCAGGCGAGATGAGGCCCATTTCCGCTGAGGCGTCTCGAGGCTGATTACACCTCACCTCTGGAACTTCAAAAGGGTCCTTCACACCCTTGGTGCAAATCAAGAAGTTCCCCGACCTAGCCGTCTCCACTCGAGAGGAATCACGAGGGTCCCGCCCACATCCAAAGGAGCCCCGTTTCCGCCTCGTAGCTCGAGATGAGGGATCCTTTTCCTGCTTCGTCGGGAAAGAGTTCCCGGCTTTCCCGTCGCATCTCAAGAGGAGGCCCTCTCAACAGGAACGTCGAGAGGAACTCCAGGGTCGTGCCACCATTCCAAGAGTCCCCCAGATGTCTCAGTCCATTCCAGAGGAACCTCTTTTCCCTTCAGCGGCTCGTCTTTCACGCCGAGGATCGACTCACACCAAGGTGGCACGTGGCACAGCCCTGTGGGAAAGCCTCGTGGGAAAGCCTCGAGGGACAGCCTCGAGGGAAAGCCACAGATGCCTTGATCCACGTGACAGGAAGCGTGACACTACTGCTGCAGCTCGGGAGGAATGCGCACGTTCATGCCCCCACTCGAGACGAGGCCTGACTCCCCTGGGGAGACTCAGAAGCACCCCAAGATCCATGGCAACACTGGAGAGGAATCCTCAGGTTCCGGCCCTGACTCCACACAAGGACTGAGGCCCCGGCATGGACGGGAGAGGAATCCCGAGAGGTCCCCTAGCATCTCGCATGGGGACTGGCCTTTCCTGAGGCCACCAGAGCGGGTCCCTGAGGTCCCCGTCGTAACTCGAGAAGACCTGCCGCTACTCGAGAAAATCCAGGAGGTTCTCCCCTCCAGGCGAGATGAGGCCCATTTCCGCTGAGGCGTCTCGAGGCTGATCACACCTCACCTCTGGAACTTCGAAAGGGTCCTTCACACCCTTGGTGCAAATCAAGAAGTTCCCCGACCTAGCCGTCTCCACTCGAGAGGAATCACGAGGGTCCCGCCCACATCCAGAGGAGCCCCGTTTCCGCCACGTAGCTCGAGATGAGGGATCCTTTCCCTGCTTCGTCGGGAAAGAGTTCCCGGCGTTCCCGTCGCATCTCAAGAGGAGGCCCTCTCAACAGGAACGGCGAGAGGAACTCCAGGGTCGTGCCACCATTCCAAGAGTCCCCCAGATGTCTCAGTCCATTCCAGAGGAACCTCTTTTCCCTTCACCGGCTCGTCTTTCACGCCGAGGATCGACTCACACCAAGGTGGCACGTGGCACAGCCCTGTGGGAAAGCCTCGTGGGAAAGCCTCGAGGGACAGCCTCGAGGGAAAGCCACCGATCCCTTGATCCACGTGACAGGAAGCGTGACACTACTGCTGCAGCTCGGGAGGAAAGCGCACGTACATGCCCCCACTCGAGACGAGGCCTGACTCCCCTGGGGAGACTCAGAAGCACCCCAAGATCCATGGCAACACTGGAGAGGAATCCTCAGGTTCCGGCCCCGACTCCACACAAGGACTGAGGCCCCGGCATGGACGGGAGAGGAATCCCGAGAGGTCCCCTAGCAACTCGCATGGGGACTGGCCTTTCCTGAGGCCACCAGAGCGGGTCCCTGAGGTCCCCGTCGTAACTCGAGAAGACCTGCCGCAACTCGAGAAAATCCAGGAGGTTCTCCCCTCCAGGCGAGATGAGGCCCATTTCCGCTGAGGCGTCTCGAGGCTGATTACACCTCACCTCTGGAACTTCAAAAGGGTCCTTCACACCCTTGGTGCAAATCAAGAAGTTCCCAGACATACCCGTCTCCACTCGAGAGGAATCACGAGGGTCCCGCCCACATCCAAAGGAGCCCCGTTTCCGCCTCGTAGCTCGAGATGAGGGATCCTTTTCCTGCTTCGTCGGGAAAGAGTTCCCGGCTTTCCCGTCGCATCTCAAGAGGAGGCCCTCTCAACAGGAACGTCGAGAGGAACTCCAGGGTCGTGCCACCATTCCAAGAGTCCCCCAGATGTCTCAGTCCATTCCAGAGGAACCTCTTTTCCCTTCAGCGGCTCGTCTTTCACGCCGAGGATCGACTCACACCAAGGTGGCACGTGGCACAGCCCTGTGGGAAAGCCTCGTGGGAAAGCCTCGAGGGACAGCCTCGAGGGAAAGCCACCGATCCCTTGATCCACGTGACAGGAAGCGTGACACTACTGCTGCAGCTCGGGAGGAAAGCGCACGTACATGCCCCCACTCGAGACGAGGCCTGACTCCCCTGGGGAGACTCAGAAGCACCCCAAGATCCATGGCAACACTGGAGAGGAATCCTCAGGTTCCGGCCCCGACTCCACACAAGGACTGAGGCCCCGGCATGGACGGGAGAGGAATCCCGAGAGGTCCCCTAGCAACTCGCATGGGGACTGGCCTTTCCTGAGGCCACCAGAGCGGGTCCCTGAGGTCCCCGTCGTAACTCGAGAAGACCTGCCGCAACTCGAGAAAATCCAGGAGGTTCTCCCCTCCAGGCGAGATGAGGCCCATTTCCGCTGAGGCGTCTCGAGGCTGATTACACCTCACCTCTGGAACTTCAAAAGGGTCCTTCACACCCTTGGTGCAAATCAAGAAGTTCCCAGACATACCCGTCTCCACTCGAGAGGAATCACGAGGGTCCCGCCCACATCCAAAGGAGCCCCGTTTCCGCCTCGTAGCTCGAGATGAGGGATCCTTTTCCTGTTTCGTCGGGAAAGAGTTCCCGGCTTTCCCGTCGCATCTCAAGAGGAGGCCCTCTCAACAGGAACGGCGAGAGGAACTCCAGGGTCGTGCCACCATTCCAAGAGTCCCCCAGATGTCTCAGTCCATTCCAGAGGAACCTCTTTTCCCTTCAGCGGCTCGTCTTTCACGCCGAGGATCGACTCACACCAAGGTGGCACGTGGCACAGCCCTGTGGGAAAGCCTCGTGGGAAAGCCTCGAGGGACAGCCTCGAGGGAAAGCCACCGATCCCTTGATCCACGTGACAGGAAGCGTGACACTACTGCTGCAGCTCGGGAGGAAAGCGCACGTACATGCCCCCACTCGAGACGAGGCCTGACTCCCCTGGGGAGACTCAGAAGCACCCCAAGATCCATGGCAACACTGGAGAGGAATCCTCAGGTTCCGGCCCCGACTCCACACAAGGACTGAGGCCCCGGCATGGACGGGAGAGGAATCCCGAGAGGTCCCCTAGCAACTCGCATGGGGACTGGCCTTTCCTGAGGCCACCAGAGCGGGTCCCTGAGGTCCCCGTCGTAATTCGAGAAGACCTGCCGCAACTCGAGAAAATCCAGGAGGTTCTCCCCTCCAGGCGAGATGAGGCCCATTTCCGCTGAGGCGTCTCGAGGCTGATTACACCTCACCTCTGGAACTTCAAAAGGGTCCTTCACACCCTTGGTGCAAATCAAGAAGTTCCCAGACATACCCGTCTCCACTCGAGAGGAATCACGAGGGTCCCGCCCACATCCAAAGGAGTCCCGTTTCCGCCTCGTAGCTCGAGATGAGGGATCCTTTCCCTGCTTCGTCGGGAAAGAGTTCCCGGCCTTCCCGTCGCATCTCAAGAGGAGGCCCTCTCTACAGGAACTTCGAGAGGAACTCCAGGGTCGTGCCACCATTCCAAGAGTCCCCCAGATGTCTCAGTCCATTCCAGAGGAACCTCTTTTCCATTCACCGGCTCGTCTTTCACGCCGAGGATCGACTCACACCAAGGTGGCACGTGGCACAGCCCTGTGGGAAAGCCTCGTGGGAAAGCCTCGAGGGACAGCCTCGAGGGAAAGCCACAGATCCCTTGATCCACGTGACAGGAAGCGTGACACTACTGCTGCAGCTCGGGAGGAAAGCGCACGTGCATGCCCCCACTCGAGACGAGGCCTGACTCCCCTGGGGAGACTCAGAAGCACCCCAAGATCCATGGCAACACTGGAGAGGAATCCTCAGGTTCCGGCCCCGACTCCACACAAGGACTGAGGCCCCGGCATGGACGGGAGAGGAATCCCGAGAGGTCCCCTAGCAACTCGCATGGGGACTGGCCTTTCCTGAGGCCACCAGAGCGGGTCCCTGAGGTCCCCGTCGTAACTCGATAAGACCTGCTGCAACTCGAGAAAATCCAGGAGGTTCTCCCCTCCAGGCGAGATGAGGCCCATTTCCGCTGAGGCGTCTCGAGGCTGATTACACCTCACCTCTGGAACTTCAAAAGGGTCCTTCACACCCTTCGTGCAAATCAAGAAGTTCCCAGACCTACCCGTCTCCACTCGAGAGGAATCACGAGGGTCCCGCCCACATCCAAAGGAGCCCCGTTTCCGCCTCGTAGCTCGAGATGAGGGATCCTTTCCCTGCTTCGTCGGGAAAGAGTTCCCGGCCTTCCCGTCGCATCTCAAGAGGAGGCCCTCTCAACAGGAACGGCGAGAGGAACTCCAGGGTCGTGCCACCATTCCAAGAGTCCCCCAGATGTCTCAGTCCATTCCAGAGGAACCTCTTTTCCCTTCAGCGGCTCGTCTTTCACGCCGAGGATCGACTCACACCAAGGTGGCACGTGGCACAGCCCTGTGGGAAAGCCTCGTGGGAAAGCCTCGAGGGACAGCCTCGAGGGAAAGCCACAGATCCCTTGATCCACGTGACAGGAAGCGTGACACTACTGCTGCAGCTCGGGAGGAAAGCGCACGTGCATGCCCCCACTCGAGACGAGGCCTGACTCCCCTGGGGAGACTCAGAAGCACCCCAAGATCCATGGCAACACTGGAGAGGAATCCTCAGGTTCCGGCCCCGACTCCACACAAGGACTGAGGCCCCGGCATGGACGGGAGAGGAATCCCGAGAGGTCCCCTAGCATCTCGCATGGGGACTGGCCTTTCCTGAGGCCACCAGAGCGGGTCCCTGAGGTTCCCGTCGTAACTCGAGAAGACCTGCCGCAACTCGAGAAAATCCAGGAGGTTCTCCCCTCCAGGCGAGATGAGGCCCATTTCCGCTGAGGCGTCTCGAGGCTGATCACACCTCACCTCTGGAACTTCGAAAGGGTCCTTCACACCCTTGGTGCAAATCAAGAAGTTCCCCGACCTAGCCGTCTCCACTCGAGAGGAATCACGAGGGTCCCGCCCACATCCAGAGGAGCCCCGTTTCAGCCTCGTAGCTCGAGATGAGGGATCCTTTCCCTGCTTCGTCGGGAAAGAGTTCCCGGCCTTCCCGTCGCATCTCAAGAGGAGGCCCTCTCAACAGGAACGGCGAGAGGAACTCCAGGGTCGTGCCACCATTCCAAGAGTCCCCCAGATGTCTCAGTCCATTCCAGAGGAACGTCTTTTCCCTTCACCGGCTCGTCTTTCACGCCGAGGATCGACTCACACCAAGGTGGCACGTGGCACAGCCCTGTGGGAAAGCCTCGTGGGAAAGCCTCGAGGGACAGCCTCGAGGGAAAGCCACAGATCCCTTGATCCACGTGACAGGAAGCGTGACACTACTGCTGCAGCTCGGGAGGAAAGCGCACGTGCATGCCCCCACTCGAGACGAGGCCTGACTCCCCTGGGGAGACTCAGAAGCACCCCAAGATCCATGGCAACACTGGAGAGGAATCCTCAGGTTCCGGCTCCGACTCCACACAAGGACTGAGGCCCCGGCATGGACGGGAGAGGAATCCCGAGAGGTCCCCTAGCAACTCGCATGGGGACTGGCCTTTCCTGAGGCCACCAGAGCGGGTACCTGAGGTCCCCGTCGTAACTCGAGAAGACCTGCCGCAACTCGAGAAAATCCAGGAGGTTCTCCCCTCCAGGCGAGATGAGGCCCATTTCCGCTGAGGCGTCTCGAGGCTGATTACACCTCACCACTGGAACTTCAAAAGGGTCCTTCACACCCTTGGTGCAAATCAAGAAGTTCCCAGACATACCCGTCTCCACTCGAGAGGAATCACGAGGGTCCCGCCCACATCCAAAGGAGCCCCGTTTCCGCCTCGTAGCTCGAGATGAGGGATCCTTTTCCTGCTTCGTCGGGAAAGAGTTCCCGGCTTTCCCGTCGCATCTCAAGAGGAGGCCCTCTCAACAGGAACGGCGAGAGGAACTCCAGGGTCGTGCCACCATTCCAAGAGTCCCCCAGATGTCTCAGTCCATTCCAGAGGAACCTCTTTTCCCTTCAGCGGCTCGTCTTTCACGCCGAGGATCGACTCACACCAAGGTGGCACGTGGCACAGCCCTGTGGGAAAGCCTCGTGGGAAAGCCTCGAGGGACAGCCTCGAGGGAAAGCCACAGATCCCTTGATCCACGTGACAGGAAGCGTGACACTACTGCTGCAGCTCGGGAGGAAAGCGCACGTGCATGCCCCCACTCGAGACGAGGCCTGACTCCCCTGGGGAAACTCAGAAGCACCCCAAGATCCATGGCAACACTGGAGAGGAATCCTCAGGTTCCGGCCCCGACTCCACACAAGGACTGAGGCCCCGGCATGGACGGGAGAGGAATCCCGAGAGGTCCCCTAGCATCTCGCATGGGGACTGGCCTTTCCTGAGGCCACCAGAGCGGGTCCCTGAGGTCCCCGTCGTAACTCGAGAAGACCTGCCGCTACTCGAGAAAATCCAGGAGGTTCTCCCCTCCAGGCGAGATGAGGCCCATTTCCGCTGAGGCATCTCGAGGCTGATCACACCTCACCTCTGGAACTTCGAAAGGGTCCTTCACACCCTTGGTGCAAATCAAGAAGTTCCCCGACCTAGCCGTCTCCACTCGAGAGGAATCACGAGGGTCCCGCCCACATCCAGAGGAGCCCCGTTTCCGCCTCGTAGCTCGAGATGAGGGATCCTTTCCCTGCTTCGTCGGGAAAGAGTTCCCGGCGTTCCCGTCGCATCTCAAGAGGAGGCCCTCTCAACAGGAACGGCGAGAGGAACTCCAGGGTCGTGCCACCATTCCAAGAGTCCCCCAGATGTCTCAGTCCATTCCAGAGGAACCTCTTTTCCCTTCACCGGCTCGTCTTTCACGCCGAGGATCGACTCACACCAAGGTGGCACGTGGCACAGCCCTGTGGGAAAGCCTCGTGGGAAAGCCTCGAGGGACAGCCTCGAGGGAAAGCCACCGATCCCTTGATCCACGTGACAGGAAGCGTGACACTACTGCTGCAGCTCGGGAGGAAAGCGCACGTACATGCCCCCACTCGAGACGAGGCCTGACTCCCCTGGGGAGACTCAGAAGCACCCCAAGATCCATGGCAACACTGGAGAGGAATCCTCAGGTTCCGGCCCCGACTCCACACAAGGACTGAGGCCCCGGCATGGACGGGAGAGGAATCCCGAGAGGTCCCCCAGCAACTCGCATGGGGACTGGCCTTTCCTGAGGCCACCAGAGCGGGTCCCTGAGGTCCCCGTCGTAACTCGAGAAGACCTGCCGCAACTCGAGAAAATCAAGGAGGTTCTCCCCTCCAGGCGAGATGAGGCCCATTTCCGCTGAGGCGTCTCGAGGCTGATTACACCTCACCTCTGGAACTTCAAAAGGGTCCTTCACACCCTTGGTGCAAATCAAGAAGTTCCCAGACATACCCGTCTCCACTCGAGAGGAATCACGAGGGTCCCGCCCACATCCAAAGGAGCCCCGTTTCCGCCTCGTAGCTCGAGATGAGGGATCCTTTCCCTGCTTCGTCGGGAAAGAGTTCCCGGCCTTCCCGTCGCATCTCAAGAGGTGGCCCTCTCTACAGGAACTTCGAGAGGAACTCCAGGGTCGTGCCACCATTCCAAGAGTCCCCCAGATGTCTCAGTCCATTCCAGAGGAACCTCTTTTCCCTTAACGGGCTCGTCTTTCACGCCGAGGATCGACTCACACCAAGGTGGCACGTGGCACAGCCCTGTGGGAAAGCCTCGTGGGAAAGCCTCGAGGGACAGCCTCGAGGGAAAGACACAGATCCCTTGATCCACGTGACAGGAAGCGTGACACTACTGCTGCAGCTCGGGAGGAAAGCGCAAGTGCATGCCCCCACTCGAGACGAGGCCTGACTCCCCTGGGGAGACACAGAAGCACCCCAAGATCCATGGCAACACTGGAGAGGAATCCTCAGGTTCCGGCCCCGACTCCACACAAGGACTGAGGCCCCGGCATGGACGGGAGAGGAATCCCGAGATGTCCCCTAGCAACTCGCATGGGGACTGGCCTTTCCTGAGGCCACCAGAGCGGGTCCCTGAGGTCCCCGTCGTAACTCGAGAAGACCTGCCGCAACTCGAGAAAATCCAGGAGGTTCTCCCCTCCAGGCAAGATGAGGCCCATTTCTGCTGAGGCGTCTCGAGGCTGATCACACCTCACCTCTGGAACTTCGAAAGGGTCCTTCACACCCTTGGTGCAAATCAAGAAGTTCCCCGACATACCCGTCTCCACTCGAGAGGAATCACGAGGGTCCCGCCCACATCCAGAGGAGCCCCGTTTCCGCCTCGTAGCTCGAGATGAGGGATCCTTTCCCTGCTTCGTCGGGAAAGAGTTCCCGGCGTTCCCGTCGCATCTCAAGAGGAGGCCCTCTCAACAGGAACGGCGAGAGGAACTCCAGGGTCGTGCCACCATTCCAAGAGTCCCCCAGATGTCTCAGTCCATTCCAGAGGAACCTCTTTTCCCTTCACCGGCTCGTCTTTCACGCCGAGGATCGACTCACACCAAGGTGGCACGTGGCACAGCCCTGTGGGAAAGCCTCGTGGGAAAGCCTCGAGGGACAGCCTCGAGGGAAAGCCACAGATGCCTTGATCCACGTGACAGGAAGCGTGACACTACTGCTGCAGCTCGGGAGGAAAGCGCACGTGCATGCCCCCACTCGAGACGAGGCCTGACTCCCCTGGGGAGACTCAGAAGCACCCCAAGATCCATGGCAACACTGGAGAGGAATCCTCAGGTTCCGGCCCCGACTCCACACAAGGACTGAGGCCCCGGCATGGACGGGAGAGGAATCCCGAGAGGTCCCCTAGCAACTCGCATGGGGACTGGCCTTTCCTGAGGCCACCAGAGCGGGTCCCTGAGGTCCCCGTCGTAACTCGAGAAGACAAGCCGCAACTCGAGAAAATCCAGGAGGTTCTCCCCTCCAGGCGAGATGAGGCCCATTTCCGCTGAGGCGTCTCGAGGCTGATTACACCTCACCTCTGGAACTTCAAAAGGGTCCTTCACACCCTTGGTGCAAATCAAGAAGTTCCCCGACATACCCGTTTCCACTCGAGAGGAATCACGAGGGTCCCGCCCACATCCAAAGGAGCCCCGTTTCCGCCTCGTAGCTCGAGATGATGGATCCTTTTCCTGCTTCGTCGGGAAAGAGTTCCCGGCTTTCCCGTCGCATCTCAAGAGGAGGCCCTCTCAACAGGAACGGCGAGAGGAACTCCAGGGTCGTGCCACCATTCCAAGAGTCCCCCAGATGTCTCAGTCCATTCCAGAGGAACCTCTTTTCCCTTCACCGGCTCGTCTTTCACGCCGAGGATCGACTCACACCAAGGTGGCACTTGGCACAGCCCTGTGGGAAAGCCTCGTGGGAAAGCCTCGAGGGACAGCCTCGAGGGAAAGCCACAGATGCCTTGATCCACGTGACAGGAAGCGTGACACTACTGCTGCAGCTCGGGAGGAAAGCGCACGTGCATGCCCCCACTCGAGACGAGGCCTGACTCCCCTGGGGAGACTCAGAAGCACCCCAAGATCCATGGCAACACTGGAGAGGAATCCTCAGGTTCCGGCCCCGACTCCACACAAGGACTGAGGCCCCGGCATGGACGGGAGAGGAATCCCGAGAGGTCCCCTAGCATCTCGCATGGGGACTGGCCTTTCCTGAGGCCACCAGAGCGGGTCCCTGAGGTCCCCGTCGTAACTCGAGAAGACCTGCCACTACTCGAGAAAATCCAGGAGGTTCTCCCCTCCAGGCGAGATGAGGCCCATTTCCGCTGAGGCGTCTCGAGGCTGATCACACCTCACCTCTGGAACTTCGAAAGGGTCCTTCACACCCTTGGTGCAAATCAAGAAGTTCCCCGACCTAGCCGTCTCCACTCGAGAGGAATCACGAGGGTCCCGCCCACATCCAGAGGAGCCCCGTTTCCGCCTCGTCGCTCGAGATGAGGGATCCTTTCCCTGCTTCGTCGGGAAAGAGTTCCCGGCGTTCCCGTCGCATCTCAAGAGGAGGCCCTCTCAACAGGAACGGCGAGAGGAACTCCAGGGTCGTGCCACCATTCCAAGAGTCCCCCAGATGTCTCAGTCCATTCCAGAGGAACCTCTTTTCCCTTCACCGGCTCGTCTTTCACGCCGAGGATCGACTCACACCAAGGTGGCACGTGGCACAGCCCTGTGGGAAAGCCTCGTGGGAAAGCCTCGAGGGACAGCCTCGAGGGAAAGCCACCGATCCCTTGATCCACGTGACAGGAAGCGTGACACTGCTGCTGCAGCTCGGGAGGAAAGCGCACGTACATGCCCCCACTCGAGACGAGGCCTGACTCCCCTGGGGAGACTCAGAAGCACCCCAAGATCCATGGCAACACTGGAGAGGAATCCTCAGGTTCCGGCCCCGACTCCACACAAGGACTGAGGCCCCGGCATGGACGGGAGAGGAATCCCGAGAGGTCCCCTAGCAACTCGCATGGGGACTGGCCTTTCCTGAGGCCACCAGTGCGGGTCCCTGAGGTCCCCGTCGTAATTCGAGAAGACCTGCCGCAACTCGAGAAAATCCAGGAGGTTCTCCCCTCCAGGCGAGATGAGGCCCATTTCCGCTGAGGCGTATCGAGGCTGATTACACCTCACCTCTGGAACTTCAAAAGGGTCCTTCACACCCTTGGTGCAAATCAAGAAGTTCCCCGACCTACCCGTCTCCACTCGAGAGGAATCACGAGGGTCCCGCCCACATCCAAAGGAGCCCCGTTTCCGCCTCGTAGCTCGAGATGAGGGATCCTTTCCCTGCTTCGTCGGGAAAGAGTTCCCGGCCTTCCCGTCGCATCTCAAGAGGAGGCCCTCTCTACAGGAACTTCGAGAGGAACTCCAGGGTCGTGCCACCATTCCAAGAGTCCCCCAGATGTCTCAGTCCATTCCAGAGGAACCTCTTTTCCATTCACCGGCTCGTCTTTCACGCCGAGGATCGACTCACACCAAGGTGGCACGTGGCACAGCCCTGTGGGAAAGCCTCGTGGGAAAGCCTCGAGGGACAGCCTCGAGGGAAAGCCACAGATCCCTTGATCCACGTGACAGGAAGCGTGACACTACTGCTGCAGCTCGGGAGGAAAGCGCACGTGCATGCCCCCACTCGAGACGAGGCCTGACTCCCCTGGGGAGACTCAGAAGCACCCCAAGATCCATGGCAACACTGGAGAGGAATCCTCAGGTTCCGGCCCCGACTCCACACAAGGACTGAGGCCCCGGCATGGACGGGAGAGGAATCCCGAGAGGTCCCCTAGCAACTCGCATGGGGACTGGCCTTTCCTGGGGCCACCAGAGCGGGTCCCTGAGGTCCCCATCGTAACTCGAGAAGACCTGCCGCAACTCGAGAAAATCCAGGAGGTTCTCCCCTACAGGCGAGATGAGGCCCATTTCCGCTGAGGCGTCTCGAGGCTGATTACACCTCACCTCTGGAACTTCAAAAGGGTCCTTCACACCCTTGGTGCAAATCAAGAAGTTCCCCGACCTAGCCGTCTCCACTCGAGAGGAATCACGAGGGTCCCGCCCACATCCAAAGGAGCCCCGTTTCCGCCTCGTAGCTCGAGATGAGGGATCCTTTCCCTGCTTCGTCGGGAAAGAGTTCCCGGCGTTCCCGTCGCATCTCAAGAGGAGGCCCTCTCAACAGGAACGGCGAGAGGAACTCCAGGGTCGTGCCACCATTCCAAGAGTCCCCCAGATGTCTCAGTCCATTCCAGAGGAACCTCTTTTCCCTTCACCGGCTCGTCTTTCACGCCGAGGATCGACTCACACCAAGGTGGCACTTGGCACAGCCCTGTGGGAAAGCCTCGTGGGAAAGCCTCGAGGGACAGCCTCGAGGGAAAGCCACAGATGCCTTGATCCACGTGACAGGAAGCGTGACACTACTGCTGCAGCTCGGGAGGAAAGCGCACGTGCATGCCCCCACTCGAGACGAGGCCTGACTCCCCTGGGGAGACTCAGAAGCACCCCAAGATCCATGGCAACACTGGAGAGGAATCCTCAGGTTCCGGCCCCGACTCCACACAAGGACTGAGGCCCCGGCATGGACGGGAGAGGAATCCCGAGAGGTCCCCTAGCATCTCGCATGGGGACTGGCCTTTCCTGAGGCCACCAGAGCGGGTCCCTGAGGTCCCCGTCGTAACTCGAGAAGACCTGCCACTACTCGAGAAAATCCAGGAGGTTCTCCCCTCCAGGCGAGATGAGGCCCATTTCCGCTGAGGCGTCTCGAGGCTGATCACACCTCACCTCTGGAACTTCGAAAGGGTCCTTCACACCCTTGGTGCAAATCAAGAAGTTCCCCGACCTAGCCGTCTCCACTCGAGAGGAATCACGAGGGTCCCGCCCACATCCAGAGGAGCCCCGTTTCCGCCTCGTAGCTCGAGATGAGGGATCCTTTCCCTGCTTCGTCGGGAAAGAGTTCCCGGCGTTCCCGTCGCATCTCAAGAGGAGGCCCTCTCAACAGGAACGGCGAGAGGAACTCCAGGGTCGTGCCACCATTCCAAGAGTCCCCCAGATGTCTCAGTCCATTCCAGAGGAACCTCTTTTCCCTTCACCGGCTCGTCTTTCACGCCGAGGATCGACTCACACCAAGGTGGCACGTGGCACAGCCCTGTGGGAAAGCCTCGTGGGAAAGCCTCGAGGGACAGCCTCGAGGGAAAGCCACCGATCCCTTGATCCACGTGACAGGAAGCGTGACACTGCTGCTGCAGCTCGGGAGGAAAGCGCACGTACATGCCCCCACTCGAGACGAGGCCTGACTCCCCTGGGGAGACTCAGAAGCACCCCAAGATCCATGGCAACACTGGAGAGGAATCCTCAGGTTCCGGCCCCGACTCCACACAAGGACTGAGGCCCCGGCATGGACGGGAGTGGAATCCCGAGAGGTCCCCTAGCAACTCGCATGGGGACTGGCCTTTCCTGAGGCCACCAGAGCGGGTCCCTGAGGTCCCCGTCGTAACTCGAGAAGAACTGCCGCAACTCGAGAAAATCCAGGAGGTTCTCCCCTCCAGGCGAGATGAGGCCCATTTCCGCTGAGGCGTCTCGAGGCTGATTACACCTCACCTCTGGAACTTCAAAAGGGTCCTTCACACCCTTGGTGCAAATCAAGAAGTTCCCAGACATACCCGTCTCCACTCGAGAGGAATCACGAGGGTCCCGCCCACATCCAAAGGAGCCCCGTTTCCGCCTCGTAGCTCGAGATGAGGGATCCTTTCCCTGCTTCGTCGGGAAAGTGTTCCCGGCCTTCCCGTCGCATCTCAAGAGGAGGCCCTCTCAACAGGAACGGCGAGAGGAACTCCAGGGTCGTGCCACCATTCCAAGAGTCCCCCAGATGTCTCAGTCCATTCCAGAGGAACCTCTTTTCCCTTCACCGGCTCGACTTTCACGCCGAGGATCGACTCACACCAAGGTGGCACGTGGCACAGCCCTGTGGGAAAGCCTCGTGGGAAAGCCTCGAGGGAAAGCCTCGAGGGAAAGCCACAGATCCCTTGATCCACGTGACAGGAAGCGTGACACTACTGCTGCAGCTCGGGAGGAAAGCGCACGTACATGCCCCCACTCGAGACGAGGCCTGACTCCCCTGGGGAGACTCAGAAGCACCCCAAGATCCATGGCAACACTGGAGAGGAATCCTCAGGTTCCGGCTCCGACTCCACACAAGGACTGAGGCCCCGGCATGGACGGGAGAGGAATCCCGAGAGGTCCCCTAGCAACTCGCATGGGGACTGGCCTTTCCTGAGGCCACCAGAGCGGGTCCCTGAGGTCCCCGTCGTAACTCGAGAAGACCTGCCGCAACTCGAGAAAATCCAGGAGGTTCTCCCCTCCAGGCGAGATGAGGCCCATTTCCGCTGAGGCGTCTCGAGGCTGATCACACCTCCCCTCTGGAACTTCGAAAGGGTCCTTCACACCCTTGGTGCAAATCAAGAAGTTCCCCGACATACCCGTCTCCAATCGAGAGGAATCACGAGGGTCCCGCCCACATCCAGAGGAGCCCCGTTTCCGCCTCGTAGCTCGAGATGAGGGATCCTTTCCCTGCTTCGTCGGGAAAGAGTTCCCGGCGTTCCCGTCGCATCTCAAGAGGAGGCCCTCTCAACAGGAACGGCGAGAGGAACTCCAGGGTCGTGCCACCATTCCAAGAGTCCCCCAGATGTCTCAGTCCATTCCAGAGGAACCTCTTTTCCCTTCACCGGCTCATCTTTCACGCCGAGGATCGACTCACACCAAGGTGGCACGTGGCACAGCCCTGTGGGAAAGCCTCGTGGGAAAGCCTCGAGAGACAGCCTCGAGGGAAAGCCACAGATCCCTTGATCCACGTGACAGGAAGCGTGACACTACTGCTGCAGCTCGGGAGGAAAGCGCACGTGCATGCCCCCACTCGAGACGAGGCCTGACTCCCCTGGGGAGACTCAGAAGCACCCCAAGATCCATGGCAACACTGGAGAGGAATCCTCAGGTTCCGGCCCCGACTCCACACAAGGACTGAGGCCCCGGCATGGACGGGAGAGGAATCCCGAGAGGTCCCCTAGCAACTCGCATGGGGACTGGCCTTTCCTGAGGCCACCAGAGCGGGTCCCTGAGGTCCCCGTCGTAACTCGAGAAGACCTGCCGCAACTCGAGAAAATCCAGGAGGTTCTCCCCTCCAGGCGAGATGAGGCCCATTTCTGCTGAGGCGTCTCGAGGCTGATCACACCTCACCTCTGGAACTTCGAAAGGGTCCTTCACACCCTTGGTGCAAATCAAGAAGTTCCCCGACATACCCGTCTCCACTCGAGAGGAATCACGAGGGTCCCGCCCACATCCAGAGGAGCCCCGTTTCCGCCTCGTAGCTCGAGATGAGGGATCCTTTCCCTGCTTCGTCGGGAAAGAGTTCCCGGCGTTCCCGTCGCATCTCAAGAGGAGGCCCTCTCAACAGGAACGGCGAGAGGAACTCCAGGGTCGTGCCACCATTCCAAGAGTCCCCCAGATGTCTCAGTCCATTCCAGAGGAACCTCTTTTCCCTTCACCGGCTCGTCTTTCACGCCGAGGATCGACTCACACCAAGGTGGCACGTGGCACAGCCCTGTGGGAAAGCCTCGTGGGAAAGCCTCGAGGGACAGCCTCGAGGGAAAGCCACAGATGCCTTGATCCACGTGACAGGAAGCGTGACACTACTGCTGCAGCTCGGGAGGAAAGCGCACGTGCATGCCCCCACTCGAGACGAGGCCTGACTCCCCTGGGGAGACTCAGAAGCACCCCAAGATCCATGGCAACACTGGAGAGGAATCCTCAGGTTCCGGCCCCGACTCCACACAAGGACTGAGGCCCCGGCATGGACGGGAGAGGAATCCCGAGAGGTCCCCTAGCATCTCGCATGGGGACTGGCCTTTCCTGAGGCCACCAGAGCGGGTCCCTGAGGTCCCCGTCGTAACTCGAGAAGACCTGCCGCAACTCGAGAAAATCCAGGAGGTTCTCCCCTCCAGGCGAGATGAGGCCCATTTCCGTGAGGCGTCTCGAGGCTGATCACACCTCACCTCTGGAACTTCGAAAGGGTCCTTGACACCCTTGGTGCAAATCAAGAAGTTCCCCGACCTAGCCGTCTCCACTCGAGAGGAATCACGAGGGTCCCGCCCACATCCAGAGGAGCCCCGTTTCCGCCTCGTAGCTCGAGATGAGGGATCCTTTCCCTGCTTCGTCGGGAAAGAGTTCCCGGCGTTCCCGTCGCATCTCAAGAGGAGGCCCTCTCAACAGGAACGGCGAGAGGAACTCCAGGGTCGTGCCACCATTCCAAGAGTCCCCCAGATGTCTCAGTCCATTCCAGAGGAACCTCTTTTCCCTTCACCGGCTCGTCTTTCACGCCGAGGATCGACTCACACCAAGGTGGCACGTGGCACAGCCCTGTGGGAAAGCCTCGTGGGAAAGCCTCGAGGGAAAGCCTCGAGGGAAAGCCACAGATCCCTTGATCCACGTGACAGGAAGCGTGACACTACTGCTGCAGCTCGGGAGGAAAGCGCACGTACATGCCCCCACTCGAGACGAGGCCTGACTCCCCTGGGGAGACTCAGAAGCACCCCAAGATCCATGGCAACACTGGAGAGGAATCCTCAGGTTCCGGCCCCGACTCCACACAAGGACTGAGGCCCCGGCATGGACGGGAGAGGAATCCCGAGAGGTCCCCTAGCATCTCGCATGGGGACTGGCCTTTCCTGAGGCCACCAGAGCGGGTCCCTGAGGTCCCCGTCGTAACTCGAGAAGACCTGCCACTACTCGAGAAAATCCAGGAGGTTCTCCCCTCCAGGCGAGATGAGGCCCATTTCCGCTGAGGCGTCTCGAGGCTGATCACACCTCACCTCTGGAACTTCGAAAGGGTCCTTCACACCCTTGGTGCAAATCAAGAAGTTCCCCGACCTAGCCGTCTCCACTCGAGAGGAATCACGAGGGTCCCGCCCACATCCAGAGGAGCCCCGTTTCCGCCTCGTAGCTCGAGATGAGGGATCCTTTCCCTGCTTCGTCGGGAAAGAGTTCCCGGCGTTCCCGTCGCATCTCAAGAGGAGGCCCTCTCAACAGGAACGGCGAGAGGAACTCCAGGGTCGTGCCACCATTCCAAGAGTCCCCCAGATGTCTCAGTCCATTCCAGAGGAACCTCTTTTCCCTTCACCGGCTCGTCTTTCACGCCGAGGATCGACTCACACCAAGGTGGCACGTGGCACAGCCCTGTGGGAAAGCCTCGTGGGAAAGCCTCGAGGGACAGCCTCGAGGGAAAGCCACCGATCCCTTGATCCACGTGACAGGAAGCGTGACACTGCTGCTGCAGCTCGGGAGGAAAGCGCACGTACATGCCCCCACTCGAGACGAGGCCTGACTCCCCTGGGGAGACTCAGAAGCACCCCAAGATCCATGGCAACACTGGAGAGGAATCCTCAGGTTCCGGCCCCGACTCCACACAAGGACTGAGGCCCCGGCATGGACGGGAGAGGAATCCCGAGAGGTCCCCTAGCAACTCTCATGGGGACTGGCCTTTCCTGAGGCCACCAGTGCGGGTCCCTGAGGTCCCCGTCGTAATTCGAGAAGACCTGCCGCAACTCGAGAAAATCCAGGAGGTTCTCCCCTCCAGGCGAGATGAGGCCCATTTCCGCTGAGGCGTATCGAGGCTGATTACACCTCACCTCTGGAACTTCAAAAGGGTCCTTCACACCCTTGGTGCAAATCAAGAAGTTCCCCGACCTACCCGTCTCCACTCGAGAGGAATCACGAGGGTCCCGCCCACATCCAAAGGAGCCCCGTTTCCGCCTCGTAGCTCGAGATGAGGGATCCTTTCCCTGCTTCGTCGGGAAAGAGTTCCCGGCCTTCCCGTCGCATCTCAAGAGGAGGCCCTCTCTACAGGAACTTCGAGAGGAACTCCAGGGTCGTGCCACCATTCCAAGAGTCCCCCAGATGTCTCAGTCCATTCCAGAGGAACCTCTTTTCCATTCACCGGCTCGTCTTTCACGCCGAGGATCGACTCACACCAAGGTGGCACGTGGCACAGCCCTGTGGGAAAGCCTCGTGGGAAAGCCTCGAGGGACAGCCTCGAGGGAAAGCCACAGATCCCTTGATCCACGTGACAGGAAGCGTGACACTACTGCTGCAGCTCGGGAGGAAAGCGCACGTGCATGCCCCCACTCGAGACGAGGCCTGACTCCCCTGGGGAGACTCAGAAGCACCCCAAGATCCATGGCAACACTGGAGAGGAATCCTCAGGTTCCGGCCCCGACTCCACACAAGGACTGAGGCCCCGGCATGGACGGGAGAGGAATCCCGAGAGGTCCCCTAGCAACTCGCATGGGGACTGGCCTTTCCTGAGGCCACCAGAGCGGGTCCCTGAGGTCCCCATCGTAACTCGAGAAGACCTGCCGCTACTCGAGAAAATCCAGGAGGTTCTCCCCTACAGGCGAGATGAGGCCCATTTCCGCTGAGGCGTCTCGAGGCTGATTACACCTCACCTCTGGAACTTCAAAAGGGTCCTTCACACCCTTGGTGCAAATCAAGAAGTTCCCCGACCTAGCCGTCTCCACTCGAGAGGAATCACGAGGGTCCCGCCCACATCCAAAGGAGCCCCGTTTCCGCCTCGTAGCTCGAGATGAGGGATCCTTTCCCTGCTTCGTCGGGAAAGAGTTCCCGGCGTTCCCGTCGCATCTCAAGAGGAGGCCCTCTCAACAGGAACGGCGAGAGGAACTCCAGGGTCGTGCCACCATTCCAAGAGTCCCCCAGATGTCTCAGTCCATTCCAGAGGAACCTCTTTTCCCTTCAGCGGCTCGTCTTTCACGCCGAGGATCGACTCACACCAAGGTGGCACGTGGCACAGCCCTGTGGGAAAGCCTCGTGGGAAAGCCTCGAGGGACAGCCTCGAGGGAAAGCCACAGATGCCTTGATCCACGTGACAGGAAGCGTGACACTACTGCTGCAGCTCGGGAGGAAAGCGCACGTGCATGCCCCCACTCGAGACGAGGCCTGACTCCCCTGGGGAGACTCAGAAGCACCCCAAGATCCATGGCAACACTGGAGAGGAATCCTCAGGTTCCGGCCCCGACTCCACACAAGGACTGAGGCCCCGGCATGGACGGGAGTGGAATCCCGAGAGGTCCCCTAGCAACTCGCATGGGGACTGGCCTTTCCTGAGGCCACCAGAGCGGGTCCCTGAGGTCCCCGTCGTAACTCGAGAAGAACTGCCGCAACTCGAGAAAATCCAGGAGGTTCTCCCCTCCAGGCGAGATGAGGCCCATTTCCGCTGAGGCGTCTCGAGGCTGATTACACCTCACCT
This sequence comes from Budorcas taxicolor, assembly GCF_023091745.1. NCBI lineage: Eukaryota > Metazoa > Chordata > Mammalia > Artiodactyla > Bovidae > Budorcas > Budorcas taxicolor. The sequence continues at coordinate 294,605 of NW_026291507.1, forward strand.
CTGGAACTTCAAAAGGGTCCTTCACACCCTTGGTGCAAATCAAGAAGTTCCCAGACATACCCGTCTCCACTCGAGAGGAATCACGAGGGTCCCGCCCACATCCAAAGGAGCCCCGTTTCCGCCTCGTAGCTCGAGATGAGGGATCCTTTCCCTGCTTCGTCGGGAAAGTGTTCCCGGCCTTCCCGTCGCATCTCAAGAGGAGGCCCTCTCAACAGGAACGGCGAGAGGAACTCCAGGGTCGTGCCACCATTCCAAGAGTCCCCCAGATGTCTCAGTCCATTCCAGAGGAACCTCTTTTCCCTTCACCGGCTCGACTTTCACGCCGAGGATCGACTCACACCAAGGTGGCACGTGGCACAGCCCTGTGGGAAAGCCTCGTGGGAAAGCCTCGAGGGAAAGCCTCGAGGGAAAGCCACAGATCCCTTGATCCACGTGACAGGAAGCGTGACACTACTGCTGCAGCTCGGGAGGAAAGCGCACGTACATGCCCCCACTCGAGACGAGGCCTGACTCCCCTGGGGAGACTCAGAAGCACCCCAAGATCCATGGCAACACTGGAGAGGAATCCTCAGGTTCCGGCTCCGACTCCACACAAGGACTGAGGCCCCGGCATGGACGGGAGAGGAATCCCGAGAGGTCCCCTAGCAACTCGCATGGGGACTGGCCTTTCCTGAGGCCACCAGAGCGGGTCCCTGAGGTCCCCGTCGTAACTCGAGAAGACCTGCCGCAACTCGAGAAAATCCAGGAGGTTCTCCCCTCCAGGCGAGATGAGGCCCATTTCTGCTGAGGCGTCTCGAGGCTGATCACACCTCACCTCTGGAACTTCGAAAGGGTCCTTCACACCCTTGGTGCAAATCAAGAAGTTCCCCGACATACCCGTCTCCACTCGAGAGGAATCACGAGGGTCCCGCCCACATCCAGAGGAGCCCCGTTTCCGCCTCGTAGCTCGAGATGAGGGATCCTTTCCCTGCTTCGTCGGGAAAGAGTTCCCGGCGTTCCCGTCGCATCTCAAGAGGAGGCCCTCTCAACAGGAACGGCGAGAGGAACTCCAGGGTCGTGCCACCATTCCAAGAGTCCCCCAGATGTCTCAGTCCATTCCAGAGGAACCTCTTTTCCCTTCACCGGCTCGTCTTTCACGCCGAGGATCGACTCACACCAAGGTGGCACGTGGCACAGCCCTGTGGGAAAGCCTCGTGGGAAAGCCTCGAGGGACAGCCTCGAGGGAAAGCCACAGATGCCTTGATCCACGTGACAGGAAGCGTGACACTACTGCTGCAGCTCGGGAGGAAAGCGCACGTGCATGCCCCCACTCGAGACGAGGCCTGACTCCCCTGGGGAGACTCAGAAGCACCCCAAGATCCATGGCAACACTGGAGAGGAATCCTCAGGTTCCGGCCCCGAATCCACACAAGGACTGAGGCCCCGGCATGGACGGGAGAGGAATCCCGAGAGGTCCTCTAGCATCTCGCATGGGGACTGGCCTTTCCTGAGGCCACCAGAGCGGGTCCCTGAGGTCCCCGTCGTAACTCGAGAAGACCTGCTGCAACTTGAGAAAATCCAGGAGGTTCTCCCCTCCAGGCGAGATGAGGCCCATTTCCGTGAGGCGTCTCGAGGCTGATCACACCTCACCTCTGGAACTTCGAAAGGGTCCTTGACACCCTTGGTGCAAATCAAGAAGTTCCCCGACCTAGCTGTCTCCACTCGAGAGGAATCACGAGGGTCCCGCCCACATCCAGAGGAGCCCCGTTTCCGCCTCGTAGCTCGAGATGAGGGATCCTTTCCCTGCTTCGTCGGGAAAGAGTTCCCGGCGTTCCCGTCGCATCTCAAGATGAGGCCCTCTCAACAGGAACGGCGAGAGGAACTCCAGGGTCGTGCCACCATTCCAAGAGTCACCCAGATGTCTCAGTCCATTCCAGAGGAACCTCTTTTCCCTTCACCGGCTCGTCTTTCACGCCGAGGATCGACTCACACCAAGGTGGCACGTGGCACAGCCCTGTGGGAAAGCCTCGTGGGAAAGCCTCGAGGGAAAGCCTCGAGGGAAAGCCACAGATCCCTTGATCCACGTGACAGGAAGCGTGACACTACTGCTGCAGCTCGGGAGGAAAGCGCACGTACATGCCCCCACTCGAGACGAGGCCTGACTCCCCTGGGGAGACTCAGAAGCACCCCAAGATCCATGGCAACACTGGAGAGGAATCCTCAGGTTCCGGCTCCGACTCCACACAAGGACTGAGGCCCCGGCATGGACGGGAGAGGAATCCCGAGAGGTCCCCTAGCAACTCGCATGAGGACTGGCCTTTCCTGAGGCCACCAGAGCGGGTCCCTGAGGTCCCCGTCGTAACTCGAGAAGACCTGCCGCAACTCGAGAAAATCCAGGAGGTTCTCCCCTCCAGGCGAGATGAGGCCCATTTCTGCTGAGGCGTCTCGAGGCTGATCACACCTCACCTCTGGAACTTCGAAAGGGTCCTTCACACCCTTGGTGCAAATCAAGAAGTTCCCCGACATACCCGTCTCCACTCGAGAGGAATCACGAGGGTCCCGCCCACATCCAGAGGAGCCCTGTTTCCGCCTCGTAGCTCGAGATGAGGGATCCTTTCCCTGCTTCGTCGGGAAAGAGTTCCCGGCGTTCCCGTCGCATCTCAAGAGGAGGCCCTCTCAACAGGAACGGCGAGAGGAACTCCAGGGTCGTGCCACCATTCCAAGAGTCCCCCAGATGTCTCAGTCCATTCCAGAGGAACCTCTTTTCCCTTCACCGGCTCATCTTTCACGCCGTGGATCGACTCACACCAAGGTGGCACGTGGCACAGCCCTGTGGGTAAGCCTCGTGGGAAAGCCTCGAGGGACAGCCTCGAGGGAAAGCCACAGATCCCTTGATCCACGTGACAGGAAGCGTGACACTACTGCTGCAGCTCGGGAGGAAAGCGCACCTGCATGCCCCCACTCGAGACGAGGCCTGACTCCCCTGGGGAGACTCAGAAGCACCCCAAGATCCATGGCAACACTGGAGAGGAATCCTCAGGTTCCGGCCCCGACTCCACACAAGGACTGAGGCCCCGGCATGGACGTGAGAGAAATCCTGAGAGGTCCCCTAGCAACTCGCATGGGGACTGGCCTTTCCTGGGGCCACCAGAGCGGGTCCCTGAGGTCCCCTTGTAACTCGAGAAGACCTACCGCAACTGGAGAAAATCCAGGAGGTTCTCCCCTCCAGGCGAGATGAGGCCCATTTCCGCTGAGGCGTCTCAAGGCTGATCACACCTCACCTCTGGAACTTCGAAAGGCTCCTTCACACCCTTGGTGCAAATCAAGAAGTTCCCCGACCTAGCCGTCTCCACTCGAGAGGAATCACGAGGGTCCCGCCCACATCCAGAGGAGCCCCGTTTCCGCCTCGTAGCTCGAGATGAGGGATCCTTTCACTGATTCGTCGGGAAAGAGTTCCCGGCCTTCCCGTCGCATCTCAAGAGGAGGCCCTCTCTACAGGAATTTCGAGAGGAACTCCAGGGTCGTGCCACCATTCCAAGAGTCCCCCAGATGTCTCAGTCCATTCCAGAGGAACCTCTTTTCCCTTCACCGGCTCGTCTTTCACGCCGAGGATCGACTCACACCAAGGTGGCACATGGCACAGCCCTGTGGGAAAGCCTCGTGGGAAAGCCTCGAGGGACAGCCTCGAGGGAAAGCCACAGATCCCTTGATCCACGTGACAGGAAGCGTGACACTACTGCTGCAGCTCGGGAGGAAAGCGCACGTGCATGCCCCCACTCGAGACGAGGCCTGACTCCCCTGGGGAGACTCAGAAGCACCCCAAGATCCATGGCAACACCGGAGAGGAATCCTCAGGTTCCGGCCCCGACTCCACACAAGGACTGAGGCCCCGGCATGGACGGGAGAGGAATCCCGAGAGGTCCCCTAGCAACTCGCATGGGGACTGGCCTTTCCTGAGGCCACCAGAGCGGGTCCCTGAGGTCCCCGTCGTAACTCGAGAAGACCTGCCGCAACTCGAGAAAATCCAGGAGGTTCTCCCCTCCAGGCGAGATGAGGCCCATTTCGGCTGAGGGGTCTCGAGGCTGATCACACCTCACCTCTGGAACTTCGAAAGGGTCCTTCACACCCTTGGTGCAAATCAAGAATTTCCCCGACCTAGCCGTCTCCACTCGAGAGGAATCACGTGGGTCCCGCCCACATCCAGAGGAGCCCCGTTTCCGCCTCGTAGCTCGAGATGAGGGATCCTTTCCCTGCTTCGTCGGGAAAGAGTTCCCGGCGTTCCCGTCGCATCTCAAGAGGAGGCCCTCTCAACAGGAACGGCGAGAGGAACTCCAGGGTCGTGCCACCATTCCAAGAGTCCCCCAGATGTCTCAGTCCATTCCAGAGGAACCTCTTTTCCCTTCAGCGGCTCGTCTTTCACGCCGAGGATCGACTCACACCAAGGTGGCACGTGGCACAGCCCTGTGGGAAAGCCTCGTGGGAAAGCCTCGAGGGAAAGCCTCGAGGGAAAGCCACAGATCCCTTGATCCACGTGACAGGAAGCGTGACACTACTGCTGCAGCTCGGGAGGAAAGCGCACGTGCATGCCCCCACTCGAGATGAGGCCTGACTCCCCTGGGGAGACTCAGAAGCACCCCAAGATCCATGGCAACACTGGAGAGGAATCCTCAGGTTCCGGCTCCGACTCCACACAAGGACTGAGGCCCCGGCATGGACGGGAGAGGAATCCCAAGAGGTCCCCTAGCAACTCGCATGGGGACTGGCCTTTCCTGAGGCCACCAGAGCGGGTCCCTGAGGTCCCCGTCGTAACTCGAGAAGACCTGCCGCAACTCGAGAAAATCCAGGAGGTTCTCCCCTCCAGGCGAGATGCGGCCCATTTCCGCTGAGGCGTCTCGAGGCTGATCACACCTCCCCTCTGGAACTTCGAAAGGGTCCTTCACACCCTTGGTGCAAATCAAGAAGTTCCCCGACATACCCGTCTCCACTCGAGAGGAATCACGAGGGTCCCGCCCACATCCAGAGGAGCCCCGTTTCCGCCTCGTAGCTCGAGATGAGGGATCCTTTCCCTGCTTCTTCGGGAAAGAGTTCCCGGCGTTCCCGTCGCATCTCAAGAGGAGGCCCTCTCAACAGGAACGGCGAGAGGAACTCCAGGGTCGTGCCACCATTCCAAGAGTCCCCCAGATGTCTCAGTCCATTCCAGAGGAACCTCTTTTCCCTTCACCGGCTCGTCTTTCACGCCGAGGATCGACTCACACCAAGGTGGCACGTGGCACAGCCCTGTGGGAAAGCCTCGTGGGAAAGCCTCGAGGGACAGCCTCGAGGGAAAGCCACCGATCCCTTGATCCACGTGACAGGAAGCGTGACACTACTGCTGCAGCTCGGGAGGAAAGCGCACGTACATGCCCCCACTCGAGACGAGGCCTGACTCCCCTGGGGAGACTCAGAAGCACCCCAAGATCCATGGCAACACTGGAGAGGAATCCTCAGGTTCCGGCCCCGACTCCACACAAGGACTGAGGCCCCGGCATGGACGGGAGAGGAATCCCGAGAGGTCCCCTAGCAACTCGCATGGGGACTGGCCTTTCCTGAGGCCACCAGAGCGGGTCCCTGAGGTCCCCGTCGTAATTCGAGAAGACCTGCCGCAACTCGAGAAAATCCAGGAGGTTCTCCCCTCCAGGCGAGATGAGGCCCATTTCCGCTGAGGCGTATCGAGGCTGATTACACCTCACCTCTGGAACTTCAAAAGGGTCCTTCACACCCTTGGTACAAATCAAGAAGTTCCCAGACAGACCCGTCTCCACTCGAGAGGAATCACGAGGGTCCCGCCCACATCCAAAGGAGCCCCGTTTCCGCCTCGTAGCTCGAGATGAGGGATCCTTTCCCTGCTTCGTCGGGAAAGAGTTCCCGGCCTTCCCGTCGCATCTCAAGAGGAGGCCCTCTCTACAGGAACTTCGAGAGGAACTCCAGGGTCGTGCCACCATTCCAAGAGTCCCCCAGATGTCTCAGTCCATTCCAGAGGAACCTCTTTTCCATTCACCGGCTCGTCTTTCACGCCGAGGATCGACTCACACCAAGGTGGCACGTGGCACAGCCCTGTGGGAAAGCCTCGTGGGAAAGCCTCGAGGGACAGCCTCGAGGGAAAGCCACAGATCCCTTGATCCACGTGACAGGAAGCGTGACACTACTGCTGCAGCTCGGGAGGAAAGCGCACGTGCATGCCCCCACACGAGACGAGGCCTGACTCCCCTGCGGAGACTCAGAAGCACCCCAAGATCCATGGCAACACTGGAGAGGAATCCTCAGGTTCCGGCCCCGACTCCACACAAGGACTGAGGCCCCGGCATGGACGGGAGAGGAATCCCGAGAGGTCCCCTAGCAACTCGCATGGGGACTGGCCTTTCCTGAGGCCACCAGAGCGGGTCCCTGAGGTCCCCGTCGTAACTCGAGAAGACCTGCCGCAACTCGAGAAAATCCAGGAGGTTCTCCCCTCCAGGCGAGATGAGGCCCATTTCTGCTGAGGCGTCTCGAGGCTGATCACACCTCACCTCTGGAACTTCGAAAGGGTCCTTCACACCCTTGGTGCAAATCAAGAAGTTCCCCGACATACCCGTCTCCACTCGAGAGGAATCACGAGGGTCCCGCCCACATCCAGAGGAGCCCCGTTTCCGCCTCGTAGCTCGAGATGAGGGATCCTTTCCCTGCTTCGTCGGGAAAGAGTTCCCGGCGTTCCCGTCGCATCTCAAGAGGAGGCCCTCTCAACAGGAACGGCGAGAGGAACTCCAGGGTCGTGCCACCATTCCAAGAGTCCCCCAGATGTCTCAGTCCATTCCAGAGGAACCTCTTTTCCCTTCACCGGCTCATCTTTCACGCCGTGGATCGACTCACACCAAGGTGGCACGTGGCACAGCCCTGTGGGTAAGCCTCGTGGGAAAGCCTCGAGGGACAGCCTCGAGGGAAAGCCACAGATCCCTTGATCCACGTGACAGGAAGCGTGACACTACTGCTGCAGCGCGGGAGGCAAGCGCACGTGCATGCCCCCACTCGAGACGAGGCCTGACTCCCCTGGGGAGACTCAGAAGCACCCCAAGATCCATGGCAACACTGGAGAGGAATCCTCAGGTTCCGGCCCCGACTCCACACAAGGACTGAGGCCCCGGCATGGACGGGAGAGGAATCCCGAGAGGTCCCCTAGCAACTCGCATGGGGACTGGCCTTTCCTGAGGCCACCAGAGCGGGTCCCTGAGGTCCCCTTGTAACTCGAGAAGACCTACCGCAACTGGAGAAAATCCAGGAGGTTCTCCCCTCCAGGCGAGATGAGGCCCATTTCCGCTGAGGCGTCTCAAGGCTGATCACACCTCACCTCTGGAACTTCGAAAGGCTCCTTCACACCCTTGGTGCAAATCAAGAAGTTCCCCGACCTAGCCGTCTCCACTCGAGAGGAATCACGAGGGTCCCGCCCACATACAGAGGAGCCCCGTTTCCGCCTCGTAGCTCGAGATGAGGGATCCTTTCACTGCTTCGTCGGGAAAGAGTTCCCGGCCTTCCCGTCGCATCTCAAGAGGAGGCCCTCTCTACAGGAACTTCGAGAGGAACTCCAGGGTCGTGCCACCATTCCAAGAGTCCCCCAGATGTCTCAGTCCATTCCAGAGGAACCTCTTTTCCCTTCACCGGCTCGTCTTTCACGCCGAGGATCGACTCACACCAAGGTGGCACGTGGCACAGCCCTGTGGGAAAGCCTCGTGGGAAAGCCTCGAGGGACAGCCTCGAGGGAAAGCCACAGATCCCTTGATCCACGTGACAGGAAGCGTGACACTACTGCTGCAGCTCGAGAGGAAAGCGCACGTGCATGCCCCCACTCGAGACGAGGCCTGACTCCCCTGGGGAGACTCAGAAGCACCCCAAGATCCATGGCAACACTGGAGAGGAATCCTCAGGTTCCGGCCCCGACTCCACACAAGGACTGAGGCCCCGGCATGGACGGGAGAGGAATCCCGAGAGGTCCCCTAGCAACTCGCATGGGGACTGGCCTTTCCTGAGGCCACCAGAGCGGGTCCCTGAGGTCCCCGTCGTAACTCGAGAAGACCTGCCGCAACTCGAGAAAATCCAGGTGGTTCTCCCCTCCAGGCGAGATGAGGCCCATTTCGGCTGAGGGGTCTCGAGGCTGATCACACCTCACCTCTGGAACTTCGAAAGGGTCCTTCACACCCTTGGTGCAAATCAAGAATTTCCCCGACCTAGCCGTCTCCACTCGAGAGGAATCACGTGGGTCCCGCCCACATCCAGAGGAGCCCCGTTTCCGCCTCGTAGCTCGAGATGAGGGATCCTTTCCCTGCTTCGTCGGGAAAGAGTTCCCGGCGTTCCCGTCGCATCTCAAGAGGAGGCCCTCTCAACAGGAACGGCGAGAGGAACTCCAGGGTCGTGCCACCATTCCAAGAGTCCCCCAGATGTCTCAGTCCATTCCAGAGGAACCTCTTTTCCCTTCAGCGGCTCGTCTTTCACGCCGAGGATCGACTCACACCAAGGTGGCATGTGGCACAGCCCTGTGGGAAAGCCTCGTGGGAAAGCCTCGAGGGACAGCCTCGAGGGAAAGCCACAGATCCCTTGATCCACGTGACAGGAAGCGTGACACTACTGCTGCAGCTCGGGAGGAAAGCGCACGTGCATGCCCCCACACGAGACGAGGCCTGACTCCCCTGGGGAGACTCAGAAGCACCCCAAGATCCATGGCAACCCTGGAGAGGAATCCTCAGGTTCCGGCTCCGACTCCACACAAGGACTGAGGCCCCGGCATGGACGGGAGAGGAATCCCGAGAGGTCCCCTAGCAACTCGCATGGGGACTGGCCTTTCCTGAGGCCACCAGAGCGGGTCCCTGAGGTCCCCGTCGTAACTCGAGAAGACCTGCCGCAACTCGAGAAAATCCAGGAGGTTCTCCCCTCCAGGCGAGATGAGGCCCATTTCCGCTGAGGCGTCTCGAGGCTGATCACACCTCCCCTCTGGAACTTCGAAAGGGTCCTTCACACCCTTGGTGCAAATCAAGAAGTTCCCCGACATACCCGTCTCCACTCGAGAGGAATCACGAGGGTCCCGCCCACATCCAGAGGAGCCCCGTTTCCGCCTCGTAGCTCGAGATGAGGGATCCTTTCCCTGCTTCGTCGGGAAAGAGTTCCCGGCGTTCCCGTCGCATCTCAAGAGGAGGCCCTCTCAACAGGAACGGCGAGAGGAACTCCAGGGTCGTGCCACCATTCCAAGAGTCCCCCAGATGTCTCAGTCCATTCCAGAGGAACCTCTTTTCCCTCACCGGCTCATTTTTCACGCCGTGGATCGACTCACACCAAGGTGGCACGTGGCACAGCCCTGTGGGTAAGACTCGTGGGAAAGCCTCGAGGGACAGCCTCGAGGGAAAGCCACAGATCCCTTGATCCACGTGACAGGAAGCGTGACACTACTGCTGCAGCTCGGGAGGAAAGCGCACGTGCATGCCCCCACTCGAGACGAGGCCTGACTCCCCTGGGGAGACTCAGAAGCACCACAAGATCCATGGCAACACTGGAGAGGAATCCTCAGGTTCCGGCCCCGACTCCACACAAGGACTGAGGCCCCGGCATGGACGGGAGAGGAATCCCGAGAGGTCCCCTAGCAACTCGCATGGGGACTGGCCTTTCCTGAGGCCACCAGAGCGGGTCCCTGAGGTCCCCTTGTAACTCGAGAAGACCTACCGCAACTGGAGAAAATCCAGGAGGTTCTCCCCTCCAGGCGAGATGAGGCCCATTTCCGCTGAGGCGTCTCAAGGCTGATCACACCTCACCTCTGGAACTTCGAAAGGGTCCTTCACACCCTTGCTGCAAATCAAGAAGTTCCCAGACAGACCCGTCTCCACTCGAGAGGAATCACGAGGGTCCCGCCCACATCCAAAGGAGCCCCGTTTCCGCCTCGTAGCTCGAGATGAGGGATCCTTTCCCTGCTTCGTCGGGAAAGAGTTCCCGGCCTTCCCATCGCATCTCAAGAGGAGGCCCTCTCTACAGGAACTTCGAGAGGAACTCCAGGGTCGTGCCACCATTCCAAGAGTCCCCCAGATGTCTCAGTCCATTCCAGAGGAACCTCTTTTCCATTCACCGGCTCGTCTTTCACGCCGAGGATCGACTCACACCAAGGTGGCACGTGGCACAGCCCTGTGGGAAAGCCTCGTGGGAAAGCCTCGAGGGACAGCCTCGAGGGAAAGCCACAGATCCCTTGATCCACGTGACAGGAAGCGTGACACTACTGCTGCAGCTCGGGAGGAAAGCGCACGTGCATGCCCCCACACGAGACGAGGCCTGACTCCCCTGCGGAGACTCAGAAGCACCCCAAGATCCATGGCAACACTGGAGAGGAATCCTCAGGTTCCGGCCCCGACTCCACACAAGGACTGAGGCCCCGGCATGGACGGGAGAGGAATCCCGAGAGGTCCCCTAGCAACTCGCATGGGGACTGGCCTTTCCTGAGGCCACCAGAGCGGGTCCCTGAGGTCCCCGTCGTAACTCGAGAAGACCTGCCGCAACTCGAGAAAATCCAGGAGGTTCTCCCCTCCAGGCGAGATGAGGCCCATTTCTGCTGAGGTGTCTCGAGGCTGATCACACCTCACCTCTGGAACTTCGAAAGGGTCCTTCACACCCTTGGTGCAAATCAAGAAGTTCCCGACATACCCGTCTCCACTCGAGAGGAATCACGAGGGTCCCGCCCACATCCAGAGGAGCCCCGTTTCCGCCTCGTAGCTCGAGATGAGGGATCCTTTCCCTGCTTCGTCGGGAAAGAGTTCCCGGCGTTCCCGTCGCATCTCAAGAGGAGGCCCTCTCAACAGGAACGGCGAGAGGAACTCCAGGGTCGTGCCACCATTCCAAGAGTCCCCCAGATGTCTCAGTCCATTCCAGAGGAACCTCTTTTCCCTTCACCGGCTCATCTTTCACGCCGTGGATCGACTCACACCAAGGTGGCACGTGGCACAGCCCTGTGGGTAAGCCTCGTGGGAAAGCCTCGAGGGACAGCCTCGAGGGAAAGCCACAGATCCCTTGATCCACGTGACAGGAAGCGTGACACTACTGCTGCAGCGCGGGAGGCAAGCGCACGTGCATGCCCCCACTCGAGACGAGGCCTGACTCCCCTGGGGAGTCTCAGAAGCACCCCAAGATCCATGGCAACACTGGAGAGGAATCCTCAGGTTCCGGCCCCGACTCCACACAAGGACTGAGGCCCCGGCATGGACGGGAGAGGAATCCCGAGAGGTCCCCTAGCAACTCGCATGGGGACTGGCCTTTCCTGAGGCCACCAGAGCGGGTCCCTGAGGTCCCCTTGTAACTCGAGAAGACCTACCGCAACTGGAGAAAATCCAGGAGGTTCTCCCCTCCAGGCGAGATGAGGCCCATTTCCGCTGAGGCGTCTCAAGGCTGATCACACCTCACCTCTGGAACTTCGAAAGGCTCCTTCACACCCTTGGTGCAAATCAAGAAGTTCCCCGACCTAGCCGTCTCCACTCGAGAGGAATCACGAGGGTCCCGCCCACATCCAGAGGAGCCCCGTTTCCGCCTCGTAGCTCGAGATGAGGGATCCTTTCACTGCTTCGTCGGGAAAGAGTGTCCGGCCTTCCCGTCGCATCTCAAGAGGAGGCCCTCTCTACAGGAACTTCGAGAGGAACTCCAGGGTCGTGCCACCATTCCAAGAGTCCCCCAGATGTCTCAGTCCATTCCAGAGGAACCTCTTTTCCCTTCACCGGCTCGTCTTTCACGCCGAGGATCGACTCACACCAAGGTGGCACGTGGCACAGCCCTGTGGGAAAGCCTCGTGGGAAAGCCTCGAGGGACAGCCTCGAGGGAAAGCCACAGATCCCTTGATCCACGTGACAGGAAGCGTGACACTACTGCTGCAGCTCGAGAGGAAAGCGCACGTGCATGCCCCCACTCGAGACGAGGCCTGACTCCCCTGGGGAGACTCAGAAGCACCCCAAGATCCATGGCAACACTGGAGAGGAATCCTCAGGTTCCGGCCCCGACTCCACACAAGGACTGAGGCCCTGGCATGGACGGGAGAGGAATCCCGAGAGGTCCCCTAGCAACTCGCATGGGGACTGGCCTTTCCTGAGGCCACCAGAGCGGGTCCCTGAGGTCCCCGTCGTAACTCGAGAAGACCTGCCGCAACTCGAGAAAATCCAGGTGGTTCTCCCCTCCAGGCGAGATGAGGCCCATTTCGGCTGAGGGGTCTCGAGGCTGATCACACCTCACCTCTGGAACTTCGAAAGGGTCCTTCACACCCTTGGTGCAAATCAAGAATTTCCCCGACCTAGCCGTCTCCACTCGAGAGGAATCACGTGGGTCCCGCCCACATCCAGAGGAGCCCCGTTTCCGCCTCGTAGCTCGAGATGAGGGATCCTTTCCCTGCTTCGTCGGGAAAGAGTTCCCGGCGTTCCCGTCGCATCTCAAGAGGAGGCCCTCTCAACAGGAACGGCGAGAGGAACTCCAGGGTCGTGCCACCATTCCAAGAGTCCCCCAGATGTCTCAGTCCATTCCAGAGGAACCTCTTTTCCCTTCAGCGGCTCGTCTTTCACGCCGAGGATCGACTCACACCAAGGTGGCACGTGGCACAGCCCTGTGGGAAAGCCTCGTGGGAAAGCCTCGAGGGACAGCCTCGAGGGAAAGCCACAGATCCCTTGATCCACGTGACAGGAAGCGTGACACTACTGCTGCAGCTCGGGAGGAAAGCGCACGTGCATGCCCCCACTCGAGACGAGGCCTGACTCCCCTGGGGAGACTCAGAAGCACCCCAAGATCCATGGCAACCCTGGAGAGGAATCCTCAGGTTCCGGCTCCGACTCCACACAAGGACTGAGGCCCCGGCATGGACGGGAGAGGAATCCCGAGAGGTCCCCTAGCAACTCGCATGGGGACTGGCCTTTCCTGAGGCCACCAGAGCGGGTCCCTGAGGTCCCCGTCGTAACTCGAGAAGACCTGCCGCAACTCGAGAAAATCCAGGAGGTTCTCCCCTCCAGGCGAGATGAGGCCCATTTCCGCTGAGGCGTCTCGAGGCTGATCACACCTCCCCTCTGGAACTTCGAAAGGGTCCTTCACACCCTTGGTGCAAATCAAGAAGTTCCCCGACATACCCGTCTCCACTCGAGAGGAATCACGAGGGTCCCGCCCACATCCAGAGGAGCCCCGTTTCCGCCTCGTAGCTCGAGATGAGGGATCCTTTCCCTGCTTCGTCGGGAAAGAGTTCCCGGCGTTCCCGTCGCATCTCAAGAGGAGGCCCTCTCAACAGGAACGGCGAGAGGAACTCCAGGGTCGTGCCACCATTCCAAGAGTCCCCCAGATGTCTCAGTCCATTCCAGAGGAACCTCTTTTCCCTCACCGGCTCATCTTTCACGCCGTGGATCGACTCACACCAAGGTGGCACGTGGCACAGCCCTGTGGGTAAGACTCGTGGGAAAGCCTCGAGGGACAGCCTCGAGGGAAAGCCACAGATCCCTTGATCCACGTGACAGGAAGCGTGACACTACTGCTGCAGCTCGGGAGGAAAGCGCACGTGCATGCCCCCACTCGAGACGAGGCCTGACTCCCCTGGGGAGACTCAGAAGCACCCCAAGATCCATGGCAACACTGGAGAGGAATCCTCAGGTTCCGGCCCCGACTCCACACAAGGACTGAGGCCCCGGCATGGACGGGAGAGGAATCCCGAGAGGTCCCCTAGCAACTCGCATGGGGACTGGCCTTTCCTGAGGCCACCAGAGCTGGTCCCTGAGGTCCCCTTGTAACTCGAGAAGACCTACCGCAACTGGAGAAAATCCAGGAGGTTCTCCCCTCCAGGCGAGATGAGGCCCATTTCCGCTGAGGCGTCTCAAGGCTGATCACACCTCACCTCTGGAACTTCGAAAGGGTCCTTCACACCCTTGCTGCAAATCAAGAAGTTCCCCGACCTAGCCGTCTCCACTCGAGAGGAATCACGAGGGTCCCGCCCACATCCAGAGGAGCCCCGTTTCCGCCTCGTAGCTCGAGATGAGGGATCCTTTTCCTGCTTCGTCGGGAAAGAGTTCCCGGCCTTCCCGTCGCATCTCAAGAGGAGGCCCTCTCTACAGGAACTTCGAGAGGAACTCCAGGGTCGTGCCACCATTCCAAGAGTCCCCCAGATGTCTCAGTCCATTCCAGAGGAACCTCTTTTCCCTTCAGCGGCTCGTCTTTCACGCCGAGGATCGACTCACACCAAGGTGGCACGTGGCACAGCCCTGTGGGAAAGCCTCGTGGGAAAGCCTTGAGGGACAGCCTCGAGGGAAAGCCACAGATCCCTTGATCCACCTGACAGGAAGCGTGACACTACTGCTGCAGCTCGGGAGGAAAGCGCACGTGCATGCCCCCACTCGAGACGAGGCCTGACTCCCCTGGGGAGACTCAGAAGCACCCCAAGATCCATGGCAACCCTGGAGAGGAATCCTCAGGTTCCGGCCCCAACTCCACACAAGGACTGAGGCCCCGGCATGGACGGGAGAGGAATCCCGAGAGGTCCCCTAGCAACTCGCATGGGGACTGGCCTTTCCTGAGGCCACCAGAGCGGGTCCCTGAGGTCCCCGTCGTAACTCGAGAAGACCTGCCGCAACTCGAGAAAATCCAGGAGGTTCTCCCCTCCAGGCGAGATGAGGCCCATTTCCGCTGAGGCGTCTCGAGGCTGATCACACCTCACCTCTGGAACTTCGAAAGGTTCCTTCACACCATTGGTGCAAATCAAGAAGTTCCCCGACCTAGCCGTCTCCACTCGAGAGGAATCACGTGGGTCCCGCCCACATCCAGAGGAGCCCCGTTTCCGCCTCGTAGCTCGAGATGAGGGATCCTTTCCCTGCTTCGTCGGGAAAGAGTTCCCGGCATTCCCGTCGCATCTCAAGAGGAGGCCCTCTCAACAGGAACGGCGAGAGGAACTCCAGGGTCGTGCCACCATTCCAAGAGTCCCCCAGATGTCTCAGTCCATTCCAGAGGAACCTCTTTTCCCTTCACCGGCTCATCTTTCACGCCGAGGATCGACTCACACCAAGGTGGCACGTGGCACAGCCCTGTGGGAAAGCCTCGTGGGAAAGCCTCGAGGGACAGCCTCGAGGGAAAGCCACCGATCCCTTGATCCACGTGACAGGAAGCGTGACACTACTGCTGCAGCTCGGGAGGAAAGCGCACGTACATGCCCCCACTCGAGACGAGGCCTGACTCCCCTGGGGAGACTCAGTAGCACCCCAAGATCCATGGCAACACTGGAGAGGAATCCTCAGGTTCCGGCCCCGACTCCACACAAGGACTGAGGCCCCGGCATGGACGGGAGAGGAATCCCGAGAGGTCCCCTAGCAACTCGCATGGGGACTGGCCTTTCCTGAGGCCACCAGAGCGGGTCCCTGAGGTCCCCTTGTAACTCGAGAAGACCTACCGCAACTGGAGAAAATCCAGGAGGTTCTCCCCTCCAGGCGAGATGAGGCCCATTTCCGCTGAGGCGTCTCAAGGCTGATCACACCTCACCTCTGGAACTTCGAAAGGGTCCTTCACACCCTTGCTGCAAATCAAGAAGTTCCCCGACCTAGCCGTCTCCACTCGAGAGGAATCACGAGGGTCCCGCCCACATCCAGAGGAGCCCCGTTTCCGCCTCGTAGCTCGAGATGAGGGATCCTTTTCCTGCTTCGTCGGGAAAGAGTTCCCGGCCTTCCCGTCGCATCTCAAGAGGAGGCCCTCTCTACAGGAACTTCGAGAGGAACTCCAGGGTCGTGCCACCATTCCAAGAGTCCCCCAGATGTCTCAGTCCATTCCAGAGGAACCTCTTTTCCCTTCAGCGGCTCGTCTTTCACGCCGAGGATCGACTCACACCAAGGTGGCACGTGGCACAGCCCTGTGGGAAAGCCTCGTGGGAAAGCCTTGAGGGACAGCCTCGAGGGAAAGCCACAGATCCCTTGATCCACCTGACAGGAAGCGTGACACTACTGCTGCAGCTCGGGAGGAAAGCGCACGTGCATGCCCCCACTCGAGACGAGGCCTGACTCCCCTGGGGAGACTCAGAAGCACCCCAAGATCCATGGCAACCCTGGAGAGGAATCCTCAGGTTCCGGCCCCGACTCCACACAAGGACTGAGGCCCCGGCATGGACGGGAGAGGAATCCCGAGAGGTCCCCTAGCAACTCGCATGGGGACTGGCCTTTCCTGAGGCCACCAGAGCGGGTCCCTGAGGTCCCCGTCGTAACTCGAGAAGACCTGCCGCAACTCGAGAAAATCCAGGAGGTTCTCCCCTCCAGGCGAGATGAGGCCCATTTCCGCTGAGGCGTCTCGAGGCTGATCACACCTCACCTCTGGAACTTCGAAAGGTTCCTTCACACCATTGGTGCAAATCAAGAAGTTCCCCGACCTAGCCGTCTCCACTCGAGAGGAATCACGTGGGTCCCGCCCACATCCAGAGGAGCCCCGTTTCCGCCTCGTAGCTCGAGATGAGGGATCCTTTCCCTGCTTCGTCGGGAAAGAGTTCCCGGCATTCCCGTCGCATCTCAAGAGGAGGCCCTCTCAACAGGAACGGCGAGAGGAACTCCAGGGTCGTGCCACCATTCCAAGAGTCCCCCAGATGTCTCAGTCCATTCCAGAGGAACCTCTTTTCCCTTCACCGGCTCATCTTTCACGCCGAGGATCGACTCACACCAAGGTGGCACGTGGCACAGCCCTGTGGGAAAGCCTCGTGGGAAAGCCTCGAGGGACAGCCTCGAGGGAAAGCCACCGATCCCTTGATCCACGTGACAGGAAGCGTGACACTACTGCTGCAGCTCGGGAGGAAAGCGCACGTACATGCCCCCACTCGAGACGAGGCCTGACTCCCCTGGGGAGACTCAGAAGCACCCCAAGATCCATGGCAACACTGGAGAGGAATCCTCAGGTTCCGGCCCCGACTCCACACAAGGACTGAGGCCCCGGCATGGACGGGAGAGGAATCCCGAGAGGTCCCCTAGCAACTCGCATGGGGACTGGCCTTTCCTGAGGCCACCAGAGCGGGTCCCTGAGGTCCCCGTCATAATTCGAGAAGACCTGCCGCAACTCGAGAAAATCCAGGAGGTTCTCCCCTCCAGGCGAGATGAGGCCCATTTCCGCTGAGGCGTCTCGAGGCTGATTACACCTCACCTCTGGAACTTCAAAAGGGTCCTTCACACCCTTGGTGCAAATCAAGAAGTTCCCAGACATACCCGTCTCCACTCGAGAGGAATCACGAGGGTCCCGCCCACATCCAGAGGAGCCCCGTTTCCGCCTCGTAGCTCGAGATGAGGGATCCTTTCCCTGCTTCGTCGGGAAAGAGTTCCCGGCCTTCCCGTCGCATCTCAAGAGGAGGCCCTCTCTACAGGAACTTCGAGAGGAACTCCAGGGTCGTGCCACCATTCCAAGAGTCCCCCAGATGTCTCAGTCTATTCCAGAGGAACCTCTTTTCCATTCACCGGCTCGTCTTTCACGCCGAGGATCGACTCACACCAAGGTGGCACGTGGCACAGCCCTGTGGGAAAGCCTCGTGGGAAAGCCTCGAGGGACAGCCTCGAGGGAAAGCCACAGATCCCTTGATCCACGTGACAGGAAGCGTGACACTACTGCTGCAGCTCGGGAGGAAAGCGCACGTGCATGCCCCCACACGAGACGAGGCCTGACTCCCCTGCGGAGACTCAGAAGCACCCCAAGATCCATGGCAACACTGGAGAGGAATCCTCAGGTTCCGGCCCCGACTCCACACAAGGACTGAGGCCCCGGCATGGACGGGAGAGGAATCCCGAGAGGTCCCCTAGCAACTCGCATGGGGACTGGCCTTTCCTGAGGCCACCAGAGCGGGTCCCTGAGGTCCCCGTCGTAACTCGAGAAGACCTGCCGCAACTCGAGAAAATCCAGGAGGTTCTCCCCTCCAGGCGAGATGAGGCCCATTTCTGCTGAGGCGTCTCGAGGCTGATCACACCTCACCTCTGGAACTTCGAAAGGGTCCTTCACACCCTTGGTGCAAATCAAGAAGTTCCCCGACATACCCGTCTCCACTCGAGAGGAATCACGAGGGTCCCGCCCACATCCAGAGGAGCCCCGTTTCCGCCTCGTAGCTCGAGATGAGGGATCCTTTCCTTGCTTCGTCGGGAAAGAGTTCCCGGCGTTCCCGTCGCATCTCAAGAGGAGGCCCTCTCAACAGGAACGGCGAGAGGAACTCCAGGGTCGTGCCACCATTCCAAGAGTCCCCCAGATGTCTCAGTCCATTCCAGAGGAACCTCTTTTCCCTTCACCGGCTCATCTTTCACGCCGTGGATCGACTCACACCAAGGTGGCACGTGGCACAGCCCTGTGGGTAAGCCTCGTGGGAAAGCCTCGAGGGACAGCCTCGAGGGAAAGCCACAGATCCCTTGATCCACGTGACAGGAAGCGTGACACTACTGCTGCAGCGCGGGAGGCAAGCGCACGTGCATGCCCCCACTCGAGACGAGGCCTGACTCCCCTGGGGAGACTCAGAAGCACCCCAAGATCCATGGCAACACTGGAGAGGAATCCTCAGGTTCCGGCCCCGACTCCACACAAGGACTGAGGCCCCGGCATGGACGGGAGAGGAATCCCGAGAGGTCCCCTAGCAACTCGCATGGGGACTGGCCTTTCCTGAGGCCACCAGAGCGGGTCCCTGAGGTCCCCTTGTAACTCGAGAAGACCTACCGCAACTGGAGAAAATCCAGGAGGTTCTCCCCTCCAGGCGAGATGAGGCCCATTTCCGCTGAGGCGTCTCAAGGCTGATCACACCTCACCTCTGGAACTTCGAAAGGCTCCTTCACACCCTTGGTGCAAATCAAGAAGTTCCCCGACCTAGCCGTCTCCACTCGAGAGGAATCACGAGGGTCCCGCCCACATCCAGAGGAGCCCCGTTTCCGCCTCGTAGCTCGAGATGAGGGATCCTTTCACTGCTTCGTCGGGAAAGAGTTCCCGGCCTTCCCGTCGCATCTCAAGAGGAGGCCCTCTCTACAGGAACTTCGAGAGGAACTCCAGGGTCGTGCCACCATTCCAAGAGTCCCCCAGATGTCTCAGTCCATTCCAGAGGAACCTCTTTTCCCTTCACCGGCTGGTCTTTCACGCCGAGGATCGACTCACACCAAGGTGGCACGTGGCACAGCCCTGTGGGAAAGCCTCGTGGGAAAGCCTCGAGGGACAGCCTCGAGGGAAAGCCACAGATCCCTTGATCCACGTGACAGGAAGCGTGACACTACTGCTGCAGCTCGAGAGGAAAGCGCACGTGCATGCCCCCACTCGAGACGAGGCCTGACTCCCCTGGGGAGACTCAGAAGCACCCCAAGATCCATGGCAACACTGGAGAGGAATCCTCAGGTTCCGGCCCCGACTCCACACAAGGACTGAGGCCCCGGCATGGACGGGAGAGGAATCCCGAGAGGTCCCCTAGCAACTCGCATGGGGACTGGCCTTTCCTGAGGCCACCAGAGCGGGTCCCTGAGGTCCCCGTCGTAACTCGAGAAGACCTGCCGCAACTCGAGAAAATCCAGGTGGTTCTCCCCTCCAGGCGAGATGAGGCCCATTTCGGCTGAGGGGTCTCGAGGCTGATCACACCTCACCTCTGGAACTTCGAAAGGGTCCTTCACACCCTTGGTGCAAATCAAGAATTTCCCCGACCTAGCCGTCTCCACTCGAGAGGAATCACGTGGGTCCCGCCCACATCCAGAGGAGCCCCGTTTCCGCCTCGTAGCTCGAGATGAGGGATCCTTTCCCTGCTTCGTCGGGAAAGAGTTCCCGGCGTTCCCGTCGCATCTCAAGAGGAGGCCCTCTCAACAGGAACGGCGAGAGGAACTCCAGGGTCGTGCCACCATTCCAAGAGTCCCCCAGATGTCTCAGTCCATTCCAGAGGAACCTCTTTTCCCTTCAGCGGCTCGTCTTTCACGCCGAGGATCGACTCACACCAAGGTGGCACGTGGCACAGCCCTGTGGGAAAGCCTCGTGGGAAAGCCTCGAGGGACAGCCTCGAGGGAAAGCCACAGATCCCTTGATCCACGTGACAGGAAGCGTGACACTACTGCTGCAGCTCGGGAGGAAAGCGCACGTGCATGCCCCCACTCGAGACGAGGCCTGACTCCCCTGGGGAGACTCAGAAGCACCCCAAGATCCATGGCAACCATGGAGAGGAATCCTCAGGTTCCGGCCCCGACTCCACACAAGGACTGAGGCCCCGGCATGGACGGGAGAGGAATCCCGAGAGGTCCCCTAGCAACTCGCATGGGGACTGGCCTTTCCTGAGGCCACCAGAGCGGGTCCCTGAGGTCCCCGTCGTAACTCGAGAAGACCTGCCGCAACTCGAGAAAATCCAGGAGGTTCTCCCCTCCAGGCGAGATGAGGCCCATTTCCGCTGAGGGGTCTCGAGGCTGATCACACCTCCCCTCTGGAACTTCGAAAGGGTCCTTCACACCCTTGGTGCAAATCAAGAAGTTCCCCGACCTAGCCGTCTCCACTCGAGAGGAATCACGAGGGTCCCGCCCACATCCAGAGGAGCCCCGTTTCCGCCTCGTAGCTCGAGATGAGGGATCCTTTCCCTGCTTCGTCGGGAAAGAGTTCCCGGCGTTCCCGTCGCATCTCAAGAGGAGGCCCTCTCAACAGGAACGGCGAGAGGAACTCCAGGGTCGTGCCACCATTCCAAGAGTCCCCCAGATGTCTCAGTCCATTCCAGAGGAACCTCTTTTCCCTCACCGGCTCATCTTTCACGCCGTGGATCGACTCACACCAAGGTGGCACGTGGCACAGCCCTGTGGGTAAGACTCGTGGGAAAGCCTCGAGGGACAGCCTCGAGGGAAAGCCACAGATCCCTTGATCCACGTGACAGGAAGCGTGACACTACTGCTGCAGCTCGGGAGGAAAGCGCACGTGCATGCCCCCACTCGAGACGAGGCCTGACTCCCCTGGGGAGACTCAGAAGCACCCCAAGATCCATGGCAACACTGGAGAGGAATCCTCAGGTTCCGGCCCCGACTCCACACAAGGACTGAGGCCCCGGCATGGACGGGAGAGGAATCCCGAGAGGTCCCCTAGCAACTCGCATGGGGACTGGCCTTTCCTGAGGCCACCAGAGCGGGTCCCTGAGGTCCCCTTGTAACTCGAGAAGACCTACCGCAACTGGAGAAAATCCAGGAGGTTCTCCCCTCCAGGCGAGATGAGGCCCATTTCCGCTGAGGCGTCTCAAGGCTGATCACACCTCACCTCTGGAAATTCGAAAGGGTCCTTCACACCCTTGCTGCAAATCAAGAAGTTCCCCGACCTAGCCGTCTCCACTCGAGAGGAATCACGAGGGTCCCGCCCACATCCAGAGGAGCCCCGTTTCCGCCTCGTAGCTCGAGATGAGGGATCCTTTTCCTGCTTCGTCGGGAAAGAGTTCCCGGCCTTCCCGTCGCATCTCAAGAGGAGGCCCTCTCTACAGGAACTTCGAGAGGAACTCCAGGGTCGTGCCACCATTCCAAGAGTCCCCCAGATGTCTCAGTCCATTCCAGAGGAACCTCTTTTCCCTTCACCGGCTCGTCTTTCACGCCGAGGATCGACTCACACCAAGGTGGCACGTGGCACAGCCCTGTGGGAAAGCCTCGTGGGAAAGCCATGAGGGACAGCCTCGAGGGAAAGCCACAGATCCCTTGATCCACCTGACAGGAAGCGTGACACTACTGCTGCAGCTCGGGAGGAAAGCGCACGTGCATGCCCCCACTCGAGACGAGGCCTGACTCCCCTGGGGAGACTCAGAAGCACCCCAAGATCCATGGCAACACTGGAGAGGAATCCTCAGGTTCCGGCCCCGACTCCACACAAGGACTGAGGCCCCGGCATGGACGGGAGAGGAATCCCGAGAGGTCCCCTAGCAACTCGCATGGGGACTGGCCTTTCCTGAGGCCACCAGAGCGGGTCCCTGAGGTCCCCGTCGTAACTCGAGAAGACCTGCCGCAACTCGAGAAAATCCAGGAGGTTCTCCCCTCCAGGCGAGATGAGGCCCATTTCCGCTGAGGCGTCTCGAGGCTGATCACACCTCACCTCGGGAACTTCGAAAGGTTACTTCACACCATTGGTGCAAATCAAGAAGTTCCCCGACCTAGCCGTCTCCACTCGAGAGGAATCACGTGGGTCCCGCCCACATCCAGAGGAGCCCCGTTTCCGCCTCGTAGCTCGAGATGAGGGATCCTTTCCCTGCTTCGTCGGGAAAGAGTTCCCGGCGTTCCCGTCGCATCTCAAGAGGAGGCCCTCTCAACAGGAACGGCGAGAGGAACTCCAGGGTCGTGCCACCATTCCAAGAGTCCCCCAGATGTCTCAGTCCATTCCAGAGGAACCTCTTTTCCCTTCACCGGCTCGTCTTTCATGCCGAGGATCGACTCACACCAAGGTGGCACGTGGCACAGCCCTGTGGGAAAGCCTCGTGGGAAAGCCTCGAGGGACAGCCTCGAGGGAAAGCCACAGATCCCTTGATCCACGTGACAGGAAGCGTGACACTACTGCTGCAGCTCGGGAGGAAAGCGCACGTGCATGCCCCCACTCGAGACGAGGCCTGACTCCCCTGGGGAGACTCAGAAGCACCCCAAGATCCATGGCAACACTGGAGAGGAATCCTCAGGTTCCGGCCCCGACTCCACACAAGGACTGAGGCCCGGCATGGACGAGAGAGGAATCCCGAGTGGTCCCCTAGCAACTCGCATGGGGACTGTCCTTTCCTGAGGCCACCAGAGCGGGTCCCTGTGGTCCCCGTCATAACTCGAGAAGACCTGCCGCAACTCGAGAAAATCCAGGAGGTTCTCCCCTCCAGGCGAGATGAGGCCCATTTCCGCTGAGGCGTCTCGAGGCTGATTACACCTCACCTCTGGAACTTCTAAAGGGTCCTTCACACCCTTGGTGCAAATCAAGAAGTTCCCCGACATACCCGTCTCCACTCGAGAGGAATCACGTGGGTCCCGCCCACATCAAGAGGACCCCCGTTTCCGCCTCGTAGCTCGAGATGAGGGATCCTTTCCCTGCTTCGTCGGGAAAGAGTTCCCGGCGTTCCCGTCGCATCTCAAGAGGAGCCCCTCTCAACAGGAACGGCGAGAGGAACTCCAGGGTCGTGCCACCATTCCAAGAGTCCCCCAGATGTCTCAGTCCATTCCAGAGGAACCTCTTTTCCCTTCAGCGGCTCGTCTTTCACGCCGAGGATCGACTCCCACCAAGGTGGCACGTGGCACAGCCCTGTGAGAAAGCCTCGTGGGAAAGCCTCGAGGGACAGCCTCGAGGGAAAGCCACAGATCCCTTGATCCACGTGACAGGAAGCGTGACACTACTGCTGCAGCTCGGGAGGAAAGCGCACGTGCATGCCCCCACTCGAGACGAGGCCTGACTCACCTGGGGAGACTCAGAAGCACCCCAAGATCCATGGCAACACTGGAGAGGAATCCTCAGGTTCCGGCCCCGACTCCACACAAGGACTGAGGCCCCGGCATGGACGGGAGAGGAATCCCGAGAGGTCCCCTAGCAACTCGCATGGGGACTGGCCTTTCCTGAGGCCACCAGAGCGGGTCCCTGAGGTCCCCGTCGTAACTCGAGAAGACCTGCCGCAACTCGAGAAAATCCAGGAGGTTCTCCCCTCCAGGCGAGATGAGGCCCATTTCCGCTGAGGCGTCTCGAGGCTGATCACACCTCACCTCTGGAACTTCGAAAGGGTCCTTCACACCCTTGGTGCAAATCAAGAAGTATCCCGACATACACGTCTCCACTCGAGAGGAATCACGAGGGTCCCGCCCACATCCAGAGGAGCCCCGTTTTCGCCTCGTAGCTCGAGATGAGGGATCCTTTCCCTGCTTCGTCGGGAAAGAGTTCCCGGCCTTCCCGTCGCATCTCAAGAGGAGGCCCTCTCAACAGGAACGGCGAGAGGAACTCCAGGGTCGTGCCACCATTCCAAGAGTCCCCCAGATGTCTCAGTCCATTCCAGAGGAACCTCTTTTCCCTTCACCGGCTCATCTTTCACGCCGAGGATCGACTCCCACCAAGGTGGCACGTGGCACAGCCCTGTGGGAAAGCCTCGTGGGAAAGCCTCGAGGGACAGCCTCGAGGGAAAGCCACAGATCCCTTGATCCACGTGACAGGTAGCGTGACACTACTGCTGCAGCTCGGGAGGAAAGCGCACGTGCATGCCCCCACTCGAGACGAGGCCTGACTCCCCTGGGGAGACTCAGAAGCACCCCAAGATCCATGGCAACACTGGAGAGGAATCCTCAGGTTCCGGCCCCGACTCCACACAAGGACTGAGGCCCCGGCATGGACGGGAGAGGAATCCCGAGAGGTCCCCTAGCAACTCGCATGGGGACTGGCCTTTCCTGAGGCCACCAGAGCGGGTCCCTGAGGTCCCCGTCGTAACTCGAGAAGACCTGCCGCAACTCGAGAAAATCCAGGAGGTTCACCCCTCCAGGCGAGATGAGGCCCATTTCCGCTGAGGCGTCTCATGGCTGATCACACCTCACCTCTGGAACTTCGAAAGGGTCCTTCACACCCTTGGTGCAAATCAAGAAGTTCCCCGACATACCCGTCTCCACTCGAGAGGAATCACGAGGGTCCCGCCCACATCCAGAGGAGCCCCGTTTCCGCCTCGTAGCTCGAGATGAGGGATCCTTTTCCTGCTTCGTCGGGAAAGAGTTCCCGGCGTTCCTGTCGCATCTCAAGAGGAGGCCCTCTCAACAGGAACGGCGAGAGGAACTCCAGGGTCGTGCCACCATTCCAAGAGTCCCCCAGATGTCTCAGTCCATTCCAGAGGAACCTCTTTTCCCTTCACCGGCTCGTCTTTCATGGCGAGGATCGACTCACACCAAGGTGGCACGTGGCACAGCCCTGTGGGAAAGCCTCGTGGGAAAGCCTCGAGGGACAGCCTCGAGGGAAAGCCACAGATCCCTTGATCCACGTGACAGGAAGCGTGACACTACTGCTGCAGCTCGGGAGGAAAGCGCACGTGCATGCCCCCACTCGAGACGAGGCCTGACTCCCCTGGGGAGACTCAGAAGCACCCCAAGATCCATGGCAACACTGGAGAGGAATCCTCAGGTTCCGGCCCCGACTCCACACAAGGACTGAGGCCCCGGCATGGACGAGAGAGGAATCCCGAGTGGTCCCCTAGCAACTCGCATGGGGACTGGCCTTTCCTGAGGCCACCAGAGCGGGTCCCTGTGGTCCCCGTCATAACTCGAGAAGACCTGCCGCAACTCGAGAAAATCCAGGAGGTTCTCCCCTCCAGGCGAGATGAGGCCCATTTCCGCTGAGGCGTCTCGAGGCTGATCACACCTCACCTCTGGAACTTCGAAAGGGTCCTTCACACCCTTGGTGCAAATCAAGAAGTTCCCCGACATACCCGTCTCCACTCGAGAGGAATCACGTGGGTCCCGCCCACATCAAGAGGAGCCCCGTTTCCGCCTCGTAGCTAGAGATGAGGGATCCTTTCCCTGCTTCGTCGGGAAAGAGTTCCCGGCGTTCCCGTCGCATCTCAAGAGGAGGCCCTCTCAACAGGAACGGCGAGAGGAACTCCAGGGTCGTGCCACCATTCCAAGAGTCCCCCAGATGTCTCAGTCCATTCCAGAGGAACCTCTTTTCCCTTCACCGGCTCGTCTTTCACGCCGAGGATCGACTCCCACCAAGGTGGCACGTGGCACAGCCCTGTGGGAAAGCCTCGTGGGAAAGCCTCGAGGGACAGCCTCGAGGGAAAGCCACAGATCCCTTGATCCACGTGACAGGAAGCGTGACACTACTGCTGCAGCTCGGGAGGAAAGCGCACGTGCATGACCCCACTCGAGACGAGGCCTCACTCCCCTGGGGAGACTCAGAAGCACCCCAAGATCCATGGCAACACTGCAGAGGAATCCTCAGGTTCCGGCCCCGACTCCACACAAGGACTGAGGCCCCGGCATGGACGGGAGAGGAATCCCGAGAGGTCCCCTAGCAACTCGCATGGGGACTGGCCTTTCATGAGGCCACGAGAGCGGGTCCCTGAAGTCCCCGTCGTAACTCGAGAAGACCTGCCGCAACTCGAGAAAATCCAGGAGGTTCTCCCCTCCAGGCGAGATGAGGCCCATTTCCGCTGAGGCGTCTCGAGGCTGATCACACCTCACCTCTGGAACTTCGAAAGGGTCCTTCACACCCTTGGTGCAAATCAAGAAGTATCCCGACATACACGTCTCCACTCGAGAGGAATCACGAGGGTCCCGCCCACATCCATAGGAGCCCCGTTTTCGCCTCGTAGCTCGAGATGAGGGATCCTTTCCCTGCTTCGTCGGGAAAGAGTTTCCGGCCTTCCCGTCGCATCTCAAGAGGAGGCCCTCTCAACAGGAACGGCGAGAGGAACTCCAGGGTCGTGCCACCATTCCAAGAGTCCCCCAGATGTCTCAGTCCATTCCAGAGGAACCTCTTTTCCCTTCACCGGCTCGTCTTTCACGCCGAGGATCGACTCCCACCAAGGTGGCACGTGGCACAGCCCTGTGGGAAAGCCTCGTGGGAAAGCCTCGAGGGACAGCCTCGAGGGAAAGCCACAGATCCCTTGATCCACGTGACAGGTAGCGTGACACTACTGCTGCAGCTCGGGAGGAAAGCGCACGTGCATGCCCCCACTCGAGACGAGGCCTGACTCCCCTGGGGAGACTCAGAAGCACCCCAAGATCCATGGCAACACTGGAGAGGAATCCTCAGGTTCCGGCCCCGACTCCACACAAGGACTGAGGCCCCGGCATGGACGGGAGAGGAATCCCGAGAGGTCCCCTAGCAACTCGCATGGGGACTGGCCTTTCCTGAGGCCACCAGAGCGGGTCCCTGAGGTCCCCGTCGTAACTCGAGAAGACCTGCCGCAACTCGAGAAAATCCAGGAGGTTCTCCCCTCCAGGCGAGATGAGGCCCATTTCCGCTGAGGCGTCTCGAGGCTGATCACACCTCACCTCTGGAACTTCGAAAGGGTCCTTCACACCCTTGGTGCAAATCAAGAAGTTCCCAGACATACCCGTCTCCACTCGAGAGGAATCACGAGGGTCCCGCCCACATCCAGAGGAGCCCCGTTTCCGCCTCGTAGCTCGAGATGAGGGATCCTTTCCCTGCTTCGTCGGGAAAGAGTTCCCGGCGTTCCCGTCGCATCTCAAGAGGAGGCCCTCTCAACAGGAACGGCGAGAGGAACTCCAGGGTCGTGCCACCATTCCAAGAGTCCCCCAGATGTCTCAGTCCATTCCAGAGGAACCTCTTTTCCCTTCAGCGGCTCGTCTTTCACGCCGAGGATCGACTCACACCAAGGTGGCACGTGGCACAGCCCTGTGGGAAAGCCTCGTGGGAAAGCCTCGAGGGACAGCCTCGAGGGAAAGCCACAGATCCCTTGATCCACGTGACAGGAAGCGTGACACTACTGCTGCAGCTCGGGAGGAAAGCGCACGTGCATGCCCCCACTCGAGACGAGGCCTGACTCCCCTGGGGAGACTCAGAAGCACCCCAAGATCCATGGCAACACTGGAGAGGAATCCTCAGGTTTCGACCCCGACTCCACACAAGGACTGAGGCCCCGGAATGGACGGGAGAGGAATCCCGAGAGGTCCCCTAGCAACTCGCATGGGGACTGGCCTTTCCTGAGGCCACCAGAGCGGGTCCCTGAGGTCCCCGTCGTAACTCGAGAAGACCTGCCGCAACTCGAGAAAATCCAGGAGGTTCTCCCCTCCAGGCGAGATGAGGCCCATTTCCGCTGAGGAGTCTCGAGGCGGATCACACCTCACCTCTGGAACTTCGAAAGGCTCCTTCACACCCTTGGTGCAAATCAAGAAGTTCCCCGACCTAGCCGTCTCCACTCGAGAGGAATCACGAGGGTCCCGCCCACATCCAGAGGAGCCCCGTTTCCGCCTCGTAGCTCGAGATGAGGGATCCTTTCCCTGCTTCGTCGGGAAAGAGTTCCCGGCGTTCCCGTCGCATCTCAAGAGGAGGCCCTCTCAACAGGAACGGCGAGAGGAACTCCAGGGTCGTGCCACCATTCCAAGAGTCCCCCAGATATCTCAGTCCATTCCAGAGGAACCTCTTTTCCCTTCACCGGCTCGTCTTTCACGCCGAGGATCGACTCACACCAAGGTGGCACGTGGCACAGCCCTGTGGGAAAGCCTCGTGGGAAAGCCTCGAGGGACAGCCTCGAGGGAAAGCCACAGATCCCTTGATCCACGTGACAGGAAGCGTGACACTACTGCTGCAGCTCGGGAGGAAAGCGCACGTGCATGCCCCCAATCGAGACGAGGCCTGACTCCCCTGGGGAGACTCAGAAGCACCCCAAGATCCATGGCAACACTGGAGAGGAATCCTCAGGTTCCGGCCCCGACTCCACACAAGGACTGAGGCCCCGGCATGGACGGGAGAGGAATCCCGAGAGGTCCCCTAGCAACTCGCATGGGGACTGGCCTTTCCTGAGGCCACCAGAGCGGGTCCCTGAGGTCCCCGTCGTAACTCGAGAAGACCTGCCGCAACTCGAGAAAATCCAGGAGGTTCTCCCCTCCAGGCGAGATGAGGCCCATTTCCGCTGAGGCGTCTCGAGGCTGATCACACCTCACCTCTGGAACTTCGAAAGGGTCCTTCACACCCTTGGTGCAAATCAAGAAGTTCCCCGACCTAGCCGTCTCCACTCGAGAGGAATCACGAGGGTCCCGCCCACATCCAGAGGAGCCCCGTTTCCGCCTCGTAGCTCGAGATGAGGGATCCTTTCCCTGCTTCGTCGGGAAAGAGTTCCCGGCGTTCCCGTCGCATCTCAAGAGGAGGCCCTCTCAACAGGAACGGCGAGAGGAACTCCAGGGTCGTGCCACCATTCCAAGAGTCCCCCAGATGTCTCAGTCCATTCCAGAGGAACCTCTTTTCCCTTCACCGGCTCGTCTTTCACGCCGAGGATCGACTCACACCAAGGTGGCACGTGGCACAGCCCTGTGGGAAAGCCTCGTGGGAAAGCCTCGAGGGACAGCCTCGAGGGAAAGCCACAGATCCCTTGATCCACGTGACAGGAAGCGTGACACTACTGCTGCAGCTCGGGAGGAAAGCGCACGTGCATGCCCCCACTCGAGACGAGGCCTGACTCCCCTGGGGAGACTCAGAAGCACCCCAAGATCCATGGCAACACTGGAGAGGAATCCTCAGGTTCCGGCCCCGACTCCACACAAGGACTGAGGCCCCGGCATGGACGGGAGAGGAATCCCGAGAGGTCCCCTAGCAACTCGCATGGGGACTGGCCTTTCCTGAGGCCACCAGAGCGGGTCCCTGAGGTCCCCGTCGTAACTCGAGAAGACCTGCCGCAACTCGAGAAAATCCAGGAGGTTCTCCCCTCCAGGCGAGATGAGGCCCATTTCCGCTGGGGCATCTCGTGGCTGATCACACCTCACCTCTGGAACTTCGAAAGGGTCCTTCACACCCTTGGTGCAAATCAAGAAGTTCCCCGACATACCCGTCTCCACTCGAGAGGAATCACGAGGGTCCCGCCCACATCCAGAGGAGCCCCGTTTCCGCCTCGTACCTCGAGATGAGGGACCCTTTCCCTGCTTCGTAGGGAAAGAGTTCCCGGCGTTCCCGTCGCATCTCAAGAGGAGGCCCTCTCAACAGGAACGGCGAGAGGAACTCCAGGGTCGTGCCACCATTCCAAGAGTCCCCCAGATGTCTCAGTCCATTCCAGAGGAACCTCTTTTCCCTTCACCGGCTCGTCTTTCACGCCGAGGATCGACTCACACCAAGGTGGCACGTGGCACAGCCCTGTGGGAAAGCCTCGTGGGAAAGCCTCGAGGGACAGCCTCGAGGGAAAGCCACAGATCCCTTGATCCACGTGACACGAAGCGTGACACTACTGCTGCAGCTCGGGAGGAAAGCGCACGTGCATGCCCCCAATCGAGACGAGGCCTGACTCCCCTGGGGAGACTCAGAAGCACCCCAAGATCCATGGCAACATTGGAGAGGAATCCTCAGGTTCCGGCCCCGTCTCCACTCAAGGACTGAGGCCCCGGCATGGACGGGAGAGGAATCCCGAGAGGTCCCCTAGCAACTCGCATGGGGACTGGCCTTTCCTGAGGCCACCAGAGCGGGTCCCTGAGGTCCCCGTTGTAACTCGAGAAGACCTGCTGCAACTCGAGAAAATCCAGGAGGTTCTCCCCTCCAGGCGAGATGAGGCCCATTTCCGCTGAGGCGTCTCGAGGCTGATCACACCTCACCTCTGGAACTTCGAAAGGGTCCTTCACACCCTTGGTGCAAATCAAGAAGTTCCCTGACCTAGCCGTCTCCACTCGAGAGGAATCACGAGGGTCCCGCCCACATCCAGAGGAGCCCCGTTTCCGCCTCGTAGCTCGAGATGAGGGATCCTTTCCCTGCTTCGTCGGGAAAGAGTTCCCGGCGTTCCCGTCGCATCTCAAGAGGAGGCCCTCTCAACAGGAACGGCGAGAGGAACTCCAGGGTCGTGCCACCATTCCAAGAGTCCCCCAGATGTCTCAGTCCATTCCAGAGGAACCTCTTTTCCCTTCACCGGCTCGTCTTTCACGCCGAGGATCGACTCCCACCAAGGTGGCACGTGGCACAGCCCTGTGGGAAAGCCTCGTGGGAAAGCCTCGAGGGACAGCCTCGAGGGAAAGCCACAGATCCCTTGATCCACGTGACAGGTAGCGTGACACTACTGCTGCAGCTCGGGAGGAAAGCGCACGTGCATGCCCCCACTCGAGACGAGGCCTGACTCACCTGGGGAGACACAGAAGCACCCCCAGATCCATGGCAACACTGGAGAGGAATCCTCAGGTTCCGGCCCCGACTCCACACAAGGACTGAGGCCCCGGCATGGACGGGAGAGGAATCCCGAGAGGTCCCCTAGCAACTCGCATGGGGACTGGCCTTTCCTGAGGCCACCAGAGCGGGTCCCTGAGGTCCCCATCGTAACTCGAGAAGACCTGCCGCAAGTCGAGAAAATCCAGGAGGTTCTCCCCTCCAGGCGAGATGAGGCCCATTTCCGCTGAGGCGTCTCGAGGCTGATCACACCTCACCTCTGGAACTTCGAAAGGGTCCTTCACACCCTTGGTGCAAATCAAGAAGTTCCCCGACCTAGCCGTCTCCACTCGAGAGGAATCACGAGGGTCCCGCCCACATCCAGAGGAGCCCCGTTTCCGCCTCGTAGCTCGAGATGAGGGATCCTTTCCCTGCTTCGTCGGGAAAGAGTTCCCGGCGTTCCCGTCGCATCTCAAGAGGAGGCCCTCTCAACAGGAACGGCGAGAGGAACTCCAGGGTCGTGCCACCATTCCAAGAGTCCCCCAGATGTCTCAGTCCATTCCAGAGGAACCTCTTTTCCCTTCACCGGCTCGTCTTTCACGCCGAGGATCGACTCCCACCAAGGTGGCACGTGGCACAGCCCTGTGGGAAAGCCTCGTGGGAAAGCCTCGAGGGACAGCCTCGAGGGAAAGCCACAGATCCCTTGATCCACGTGACAGGTAGCGTGACACTACTGCTGCAGCTCGGGAGGAAAGCGCACGTGCATGCCCCCACACGAGACGAGGCCTGACTCCCCTGGGGAGACTCAGAAGCACCCCCAGATCCATGGCAACACTGGAGAGGAATCCTCAGGTTCCGGCCCCGACTCCACACAAGGACTGAGGCCCCGGCATGGACGGGAGAGGAATCCCGAGAGGTCCCCTAGCAACTCGCATGGGGACTGGCCTTTCCTGAGGCCACCAGAGCGGGTCCCTGAGGTCCCCGTCGTAACTCGAGAAGACCTGCCGCAACTCGAGAAAATCCAGGAGGTTCTCCCCTCCAGGCGAGATGAGGCCCATTTCCGCTGAGGCGTCTCGAGGCTGATCACACCTCACCTCTGGAACTTCGAAAGGGTCCTTCACACCCTTGGTGCAAATCAAGAAGTTCCCCGACCTAGCCGTCTCCACTCGAGAGGAATCACGAGGGTCCCGCCCACATCCAGAGGAGCCCCGTTTCCGCCTCGTAGCTCGAGATGAGGGATCCTTTCCCTGCTTCGTCGGGAAAGAGTTCCCGGCGTTCCCGTCGCATCTCAAGAGGAGGCCCTCTCAACAGGAACGGCGAGAGGAACTCCAGGGTCGTGCCACCATTCCAAGAGTCCCCCAGATATCTCAGTCCATTCCAGAGGAACCTCTTTTCCCTTCAGCGGCTCGTCTTTCACGCCGAGGATCGACTCACACCAAGGTGGCACGTGGCACAGCCCTGTGGGAAAGCCTCGTGGGAAAGCCTCGAGGGACAGCCTCGAGGGAAAGCCACAGATCCCTTGATCCACGTGACAGGAAGCGTGACACTACTGCTGCAGCTCGGGAGGAAAGCGCACGTGCATGCCCCCACTCGAGACGAGGCCTGACTCCCCTGGGGAGACTCAGAAGCACCCCAAGATCCATGGCAACACTGGAGAGGAATCCTCAGGTTTCGACCCCGACTCCACACAAGGACTGAGGCCCCGGAATGGACGGGAGAGGAATCCCGAGAGGTCCCCTAGCAACTCGCATGGGGACTGGCCTTTCCTGAGGCCACCAGAGCGGGTCCCTGAGGTCCCCGTCGTAACTCGAGAAGACCTGCCGCAACTCGAGAAAATCCAGGAGGTTCTCCCCTCCAGGCGAGATGAGGCCCATTTCCGCTGAGGCGTCTCGAGGCTGATCACACCTCACCTCTGGAACTTCGAAAGGGTCCTTCACACCCTTGGTGCAAATCAAGAAGTTCCCCGACCTAGCCGTCTCCACTCGAGAGGAATCACGAGGGTCCCGCCCACATCCAGAGGAGCCCCGTTTCCGCCTCGTAGCTCGAGATGAGGGATCCTTTCCCTGCTTCGTCGGGAAAGAGTTCCCGGCGTTCCCGTCGCATCTCAAGAGGAGGCCCTCTCAACAGGAACGGCGAGAGGAACTCCAGGGTCGTGCCACCATTCCAAGAGTCCCCCAGATATCTCAGTCCATTCCAGAGGAACCTCTTTTCCCTTCAGCGGCTCGTCTTTCACGCCGAGGATCGACTCACACCAAGGTGGCACGTGGCACAGCCCTGTGGGAAAGCCTCGTGGGAAAGCCTCGAGGGACAGCCTCGAGGGAAAGCCACAGATCCCTTGATCCACGTGACAGGAAGCGTGACACTACTGCTGCAGCTCGGGAGGAAAGCGCACGTGCATGCCCCCACTCGAGACGAGGCCTGACTCCCCTGGGGAGACTCAGAAGCACCCCAAGATCCATGGCAACACTGGAGAGGAATCCTCAGGTTTCGACCCCGACTCCACACAAGGACTGAGGCCCCGGAATGGACGGGAGAGGAATCCCGAGAGGTCCCCTAGCAACTCGCATGGGGACTGGCCTTTCCTGAGGCCACCAGAGCGGGTCCCTGAGGTCCCCGTCGTAACTCGAGAAGACCTGCCGCAACTCGAGAAAATCCAGGTGGTTCTCCCCTCCAGGCGAGATGAGGCCCATTTCGGCTGAGGGGTCTCGAGGCTGATCACACCTCACCTCTGGAACTTCGAAAGGGTCCTTCACACCCTTGGTGCAAATCAAGAATTTCCCCGACCTAGCCGTCTCCACTCGAGAGGAATCACGTGGGTCCCGCCCACATCCAGAGGAGCCCCGTTTCCGCCTCATAGCTCGAGATGAGGGATCCTTTCCCTGCTTCGTCGGGAAAGAGTTCCCGGCGTTCCCGTCGCATCTCAAGAGGAGGCCCTCTCAACAGGAACGGCGAGAGGAACTCCAGGGTCGTGCCACCATTCCAAGAGTCCCCCAGATGTCTCAGTCCATTCCAGAGGAACCTCTTTTCCCTTCAGCGGCTCGTCTTTCACGCCGAGGATCGACTCACACCAAGGTGGCACGTGGCACAGCCCTGTGGGAAAGCCTCGTGGGAAAGCCTCGAGGGACAGCCTCGAGGGAAAGCCACAGATCCCTTGATCCACGTGACAGGAAGCGTGACACTACTGCTGCAGCTCGGGAGGAAAGCGCACGTGCATGCCCCCACTCGAGACGAGGCCTGACTCCCCTGGGGAGACTCAGAAGCACCCCAAGATCCATGGCAACCCTGGAGAGGAATCCTCAGGTTCCGGCTCCGACTCCACACAAGGACTGAGGCCCCGGCATGGACGGGAGAGGAATCCCGAGAGGTCCCCTAGCAACTCGCATGGGGACTGGCCTTTCCTGAGGCCACCAGAGCGGGTCCCTGAGGTCCCCGTCGTAACTCGAGAAGACCTGCCGCAACTCGAGAAAATCCAGGAGGTTCTCCCCTCCAGGCGAGATGAGGCCCATTTCCGCTGAGGCGTCTCGAGGCTGATCACACCTCCCCTCTGGAACTTCGAAAGGGTCCTTCACACCCTTGGTGCAAATCAAGAAGTTCCCCGACATACCCGTCTCCACTCGAGAGGAATCACGAGGGTCCCGCCCACATCCAGAGGAGCCCCGTTTCCGCCTCGTAGCTCGAGATGAGGGATCCTTTCCCTGCTTCGTCGGGAAAGAGTTCCCGGCGTTCCCGTCGCATCTCAAGAGGAGGCCCTCTCAACAGGAACGGCGAGAGGAACTCCAGGGTCGTGCCACCATTCCAAGAGTCCCCCAGATGTCTCAGTCCATTCCAGAGGAACCTCTTTTCCCTCACCGGCTCATCTTTCACGCCGTGGATCGACTCACACCAAGGTGGCACGTGGCACAGCCCTGTGGGTAAGACTCGTGGGAAAGCCTCGAGGGACAGCCTCGAGGGAAAGCCACAGATCCCTTGATCCACGTGACAGGAAGCGTGACACTACTGCTGCAGCTCGGGAGGAAAGCGCACGTGCATGCCCCCACTCGAGACGAGGCCTGACTCCCCTGGGGAGACTCAGAAGCACCCCAAGATCCATGGCAACACTGGAGAGGAATCCTCAGGTTCCGGCCCCGACTCCACACAAGGACTGAGGCCCCGGCATGGACGGGAGAGGAATCCCGAGAGGTCCCCTAGCAACTCGCATGGGGACTGGCCTTTCCTGAGGCCACCAGAGCTGGTCCCTGAGGTCCCCTTGTAACTCGAGAAGACCTACCGCAACTGGAGAAAATCCAGGAGGTTCTCCCCTCCAGGCGAGATGAGGCCCATTTCCGCTGAGGCGTCTCAAGGCTGATCACACCTCACCTCTGGAACTTCGAAAGGGTCCTTCACACCCTTGCTGCAAATCAAGAAGTTCCCCGACCTAGCCGTCTCCACTCGAGAGGAATCACGAGGGTCCCGCCCACATCCAGAGGAGCCCCGTTTCCGCCTCGTAGCTCGAGATGAGGGATCCTTTTCCTGCTTCGTCGGGAAAGAGTTCCCGGCCTTCCCGTCGCATCTCAAGAGGAGGCCCTCTCTACAGGAACTTCGAGAGGAACTCCAGGGTCGTGCCACCATTCCAAGAGTCCCCCAGATGTCTCAGTCCATTCCAGAGGAACCTCTTTTCCCTTCAGCGGCTCGTCTTTCACGCCGAGGATCGACTCACACCAAGGTGGCACGTGGCACAGCCCTGTGGGAAAGCCTCGTGGGAAAGCCTCGAGGGACAGCCTCGAGGGAAAGCCACAGATCCCTTGATCCACCTGACAGGAAGCGTGACACTACTGCTGCAGCTCGGGAGGAAAGCGCACGTGCATGCCCCCACTCGAGACGAGGCCTGACTCCCCTGGGGAGACTCAGAAGCACCCCAAGATCCATGGCAACCCTGGAGAGGAATCCTCAGGTTCCGGCCCCAACTCCACACAAGGACTGAGGCCCCGGCATGGACGGGAGAGGAATCCCGAGAGGTCCCCTAGCAACTCGCATGGGGACTGGCCTTTCCTGAGGCCACCAGAGCGGGTCCCTGAGGTCCCCGTCGTAACTCGAGAAGACCTGCCGCAACTCGAGAAAATCCAGGAGGTTCTCCCCTCCAGGCGAGATGAGGCCCATTTCCGCTGAGGCGTCTCGAGGCTGATCACACCTCACCTCTGGAACTTCGAAAGGTTCCTTCACACCATTGGTGCAAATCAAGAAGTTCCCCGACCTAGCCGTCTCCACTCGAGAGGAATCACGTGGGTCCCGCCCACATCCAGAGGAGCCCCGTTTCCGCCTCGTAGCTCGAGATGAGGGATCCTTTCCCTGCTTCGTCGGGAAAGAGTTCCCGGCATTCCCGTCGCATCTCAAGAGGAGGCCCTCTCAACAGGAACGGCGAGAGGAACTCCAGGGTCGTGCCACCATTCCAAGAGTCCCCCAGATGTCTCAGTCCATTCCAGAGGAACCTCTTTTCCCTTCACCGGCTCATCTTTCACGCCGAGGATCGACTCACACCAAGGTGGCACGTGGCACAGCCCTGTGGGAAAGCCTCGTGGGAAAGCCTCGAGGGACAGCCTCGAGGGAAAGCCACCGATCCCTTGATCCACGTGACAGGAAGCGTGAAACTACTGCTGCAGCTCGGGAGGAAAGCGCACGTACATGCCCCCACTCGAGACGAGGCCTGACTCCCCTGGGGAGACTC
This sequence comes from Budorcas taxicolor, assembly GCF_023091745.1. NCBI lineage: Eukaryota > Metazoa > Chordata > Mammalia > Artiodactyla > Bovidae > Budorcas > Budorcas taxicolor. The sequence continues at coordinate 331,020 of NW_026291507.1, forward strand.
AGTAGCACCCCAAGATCCATGGCAACACTGGAGAGGAATCCTCAGGTTCCGGCCCCGACTCCACACAAGGACTGAGGCCCCGGCATGGACGGGAGAGGAATCCCGAGAGGTCCCCTAGCAACTCGCATGGGGACTGGCCTTTCCTGAGGCCACCAGAGCGGGTCCCTGAGGTCCCCTTGTAACTCGAGAAGACCTACCGCAACTGGAGAAAATCCAGGAGGTTCTCCCCTCCAGGCGAGATGAGGCCCATTTCCGCTGAGGCGTCTCAAGGCTGATCACACCTCACCTCTGGAACTTCGAAAGGGTCCTTCACACCCTTGCTGCAAATCAAGAAGTTCCCCGACCTAGCCGTCTCCACTCGAGAGGAATCACGAGGGTCCCGCCCACATCCAGAGGAGCCCCGTTTCCGCCTCGTAGCTCGAGATGAGGGATCCTTTTCCTGCTTCGTCGGGAAAGAGTTCCCGGCCTTCCCGTCGCATCTCAAGAGGAGGCCCTCTCTACAGGAACTTCGAGAGGAACTCCAGGGTCGTGCCACCATTCCAAGAGTCCCCCAGATGTCTCAGTCCATTCCAGAGGAACCTCTTTTCCCTTCAGCGGCTCGTCTTTCACGCCGAGGATCGACTCACACCAAGGTGGCACGTGGCACAGCCCTGTGGGAAAGCCTCGTGGGAAAGCCTTGAGGGACAGCCTCGAGGGAAAGCCACAGATCCCTTGATCCACCTGACAGGAAGCGTGACACTACTGCTGCAGCTCGGGAGGAAAGCGCACGTGCATGCCCCCACTCGAGACGAGGCCTGACTCCCCTGGGGAGACTCAGAAGCACCCCAAGATCCATGGCAACACTGGAGAGGAATCCTCAGGTTCCGGCCCCGACTCCACACAAGGACTGAGGCCCCGGCATGGACGGGAGAGGAATCCCGAGAGGTCCCCTAGCAACTCGCATGGGGACTGGCCTTTCCTGAGGCCACCAGAGCGGGTCCCTGAGGTCCCCGTCGTAACTCGAGAAGACCTGCCGCAACTCGAGAAAATCCAGGAGGTTCTCCCCTCCAGGCGAGATGAGGCCCATTTCCGCTGAGGCGTCTCGAGGCTGATCACACCTCACCTCTGGAACTTCGAAAGGTTCCTTCACACCATTGGTGCAAATCAAGAAGTTCCCCGACCTAGCCGTCTCCACTCGAGAGGAATCACGTGGGTCCCGCCCACATCCAGAGGAGCCCCGTTTCCGCCTCGTAGCTCGAGATGAGGGATCCTTTCCCTGCTTCGTCGGGAAAGAGTTCCCGGCATTCCCGTCGCATCTCAAGAGGAGGCCCTCTCAACAGGAACGGCGAGAGGAACTCCAGGGTCGTGCCACCATTCCAAGAGTCCCCCAGATGTCTCAGTCCATTCCAGAGGAACCTCTTTTCCCTTCACCGGCTCATCTTTCACGCCGAGGATCGACTCACACCAAGGTGGCACGTGGCACAGCCCTGTGGGAAAGCCTCGTGGGAAAGCCTCGAGGGACAGCCTCGAGGGAAAGCCACCGATCCCTTGATCCACGTGACAGGAAGCGTGACACTACTGCTGCAGCTCGGGAGGAAAGCGCACGTACATGCCCCCACTCGAGACGAGGCCTGACTCCCCTGGGGAGACTCAGAAGCACCCCAAGATCCATGGCAACACTGGAGAGGAATCCTCAGGTTCCGGCCCCGACTCCACACAAGGACTGAGGCCCCGGCATGGACGGGAGAGGAATCCCGAGAGGTCCCCTAGCAACTCGCATGGGGACTGGCCTTTCCTGAGGCCACCAGAGCGGGTCCCTGAGGTCCCCGTCATAATTCGAGAAGACCTGCCGCAACTCGAGAAAATCCAGGAGGTTCTCCCCTCCAGGCGAGATGAGGCCCATTTCCGCTGAGGCGTCTCGAGGCTGATTACACCTCACCTCTGGAACTTCAAAAGGGTCCTTCACACCCTTGGTGCAAATCAAGAAGTTCCCAGACATACCCGTCTCCACTCGAGAGGAATCACGAGGGTCCCGCCCACATCCAGAGGAGCCCCGTTTCCGCCTCGTAGCTCGAGATGAGGGATCCTTTCCCTGCTTCGTCGGGAAAGAGTTCCCGGCCTTCCCGTCGCATCTCAAGAGGAGGCCCTCTCTACAGGAACTTCGAGAGGAACTCCAGGGTCGTGCCACCATTCCAAGAGTCCCCCAGATGTCTCAGTCTATTCCAGAGGAACCTCTTTTCCATTCACCGGCTCGTCTTTCACGCCGAGGATCGACTCACACCAAGGTGGCACGTGGCACAGCCCTGTGGGAAAGCCTCGTGGGAAAGCCTCGAGGGACAGCCTCGAGGGAAAGCCACAGATCCCTTGATCCACGTGACAGGAAGCGTGACACTACTGCTGCAGCTCGGGAGGAAAGCGCACGTGCATGCCCCCACACGAGACGAGGCCTGACTCCCCTGCGGAGACTCAGAAGCACCCCAAGATCCATGGCAACACTGGAGAGGAATCCTCAGGTTCCGGCCCCGACTCCACACAAGGACTGAGGCCCCGGCATGGACGGGAGAGGAATCCCGAGAGGTCCCCTAGCAACTCGCATGGGGACTGGCCTTTCCTGAGGCCACCAGAGCGGGTCCCTGAGGTCCCCGTCGTAACTCGAGAAGACCTGCCGCAACTCGAGAAAATCCAGGAGGTTCTCCCCTCCAGGCGAGATGAGGCCCATTTCTGCTGAGGCGTCTCGAGGCTGATCACACCTCACCTCTGGAACTTCGAAAGGGTCCTTCACACCCTTGGTGCAAATCAAGAAGTTCCCCGACATACCCGTCTCCACTCGAGAGGAATCACGAGGGTCCCGCCCACATCCAGAGGAGCCCCGTTTCCGCCTCGTAGCTCGAGATGAGGGATCCTTTCCTTGCTTCGTCGGGAAAGAGTTCCCGGCGTTCCCGTCGCATCTCAAGAGGAGGCCCTCTCAACAGGAACGGCGAGAGGAACTCCAGGGTCGTGCCACCATTCCAAGAGTCCCCCAGATGTCTCAGTCCATTCCAGAGGAACCTCTTTTCCCTTCACCGGCTCATCTTTCACGCCGTGGATCGACTCACACCAAGGTGGCACGTGGCACAGCCCTGTGGGTAAGCCTCGTGGGAAAGCCTCGAGGGACAGCCTCGAGGGAAAGCCACAGATCCCTTGATCCACGTGACAGGAAGCGTGACACTACTGCTGCAGCGCGGGAGGCAAGCGCACGTGCATGCCCCCACTCGAGACGAGGCCTGACTCCCCTGGGGAGACTCAGAAGCACCCCAAGATCCATGGCAACACTGGAGAGGAATCCTCAGGTTCCGGCCCCGACTCCACACAAGGACTGAGGCCCCGGCATGGACGGGAGAGGAATCCCGAGAGGTCCCCTAGCAACTCGCATGGGGACTGGCCTTTCCTGAGGCCACCAGAGCGGGTCCCTGAGGTCCCCTTGTAACTCGAGAAGACCTACCGCAACTGGAGAAAATCCAGGAGGTTCTCCCCTCCAGGCGAGATGAGGCCCATTTCCGCTGAGGCGTCTCAAGGCTGATCACACCTCACCTCTGGAACTTCGAAAGGCTCCTTCACACCCTTGGTGCAAATCAAGAAGTTCCCCGACCTAGCCGTCTCCACTCGAGAGGAATCACGAGGGTCCCGCCCACATCCAGAGGAGCCCCGTTTCCGCCTCGTAGCTCGAGATGAGGGATCCTTTCACTGCTTCGTCGGGAAAGAGTTCCCGGCCTTCCCGTCGCATCTCAAGAGGAGGCCCTCTCTACAGGAACTTCGAGAGGAACTCCAGGGTCGTGCCACCATTCCAAGAGTCCCCCAGATGTCTCAGTCCATTCCAGAGGAACCTCTTTTCCCTTCACCGGCTGGTCTTTCACGCCGAGGATCGACTCACACCAAGGTGGCACGTGGCACAGCCCTGTGGGAAAGCCTCGTGGGAAAGCCTCGAGGGACAGCCTCGAGGGAAAGCCACAGATCCCTTGATCCACGTGACAGGAAGCGTGACACTACTGCTGCAGCTCGAGAGGAAAGCGCACGTGCATGCCCCCACTCGAGACGAGGCCTGACTCCCCTGGGGAGACTCAGAAGCACCCCAAGATCCATGGCAACACTGGAGAGGAATCCTCAGGTTCCGGCCCCGACTCCACACAAGGACTGAGGCCCCGGCATGGACGGGAGAGGAATCCCGAGAGGTCCCCTAGCAACTCGCATGGGGACTGGCCTTTCCTGAGGCCACCAGAGCGGGTCCCTGAGGTCCCCGTCGTAACTCGAGAAGACCTGCCGCAACTCGAGAAAATCCAGGTGGTTCTCCCCTCCAGGCGAGATGAGGCCCATTTCGGCTGAGGGGTCTCGAGGCTGATCACACCTCACCTCTGGAACTTCGAAAGGGTCCTTCACACCCTTGGTGCAAATCAAGAATTTCCCCGACCTAGCCGTCTCCACTCGAGAGGAATCACGTGGGTCCCGCCCACATCCAGAGGAGCCCCGTTTCCGCCTCGTAGCTCGAGATGAGGGATCCTTTCCCTGCTTCGTCGGGAAAGAGTTCCCGGCGTTCCCGTCGCATCTCAAGAGGAGGCCCTCTCAACAGGAACGGCGAGAGGAACTCCAGGGTCGTGCCACCATTCCAAGAGTCCCCCAGATGTCTCAGTCCATTCCAGAGGAACCTCTTTTCCCTTCAGCGGCTCGTCTTTCACGCCGAGGATCGACTCACACCAAGGTGGCACGTGGCACAGCCCTGTGGGAAAGCCTCGTGGGAAAGCCTCGAGGGACAGCCTCGAGGGAAAGCCACAGATCCCTTGATCCACGTGACAGGAAGCGTGACACTACTGCTGCAGCTCGGGAGGAAAGCGCACGTGCATGCCCCCACTCGAGACGAGGCCTGACTCCCCTGGGGAGACTCAGAAGCACCCCAAGATCCATGGCAACCATGGAGAGGAATCCTCAGGTTCCGGCCCCGACTCCACACAAGGACTGAGGCCCCGGCATGGACGGGAGAGGAATCCCGAGAGGTCCCCTAGCAACTCGCATGGGGACTGGCCTTTCCTGAGGCCACCAGAGCGGGTCCCTGAGGTCCCCGTCGTAACTCGAGAAGACCTGCCGCAACTCGAGAAAATCCAGGAGGTTCTCCCCTCCAGGCGAGATGAGGCCCATTTCCGCTGAGGGGTCTCGAGGCTGATCACACCTCCCCTCTGGAACTTCGAAAGGGTCCTTCACACCCTTGGTGCAAATCAAGAAGTTCCCCGACCTAGCCGTCTCCACTCGAGAGGAATCACGAGGGTCCCGCCCACATCCAGAGGAGCCCCGTTTCCGCCTCGTAGCTCGAGATGAGGGATCCTTTCCCTGCTTCGTCGGGAAAGAGTTCCCGGCGTTCCCGTCGCATCTCAAGAGGAGGCCCTCTCAACAGGAACGGCGAGAGGAACTCCAGGGTCGTGCCACCATTCCAAGAGTCCCCCAGATGTCTCAGTCCATTCCAGAGGAACCTCTTTTCCCTCACCGGCTCATCTTTCACGCCGTGGATCGACTCACACCAAGGTGGCACGTGGCACAGCCCTGTGGGTAAGACTCGTGGGAAAGCCTCGAGGGACAGCCTCGAGGGAAAGCCACAGATCCCTTGATCCACGTGACAGGAAGCGTGACACTACTGCTGCAGCTCGGGAGGAAAGCGCACGTGCATGCCCCCACTCGAGACGAGGCCTGACTCCCCTGGGGAGACTCAGAAGCACCCCAAGATCCATGGCAACACTGGAGAGGAATCCTCAGGTTCCGGCCCCGACTCCACACAAGGACTGAGGCCCCGGCATGGACGGGAGAGGAATCCCGAGAGGTCCCCTAGCAACTCGCATGGGGACTGGCCTTTCCTGAGGCCACCAGAGCGGGTCCCTGAGGTCCCCTTGTAACTCGAGAAGACCTACCGCAACTGGAGAAAATCCAGGAGGTTCTCCCCTCCAGGCGAGATGAGGCCCATTTCCGCTGAGGCGTCTCAAGGCTGATCACACCTCACCTCTGGAACTTCGAAAGGGTCCTTCACACCCTTGCTGCAAATCAAGAAGTTCCCCGACCTAGCCGTCTCCACTCGAGAGGAATCACGAGGGTCCCGCCCACATCCAGAGGAGCCCCGTTTCCGCCTCGTAGCTCGAGATGAGGGATCCTTTTCCTGCTTCGTCGGGAAAGAGTTCCCGGCCTTCCCGTCGCATCTCAAGAGGAGGCCCTCTCTACAGGAACTTCGAGAGGAACTCCAGGGTCGTGCCACCATTCCAAGAGTCCCCCAGATGTCTCAGTCCATTCCAGAGGAACCTCTTTTCCCTTCACCGGCTCGTCTTTCACGCCGAGGATCGACTCACACCAAGGTGGCACGTGGCACAGCCCTGTGGGAAAGCCTCGTGGGAAAGCCATGAGGGACAGCCTCGAGGGAAAGCCACAGATCCCTTGATCCACCTGACAGGAAGCGTGACACTACTGCTGCAGCTCGGGAGGAAAGCGCACGTGCATGCCCCCACTCGAGACGAGGCCTGACTCCCCTGGGGAGACTCAGAAGCACCCCAAGATCCATGGCAACACTGGAGAGGAATCCTCAGGTTCCGGCCCCGACTCCACACAAGGACTGAGGCCCCGGCATGGACGGGAGAGGAATCCCGAGAGGTCCCCTAGCAACTCGCATGGGGACTGGCCTTTCCTGAGGCCACCAGAGCGGGTCCCTGAGGTCCCCGTCGTAACTCGAGAAGACCTGCCGCAACTCGAGAAAATCCAGGAGGTTCTCCCCTCCAGGCGAGATGAGGCCCATTTCCGCTGAGGCGTCTCGAGGCTGATCACACCTCACCTCGGGAACTTCGAAAGGTTTCTTCACACCATTGGTGCAAATCAAGAAGTTCCCCGACCTAGCCGTCTCCACTCGAGAGGAATCACGTGGGTCCCGCCCACATCCAGAGGAGCCCCGTTTCCGCCTCGTAGCTCGAGATGAGGGATCCTTTCCCTGCTTCGTCGGAAAGAGTTCCCGGCGTTCCCGTCGCATCTCAAGAGGAGCCCCTCTCAACAGGAACGGCGAGAGGAACTCCAGGGTCGTGCCACCATTCCAAGAGTCCCCCAGATGTCTCAGTCCATTCCAGAGGAACCTCTTTTCCCTTCAGCGGCTCGTCTTTCACGCCGAGGATCGACTCCCACCAAGGTGGCACGTGGCACAGCCCTGTGAGAAAGCCTCGTGGGAAAGCCTCGAGGGACAGCCTCGAGGGAAAGCCACAGATCCCTTGATCCACGTGACAGGAAGCGTGACACTACTGCTGCAGCTCGGGAGGAAAGCGCACGTGCATGCCCCCACTCGAGACGAGGCCTGACTCACCTGGGTAGACTCAGAAGCACCCCAAGATCCATGGCAACACTGGAGAGGAATCCTCAGGTTCCGGCCCCGACTCCACACAAGGACTGAGGCCCCGGCATGGACGGGAGAGGAATCCCGAGAGGTCCCCTAGCAACTCGCATGGGGACTGGCCTTTCCTGAGGCCACCAGAGCGGGTCCCTGAGGTCCCCGTCGTAACTCGAGAAGACCTGCCGCAACTCGAGAAAATCCAGGAGGTTCTCCCCTCCAGGCGAGATGAGGCCCATTTCCGCTGAGGCGTCTCGAGGCTGATCACACCTCACCTCTGGAACTTCGAAAGGGTCCTTCACACCCTTGGTGCAAATCAAGAAGTATCCCGACATACACGTCTCCACTCGAGAGGAATCACGAGGGTCCCGCCCACATCCAGAGGAGCCCCGTTTTCGCCTCGTAGCTCGAGATGAGGGATCCTTTCCCTGCTTCGTCGGGAAAGAGTTCCCGGCCTTCCCGTCGCATCTCAAGAGGAGGCCCTCTCAACAGGAACGGCGAGAGGAACTCCAGGGTCGTGCCACCATTCCAAGAGTCCCCCAGATGTCTCAGTCCATTCCAGAGGAACCTCTTTTCCCTTCACCGGCTCATCTTTCACGCCGAGGATCGACTCCCACCAAGGTGGCACGTGGCACAGCCCTGTGGGAAAGCCTCGTGGGAAAGCCTCGAGGGACAGCCTCGAGGGAAAGCCACAGATCCCTTGATCCACGTGACAGGTAGCGTGACACTACTGCTGCAGCTCGGGAGGAAAGCGCACGTGCATGCCCCCACTCGAGACGAGGCCTGACTCCCCTGGGGAGACTCAGAAGCACCCCAAGATCCATGGCAACACTGGAGAGGAATCCTCAGGTTCCGGCCCCGACTCCACACAAGGACTGAGGCCCCGGCATGGACGGGAGAGGAATCCCGAGAGGTCCCCTAGCAACTCGCATGGGGACTGGCCTTTCCTGAGGCCACCAGAGCGGGTCCCTGAGGTCCCCGTCGTAACTCGAGAAGACCTGCCGCAACTCGAGAAAATCCAGGAGGTTCACCCCTCCAGGCGAGATGAGGCCCATTTCCGCTGAGGCGTCTCATGGCTGATCACACCTCACCTCTGGAACTTCGAAAGGGTCCTTCACACCCTTGGTGCAAATCAAGAAGTTCCCCGACATACCCGTCTCCACTCGAGAGGAATCACGAGGGTCCCGCCCACATCCAGAGGAGCCCCGTTTCCGCCTCGTAGCTCGAGATGAGGGATCCTTTTCCTGCTTCGTCGGGAAAGAGTTCCCGGCGTTCCTGTCGCATCTCAAGAGGAGGCCCTCTCAACAGGAACGGCGAGAGGAACTCCAGGGTCGTGCCACCATTCCAAGAGTCCCCCAGATGTCTCAGTCCATTCCAGAGGAACCTCTTTTCCCTTCACCGGCTCGTCTTTCATGGCGAGGATCGACTCACACCAAGGTGGCACGTGGCACAGCCCTGTGGGAAAGCCTCGTGGGAAAGCCTCGAGGGACAGCCTCGAGGGAAAGCCACAGATCCCTTGATCCACGTGACAGGAAGCGTGACACTACTGCTGCAGCTCGGGAGGAAAGCGCACGTGCATGCCCCCACTCGAGACGAGGCCTGACTCCCCTGGGGAGACTCAGAAGCACCCCAAGATCCATGGCAACACTGGAGAGGAATCCTCAGGTTCCGGCCCCGACTCCACACAAGGACTGAGGCCCCGGCATGGACGAGAGAGGAATCCCGAGTGGTCCCCTAGCAACTCGCATGGGGACTGGCCTTTCCTGAGGCCACCAGAGCGGGTCCCTGTGGTCCCCGTCATAACTCGAGAAGACCTGCCGCAACTCGAGAAAATCCAGGAGGTTCTCCCCTCCAGGCGAGATGAGGCCCATTTCCGCTGAGGCGTCTCGAGGCTGATCACACCTCACCTCTGGAACTTCGAAAGGGTCCTTCACACCCTTGGTGCAAATCAAGAAGTTCCCCGACATACCCGTCTCCACTCGAGAGGAATCACGTGGGTCCCGCCCACATCAAGAGGAGCCCCGTTTCCGCCTCGTAGCTAGAGATGAGGGATCCTTTCCCTGCTTCGTCGGGAAAGAGTTCCCGGCGTTCCCGTCGCATCTCAAGAGGAGGCCCTCTCAACAGGAACGGCGAGAGGAACTCCAGGGTCGTGCCACCATTCCAAGAGTCCCCCAGATGTCTCAGTCCATTCCAGAGGAACCTCTTTTCCCTTCAGCGGCTCGTCTTTCACGCCGAGGATCGACTCCCACCAAGGTGGCACGTGGCACAGCCCTGTGGGAAAGCCTCGTGGGAAAGCCTCGAGGGACAGCCTCGAGGGAAAGCCACAGATCCCTTGATCCACGTGACAGGAAGCGTGACACTACTGCTGCAGCTCGGGAGGAAAGCGCACGTGCATGACCCCACTCGAGACGAGGCCTCACTCCCCTGGGGAGACTCAGAAGCACCCCAAGATCCATGGCAACACTGCAGAGGAATCCTCAGGTTCCGGCCCCGACTCCACACAAGGACTGAGGCCCCGGCATGGACGGGAGAGGAATCCCGAGAGGTCCCCTAGCAACTCGCATGGGGACTGGCCTTTCATGAGGCCACGAGAGCGGGTCCCTGAAGTCCCCGTCGTAACTCGAGAAGACCTGCCGCAACTCGAGAAAATCCAGGAGGTTCTCCCCTCCAGGCGAGATGAGGCCCATTTCCGCTGAGGCGTCTCGAGGCTGATCACACCTCACCTCTGGAACTTCGAAAGGGTCCTTCACACCCTTGGTGCAAATCAAGAAGTATCCCGACATACACGTCTCCACTCGAGAGGAATCACGAGGGTCCCGCCCACATCCATAGGAGCCCCGTTTTCGCCTCGTAGCTCGAGATGAGGGATCCTTTCCCTGCTTCGTCGGGAAAGAGTTTCCGGCCTTCCCGTCGCATCTCAAGAGGAGGCCCTCTCAACAGGAACGGCGAGAGGAACTCCAGGGTCGTGCCACCATTCCAAGAGTCCCCCAGATGTCTCAGTCCATTCCAGAGGAACCTCTTTTCCCTTCACCGGCTCGTCTTTCACGCCGAGGATCGACTCCCACCAAGGTGGCACGTGGCACAGCCCTGTGGGAAAGCCTCGTGGGAAAGCCTCGAGGGACAGCCTCGAGGGAAAGCCACAGATCCCTTGATCCACGTGACAGGTAGCGTGACACTACTGCTGCAGCTCGGGAGGAAAGCGCACGTGCATGCCCCCACTCGAGACGAGGCCTGACTCCCCTGGGGAGACTCAGAAGCACCCCAAGATCCATGGCAACACTGGAGAGGAATCCTCAGGTTCCGGCCCCGACTCCACACAAGGACTGAGGCCCCGGCATGGACGGGAGAGGAATCCCGAGAGGTCCCCTAGCAACTCGCATGGGGACTGGCCTTTCCTGAGGCCACCAGAGCGGGTCCCTGAGGTCCCCGTCGTAACTCGAGAAGACCTGCCGCAACTCGAGAAAATCCAGGAGGTTCTCCCCTCCAGGCGAGATGAGGCCCATTTCCGCTGAGGCGTCTCGAGGCTGATCACACCTCACCTCTGGAACTTCGAAAGGGTCCTTCACACCCTTGGTGCAAATCAAGAAGTTCCCAGACATACCCGTCTCCACTCGAGAGGAATCACGAGGGTCCCGCCCACATCCAGAGGAGCCCCGTTTCCGCCTCGTAGCTCGAGATGAGGGATCCTTTCCCTGCTTCGTCGGGAAAGAGTTCCCGGCGTTCCCGTCGCATCTCAAGAGGAGGCCCTCTCAACAGGAACGGCGAGAGGAACTCCAGGGTCGTGCCACCATTCCAAGAGTCCCCCAGATGTCTCAGTCCATTCCAGAGGAACCTCTTTTCCCTTCAGCGGCTCGTCTTTCACGCCGAGGATCGACTCACACCAAGGTGGCACGTGGCACAGCCCTGTGGGAAAGCCTCGTGGGAAAGCCTCGAGGGACAGCCTCGAGGGAAAGCCACAGATCCCTTGATCCACGTGACAGGAAGCGTGACACTACTGCTGCAGCTCGGGAGGAAAGCGCACGTGCATGCCCCCACTCGAGACGAGGCCTGACTCCCCTGGGGAGACTCAGAAGCACCCCAAGATCCATGGCAACACTGGAGAGGAATCCTCAGGTTTCGACCCCGACTCCACACAAGGACTGAGGCCCCGGAATGGACGGGAGAGGAATCCCGAGAGGTCCCCTAGCAACTCGCATGGGGACTGGCCTTTCCTGAGGCCACCAGAGCGGGTCCCTGAGGTCCCCGTCGTAACTCGAGAAGACCTGCCGCAACTCGAGAAAATCCAGGAGGTTCTCCCCTCCAGGCGAGATGAGGCCCATTTCCGCTGAGGAGTCTCGAGGCGGATCACACCTCACCTCTGGAACTTCGAAAGGCTCCTTCACACCCTTGGTGCAAATCAAGAAGTTCCCCGACCTAGCCGTCTCCACTCGAGAGGAATCACGAGGGTCCCGCCCACATCCAGAGGAGCCCCGTTTCCGCCTCGTAGCTCGAGATGAGGGATCCTTTCCCTGCTTCGTCGGGAAAGAGTTCCCGGCGTTCCCGTCGCATCTCAAGAGGAGGCCCTCTCAACAGGAACGGCGAGAGGAACTCCAGGGTCGTGCCACCATTCCAAGAGTCCCCCAGATATCTCAGTCCATTCCAGAGGAACCTCTTTTCCCTTCACCGGCTCGTCTTTCACGCCGAGGATCGACTCACACCAAGGTGGCACGTGGCACAGCCCTGTGGGAAAGCCTCGTGGGAAAGCCTCGAGGGACAGCCTCGAGGGAAAGCCACAGATCCCTTGATCCACGTGACAGGAAGCGTGACACTACTGCTGCAGCTCGGGAGGAAAGCGCACGTGCATGCCCCCAATCGAGACGAGGCCTGACTCCCCTGGGGAGACTCAGAAGCACCCCAAGATCCATGGCAACACTGGAGAGGAATCCTCAGGTTCCGGCCCCGACTCCACACAAGGACTGAGGCCCCGGCATGGACGGGAGAGGAATCCCGAGAGGTCCCCTAGCAACTCGCATGGGGACTGGCCTTTCCTGAGGCCACCAGAGCGGGTCCCTGAGGTCCCCGTCGTAACTCGAGAAGACCTGCCGCAACTCGAGAAAATCCAGGAGGTTCTCCCCTCCAGGCGAGATGAGGCCCATTTCCGCTGAGGCGTCTCGAGGCTGATCACACCTCACCTCTGGAACTTCGAAAGGGTCCTTCACACCCTTGGTGCAAATCAAGAAGTTCCCCGACCTAGCCGTCTCCACTCGAGAGGAATCACGAGGGTCCCGCCCACATCCAGAGGAGCCCCGTTTCCGCCTCGTAGCTCGAGATGAGGGATCCTTTCCCTGCTTCGTCGGGAAAGAGTTCCCGGCGTTCCCGTCGCATCTCAAGAGGAGGCCCTCTCAACAGGAACGGCGAGAGGAACTCCAGGGTCGTGCCACCATTCCAAGAGTCCCCCAGATGTCTCAGTCCATTCCAGAGGAACCTCTTTTCCCTTCACCGGCTCGTCTTTCACGCCGAGGATCGACTCACACCAAGGTGGCACGTGGCACAGCCCTGTGGGAAAGCCTCGTGGGAAAGCCTCGAGGGACAGCCTCGAGGGAAAGCCACAGATCCCTTGATCCACGTGACAGGAAGCGTGACACTACTGCTGCAGCTCGGGAGGAAAGCGCACGTGCATGCCCCCACTCGAGACGAGGCCTGACTCCCCTGGGGAGACTCAGAAGCACCCCAAGATCCATGGCAACACTGGAGAGGAATCCTCAGGTTCCGGCCCCGACTCCACACAAGGACTGAGGCCCCGGCATGGACGGGAGAGGAATCCCGAGAGGTCCCCTAGCAACTCGCATGGGGACTGGCCTTTCCTGAGGCCACCAGAGCGGGTCCCTGAGGTCCCCGTCGTAACTCGAGAAGACCTGCCGCAACTCGAGAAAATCCAGGAGGTTCTCCCCTCCAGGCGAGATGAGGCCCATTTCCGCTGGGGCATCTCGTGGCTGATCACACCTCACCTCTGGAACTTCGAAAGGGTCCTTCACACCCTTGGTGCAAATCAAGAAGTTCCCCGACATACCCGTCTCCACTCGAGAGGAATCACGAGGGTCCCGCCCACATCCAGAGGAGCCCCGTTTCCGCCTCGTACCTCGAGATGAGGGACCCTTTCCCTGCTTCGTAGGGAAAGAGTTCCCGGCGTTCCCGTCGCATCTCAAGAGGAGGCCCTCTCAACAGGAACGGCGAGAGGAACTCCAGGGTCGTGCCACCATTCCAAGAGTCCCCCAGATGTCTCAGTCCATTCCAGAGGAACCTCTTTTCCCTTCACCGGCTCGTCTTTCACGCCGAGGATCGACTCACACCAAGGTGGCACGTGGCACAGCCCTGTGGGAAAGCCTCGTGGGAAAGCCTCGAGGGACAGCCTCGAGGGAAAGCCACAGATCCCTTGATCCACGTGACACGAAGCGTGACACTACTGCTGCAGCTCGGGAGGAAAGCGCACGTGCATGCCCCCAATCGAGACGAGGCCTGACTCCCCTGGGGAGACTCAGAAGCACCCCAAGATCCATGGCAACATTGGAGAGGAATCCTCAGGTTCCGGCCCCGTCTCCACTCAAGGACTGAGGCCCCGGCATGGACGGGAGAGGAATCCCGAGAGGTCCCCTAGCAACTCGCATGGGGACTGGCCTTTCCTGAGGCCACCAGAGCGGGTCCCTGAGGTCCCCGTTGTAACTCGAGAAGACCTGCTGCAACTCGAGAAAATCCAGGAGGTTCTCCCCTCCAGGCGAGATGAGGCCCATTTCCGCTGAGGCGTCTCGAGGCTGATCACACCTCACCTCTGGAACTTCGAAAGGGTCCTTCACACCCTTGGTGCAAATCAAGAAGTTCCCTGACCTAGCCGTCTCCACTCGAGAGGAATCACGAGGGTCCCGCCCACATCCAGAGGAGCCCCGTTTCCGCCTCGTAGCTCGAGATGAGGGATCCTTTCCCTGCTTCGTCGGGAAAGAGTTCCCGGCGTTCCCGTCGCATCTCAAGAGGAGGCCCTCTCAACAGGAACGGCGAGAGGAACTCCAGGGTCGTGCCACCATTCCAAGAGTCCCCCAGATGTCTCAGTCCATTCCAGAGGAACCTCTTTTCCCTTCACCGGCTCGTCTTTCACGCCGAGGATCGACTCCCACCAAGGTGGCACGTGGCACAGCCCTGTGGGAAAGCCTCGTGGGAAAGCCTCGAGGGACAGCCTCGAGGGAAAGCCACAGATCCCTTGATCCACGTGACAGGTAGCGTGACACTACTGCTGCAGCTCGGGAGGAAAGCGCACGTGCATGCCCCCACTCGAGACGAGGCCTGACTCCCCTGGGGAGACACAGAAGCACCCCCAGATCCATGGCAACACTGGAGAGGAATCCTCAGGTTCCGGCCCCGACTCCACACAAGGACTGAGGCCCCGGCATGGACGGGAGAGGAATCCCGAGAGGTCCCCTAGCAACTCGCATGGGGACTGGCCTTTCCTGAGGCCACCAGAGCGGGTCCCTGAGGTCCCCATCGTAACTCGAGAAGACCTGCCGCAACTCGAGAAAATCCAGGAGGTTCTCCCCTCCAGGCGAGATGAGGCCCATTTCCGCTGAGGCGTCTCGAGGCTGATCACACCTCACCTCTGGAACTTCGAAAGGGTCCTTCACACCCTTGGTGCAAATCAAGAAGTTCCCCGACCTAGCCGTCTCCACTCGAGAGGAATCACGAGGGTCCCGCCCACATCCAGAGGAGCCCCGTTTCCGCCTCGTAGCTCGAGATGAGGGATCCTTTCCCTGCTTCGTCGGGAAAGAGTTCCCGGCGTTCCCGTCGCATCTCAAGAGGAGGCCCTCTCAACAGGAACGGCGAGAGGAACTCCAGGGTCGTGCCACCATTCCAAGAGTCCCCCAGATGTCTCAGTCCATTCCAGAGGAACCTCTTTTCCCTTCACCGGCTCGTCTTTCACGCCGAGGATCGACTCCCACCAAGGTGGCACGTGGCACAGCCCTGTGGGAAAGCCTCGTGGGAAAGCCTCGAGGGACAGCCTCGAGGGAAAGCCACAGATCCCTTGATCCACGTGACAGGTAGCGTGACACTACTGCTGCAGCTCGGGAGGAAAGCGCACGTGCATGCCCCCACTCGAGACGAGGCCTGACTCCCCTGGGGAGACTCAGAAGCACCCCCAGATCCATGGCAACACTGGAGAGGAATCCTCAGGTTCCGGCCCCGACTCCACACAAGGACTGAGGCCCCGGCATGGACGGGAGAGGAATCCCGAGAGGTCCCCTAGCAACTCGCATGGGGACTGGCCTTTCCTGAGGCCACCAGAGCGGGTCCCTGAGGTCCCCGTCGTAACTCGAGAAGACCTGCCGCAACTCGAGAAAATCCAGGAGGTTCTCCCCTCCAGGCGAGATGAGGCCCATTTCCGCTGAGGCGTCTCGAGGCTGATCACACCTCACCTCTGGAACTTCGAAAGGGTCCTTCACACCCTTGGTGCAAATCAAGAAGTTCCCCGACCTAGCCGTCTCCACTCGAGAGGAATCACGAGGGTCCCGCCCACATCCAGAGGAGCCCCGTTTCCGCCTCGTAGCTCGAGATGAGGGATCCTTTCCCTGCTTCGTCGGGAAAGAGTTCCCGGCGTTCCCGTCGCATCTCAAGAGGAGGCCCTCTCAACAGGAACGGCGAGAGGAACTCCAGGGTCGTGCCACCATTCCAAGAGTCCCCCAGATATCTCAGTCCATTCCAGAGGAACCTCTTTTCCCTTCAGCGGCTCGTCTTTCACGCCGAGGATCGACTCACACCAAGGTGGCACGTGGCACAGCCCTGTGGGAAAGCCTCGTGGGAAAGCCTCGAGGGACAGCCTCGAGGGAAAGCCACAGATCCCTTGATCCACGTGACAGGAAGCGTGACACTACTGCTGCAGCTCGGGAGGAAAGCGCACGTGCATGCCCCCACTCGAGACGAGGCCTGACTCCCCTGGGGAGACTCAGAAGCACCCCAAGATCCATGGCAACACTGGAGAGGAATCCTCAGGTTTCGACCCCGACTCCACACAAGGACTGAGGCCCCGGAATGGACGGGAGAGGAATCCCGAGAGGTCCCCTAGCAACTCGCATGGGGACTGGCCTTTCCTGAGGCCACCAGAGCGGGTCCCTGAGGTCCCCGTCGTAACTCGAGAAGACCTGCCGCAACTCGAGAAAATCCAGGAGGTTCTCCCCTCCAGGCGAGATGAGGCCCATTTCCGCTGAGGAGTCTCGAGGCGGATCACACCTCACCTCTGGAACTTCGAAAGGCTCCTTCACACCCTTGGTGCAAATCAAGAAGTTCCCCGACCTAGCCGTCTCCACTCGAGAGGAATCACGAGGGTCCCGCCCACATCCAGAGGAGCCCCGTTTCCGCCTCGTAGCTCGAGATGAGGGATCCTTTCCCTGCTTCGTCGGGAAAGAGTTCCCGGCGTTCCCGTCGCATCTCAAGAGGAGGCCCTCTCAACAGGAACGGCGAGAGGAACTCCAGGGTCGTGCCACCATTCCAAGAGTCCCCCAGATATCTCAGTCCATTCCAGAGGAACCTCTTTTCCCTTCACCGGCTCGTCTTTCACGCCGAGGATCGACTCACACCAAGGTGGCACGTGGCACAGCCCTGTGGGAAAGCCTCGTGGGAAAGCCTCGAGGGACAGCCTCGAGGGAAAGCCACAGATCCCTTGATCCACGTGACAGGAAGCGTGACACTACTGCTGCAGCTCGGGAGGAAAGCGCACGTGCATGCCCCCAATCGACACGAGGCCTGACTCCCCTGGGGAGACTCAGAAGCACCCCAAGATCCATGGCAACACTGGAGAGGAATCCTCAGGTTCCGGCCCCGACTCCACACAAGGACTGAGGCCCCGGCATGGACGGGAGAGGAATCCCGAGAGGTCCCCTAGCAACTCGCATGGGGACTGGCCTTTCCTGAGGCCACCAGAGCGGGTCCCTGAGGTCCCCGTCGTAACTCGAGAAGACCTGCCGCAACTCGAGAAAATCCAGGAGGTTCTCCCCTCCAGGCGAGATGAGGCCCATTTCCGCTGAGGCGTCTCGAGGCTGATCACACCTCACCTCTGGAACTTCGAAAGGGTCCTTCACACCCTTGGTGCAAATCAAGAAGTTCCCCGACCTAGCCGTCTCCACTCGAGAGGAATCACGAGGGTCCCGCCCACATCCAGAGGAGCCCCGTTTCCGCCTCGTAGCTCGAGATGAGGGATCCTTTCCCTGCTTCGTCGGGAAAGAGTTCCCGGCGTTCCCGTCGCATCTCAAGAGGAGGCCCTCTCAACAGGAACGGCGAGAGGAACTCCAGGGTCGTGCCACCATTCCAAGAGTCCCCCAGATGTCTCAGTCCATTCCAGAGGAACCTCTTTTCCCTTCACCGGCTCGTCTTTCACGCCGAGGATCGACTCCCACCAAGGTGGCACGTGGCACAGCCCTGTGGGAAAGCCTCGTGGGAAAGCCTCGAGGGACAGCCTCGAGGGAAAGCCACAGATCCCTTGATCCACGTGACAGGTAGCGTGACACTACTGCTGCAGCTCGGGAGGAAAGCGCACGTGCATGCCCCCACTCGAGACGAGGCCTGACTCCCCTGGGGAGACTCAGAAGCACCCCAAGATCCATGGCAACACTGGAGAGGAATCCTCAGGTTCCGGCCCCGACTCCACACAAGGACTGAGGCCCCGGCATGGACGGGAGAGGAATCCCGAGAGGTCCCCTAGCAACTCGCATGGGGACTGGCCTTTCCTGAGGCCACCAGAGCGGGTCCCTGAGGTCCCCGTCGTAACTCGAGAAGACCTGCCGCAACTCGAGAAAATCCAGGAGGTTCTCCCCTCCAGGCGAGATGAGGCCCATTTCCGCTGGGGCATCTCGAGGCTGATCACACCTCACCTCTGGAACTTCGAAAGGGTCCTTCACACCCTTGGTGCAAATCAAGAAGTTCCCCGACATACCCGTCTCCACTCGAGAGGAATCACGAGGGTCCCGCCCACATCCAGAGGAGCCCCGTTTCCGCCTCGTACCTCGAGATGAGGGATCCTTTCCCTGCTTCGTAGGGAAAGAGTTCCCGGCGTTCCCGTCGCATTTCAAGAGGAGGCCCTCTCAACAGGAACGGCGAGAGGAACTCCAGGGTCGTGCCACCATTCCAAGAGTCCCCCAGATGTCTCAGTCCATTCCAGAGGAACCTCTTTTCCCTTCACCGGCTCGTCTTTCACGCGAGGATCGACTCACACCAAGGTGGCACGTGGCACAGCCCTGTGGGAAAGCCTCGTGGGAAAGCCTCGAGGGACAGCCTCGAGGGAAAGCCACAGATCCCTTGATCCACGTGACACGAAGCGTGACACTACTGCTGCAGCTCGGGAGGAAAGCGCACGTGGATGCCCCCAATCGAGACGAGGCCTGACTCCCCTGGGGAGACTCAGAAGCACCCCAAGATCCATGGCAACATTGGAGAGGAATCCTCAGGTTCCGGCCCCGTCTCCACTCAAGGACTGAGGCCCCGGCATGGACGGGAGAGGAATCCCGAGAGGTCCCCTAGCAACTCGCATGGGGACTGGCCTTTCCTGAGGCCACCAGAGCGGGTCCCTGAGGTCCCCGTTGTAACTCGAGAAGACCTGCTGCAACTCGAGAAAATCCAGGAGGTTCTCCCCTCCAGGCGAGATGAGGCCCATTTCCGCTGGGGCATCTCGAGGCTGATCACACCTCACCTCTGGAACTTCGAAAGGGTCCTTCACACCCTTGGTGCAAATCAAGAAGTTCCCCGACATACCCGTCTCCACTCGAGAGGAATCACGAGGGTCCCGCCCCACATCCAGAGGAGCCCCGTTTCCGCCTCGTACCTCGAGATGAGGGATCCTTTCCCTGCTTCGTAGGGAAAGTGTTCCCGGCGTTCCCGTCGCATCTCAAGAGGAGGCCCTCTCAACAGGAACGGCGAGAGGAACTCCAGGGTCGTGCCACCATTCCAAGAGTCCCCCAGATGTCTCAGTCCATTCCAGAGGAACCTCTTTTCCCTTCACCGGCTCGTCTTTCACGCCGAGGATCGACTCACACCAAGGTGGCACGTGGCACAGCCCTGTGGGAAAGCCTCGTGGGAAAGCCTCGAGGGACAGCCTCGAGGGAAAGCCACAGATCCCTTGATCCACGTGACACGAAGCGTGACACTACTGCTGCAGCTCGGGAGGAAAGCGCACGTGCATGCCCCCACTCGAGACGAGGCCTGACTCCCCTGGGGAGACTCAGAAGCACCCCCAGATCCATGGCAACACTGGAGAGGAATCCTCAGGTTCCGGCCCCGACTCCACACAAGGACTGAGGCCCCGGCATGGACGGGAGAGGAATCCCGAGAGGTCCCCTAGCAACTCGCATGGGGACTGGCCTTTCCTGAGGCCACCAGAGCGGGTCCCTGAGGTCCCCGTCGTAACTCGAGAAGACCTGCCGCAACTCGAGAAAATCCAGGAGGTTCTCCCCTCCAGGCGAGATGAGGCCCATTTCCGCTGAGGCGTCTCGAGGCTGATCACACCTCACCTCTGGAACTTCGAAAGGGTCCTTCACACCCTTGGTGCAAATCAAGAAGTTCCCCGACCTAGCCGTCTCCACTCGAGAGGAATCACGAGGGTCCCGCCCACATCCAGAGGAGCCCCGTTTCCGCCTCGTAGCTCGAGATGAGGGATCCTTTCCCTGCTTCGTCGGGAAAGAGTTCCCGGCGTTCCCGTCGCATCTCAAGAGGAGGCCCTCTCAACAGGAACGGCGAGAGGAACTCCAGGGTCGTGCCACCATTCCAAGAGTCCCCCAGATGTCTCAGTCCATTCCAGAGGAACCTCTTTTCCCTTCACCGGCTCGTCTTTCACGCCGAGGATCGACTCCCACCAAGGTGGCACGTGGCACAGCCCTGTGGGAAAGCCTCGTGGGAAAGCCTCGAGGGACAGCCTCGAGGGAAAGCCACAGATCCCTTGATCCACGTGACAGGTAGCGTGACACTACTGCTGCAGCTCGGGAGGAAAGCGCACGTGCATGCCCCCACTCGAGACGAGGCCTGACTCCCCTGGGGAGACACAGAAGCACCCCCAGATCCATGGCAACACTGGAGAGGAATCCTCAGGTTCCGGCCCCGACTCCACACAAGGACTTGAGGCCCCGGCATGGACGGGAGAGGAATCCCGAGAGGTCCCCTAGCAACTCGCATGGGGACTGGCCTTTCCTGAGGCCACCAGAGCGGGTCCCTGAGGTCCCCGTCGTAACTCGAGAAGACCTGCCGCAACTCGAGAAAATCCAGGAGGTTCTCCCCTCCAGGCGAGATGAGGCCCATTTCCGCTGAGGCGTCTCGAGGCTGATCACACCTCACCTCTGGAACTTCGAAAGGGTCCTTCACACCCTTGGTGCAAATCAAGAAGTTCCCCGACATACCCGTCTCCACTCGAGAGGAATCACGAGGGTCCCGCCCACATCCAGAGGAGCCCCGTTTCCGCCTCGTACCTCGAGATGAGGGATCCTTTCCCTGCTTCGTCGGGAAAGAGTTCCCGGCGTTCCCGTCGCATCTCAAGTGGAGGCCCTCTCAACAGGAACGGCGAGAGGAACTCCAGGGTCGTGCCACCATTCCAAGAGTCCCCCAGATGTCTCAGTCCATTCCAGAGGAACCTCTTTTCCCCTTCACCGGCTTGTCTTTCACGCCGAGGATCGACTCCCACCAAGGTGGCACGTGGCACAGCCCTGTGGGAAAGCCTCGTGGGAAAGCCTCGAGGGACAGCCTCGAGGGAAAGCCACAGATCCCTTGATCCACGTGACAGGTAGCGTGACACTACTGCTGCAGCTCGGGAGGAAAGCGCACGTGCATGCCCCCACTCGAGACGAGGCCTGACTCCCCTGGGGAGACACAGAAGCACCCCAGATCCATGGCAACACTGGAGAGGAATCCTCAGGTTCCGGCCCCGACTCCACACAAGGACTGAGGCCCCGGCATGGACGGGAGAGGAATCCCGAGAGGTCCCCTAGCAACTCGCATGGGGACTGGCCTTTCCTGAGGCCACCAGAGCGGGTCCCTGAGGTCCCCATCGTAACTCGAGAAGACCTGCCGCAACTCGAGAAAATCCAGGACGTTCTCCCCTCCAGGCGAGATGAGGCCCATTTCTGCTGAGGCGTCTCGAGGCTGATCACACCTCACCTCTGGAACTTCGAAAGGGTCCTTCACACCCTTGGTGCAAATCAAGAAGTTCCCCGACCTAGCCGTCTCCACTCGAGAGGAATCACGAGGGTCCCGTCCACATCCAGAGGAGCCCCGTTTCCGCCTCGTAGCTCGAGATGAGGGATCCTTTCCCTGCTTCGTCGGGAAAGAGTTCCCGGCGTTCCCGTCGCATCTCAAGAGGAGGCCCTCTCAACAGGAACGGCGAGAGGAACTCCAGGGTCGTGCCACCATTCCAAGAGTCCCCCAGATGTCTCAGTCCATTCCAGAGGAACCTCTTTTCCCTTCACCGGCTCGTCTTTCACGCCGAGGATCGACTCCCACCAAGGTGGCACGTGGCACAGCCCTGTGGGAAAGCCTCGTGGGAAAGCCTCGAGGGACAGCCTCGAGGGAAAGCCACAGATCCCTTGATCCACGTGACAGGTAGCGTGACACTACTGCTGCAGCTCGGGAGGAAAGCGCACGTGCATGCCCCCACTCGAGACGAGGCCTGACTCCCCTGGGGAGACTCAGAAGCACCCCCAGATCCATGGCAACACTGGAGAGGAATCCTCAGGTTCCGGCCCCGACTCCACACAAGGACTGAGGCCCCGGCATGGACGGGAGAGGAATCCCGAGAGGTCCCCTAGCAACTCGCATGGGGACTGGCCTTTCCTGAGGCCACCAGAGCGGGTCCCTGAGGTCCCCGTCGTAACTCGAGAAGACCTGCCGCAACTCGAGAAAATCCAGGAGGTTCTCCCCTCCAGGCGAGATGAGGCCCATTTCCGCTGAGGCGTCTCGAGGCTGATCACACCTCACCTCTGGAACTTCGAAAGGGTCCTTCACACCCTTGGTGCAAATCAAGAAGTTCCCCGACCTAGCCGTCTCCACTCGAGAGGAATCACGAGGGTCCCGCCCACATCCAGAGGAGCCCCGTTTCCGCCTCGTAGCTCGAGATGAGGGATCCTTTCCCTGCTTCGTCGGGAAAGAGTTCCCGGCGTTCCCGTCGCATCTCAAGAGGAGGCCCTCTCAACAGGAACGGCGAGAGG